>NC_058095.1:54741818-55044848 GCF_020171115.1 Neogale vison
GCTCCCACTCCCGCGTCCACGACGTTGCCCCCGGCGATGAGCAACTCTCGGCCCAGGTGGGAGCACGTGGCTACGGCCAGGAAGACATGGTCTTGGGACATGGCCGGCGACCAGTGCCCTGGGCCCTGTCCTCCCCCAAGCGGCTCCTGGCTCTGACCTGCCGGGCTGATGATGGCACCGTGGTGGTACACACCAGGGGGGTGGGAGTGCCCACCGGGCCGGGGGGCTGCCGAGGCCTGGCTTCCTGTAGGGTCACTCCTGATGTAGAGTTGCCTCGCGGCCAGGGAGAAGCCAGTGACCAGCAGCAGCAGGGCGGCGCCTAGGCGAGCCCAGGCCCCGGGCAGCCCGCCAACCTTATTCCTGCTGAGAAGGGTGTCTTGCGTCAGGCCTGGGACCAGGGGACGACCAAGAATTCTGAGGGAGCCCAGGGACTATTTTCCAGAAAAGCCTCCTGGCACCACATAGAGGAGACATGGTGACTGAAAGGGGCTTGGGGACACAGGCCAGCCAGGGAGGGAGTCTCTGGGCTGAGACTGGCAGGAGGGAGGCCTTGGGGGGCTTGTCTGGCTTGAGGAGCCGGGCCCATCCAGGTGTGGCCAGACCCCAGCCTGCCCAGCAGGTGCCTTCTGCACTGGGATTGGGGGTGGGGCTCTCTGATGGAGCAGCGGGCACAGCTGGCTGGGGGTGATCCGAGCACAGACCTTGGACTCACTGGTGGAGACCGGGTCTGGGGCTGCAGCCCGGCTTCTCCTCATTCACCCAGAAAGTTCCTGGAGCCAAGCATGGGGGTGTCTGCCCTCTGTCCCCACGTTAGGGCCTCCAGAGGGAGGGACTTGCCAGCTTCAGGCCCAAGGGGCCGGGTGCCCAGACCCCTCCTTGACTCACCCCAAGGAGTTGTGGGGCCTCCAGGAATTCGAAACGACCAGCTCAGAGGTCTCCTCATCGTCCTCGTCGTCCTCAGAACCCAAGCTGGGGTCCCAGAGCTGCAGCTGTCGGTAGAGCACGGGCCTCGCCTCCGGTTCCATGGCCCCACGGTGCCCACACCGGCTCTGCTGCCTGCCGGCCTTCCCGCTGAGTCCTGGCCTCACCTGCGCCTGGCTGGTGGGAGGTGGAGGCTGCCTTGGGGAAGGGTGGTGTGGAATCTAGAACAGGTCTGGGCAGGGCATAGGGCCAGGGAGGCTGCGTGTGAGACTGCCCCATCAGGGCACAGGCCTTGGGGCTCTCAGGGCTGGGGGGCCTGAGAGGGGGTGCCGCTCAGGGAGGCAGGAGGAGCCCAGCCCCAGGGACCACAGCCGTGGCCCGAGACCCAGCCAGCATTCCCGCAGGTCCCCTGCCTTCCAGGGATGCAGCTACCAGATCCCCCAGCCTGTTTGGGACTCAGTGTGGCTTGGGTCAGGGCTCAGCCAAGAATCAGGTGCCTGTGTGGGCCGTGTGGGGGAGCCCGGCCTTCTCTGTCTGGGGAGCCCCCTGGAGGGTGGGGAAGGGGGACTCCATGGTGCGTCCTGGGGCTCTCGCCAACAGGTGGCTTGGCAGACCTCCTGGGCCCACAGCCTGGCCCCAGTTCCCCACACCTGCTCCGTGCTGATCCATCTCCCCAGGACCATGTCATACCCTCAGTCCCCTGGCCTCACAGCCAGACCCTGCCTCCCACATTGAACAGCCTCGAGGCCACCCCCAACTGCAAACACACTCCCGTTGGGTTCTCTCCTCCCCACTTCAAGGGTAAAGCTATTCCTGCCTCCACTTCTGGCCCCAGCCCCTCCAGGCTCCTGCCTCCGCCTGGCCCAGGGCCCCACGCCCTCACTGGCCCCTCCTCTCCCACGGCTTCATGATTTCCCCAGTGGTTCCCGTCTCCCTCTGAGTGCATCGGAATCACTCAGGGAGTTTGTGCGGTCTGAGTTCTGACTCTGTAGGTCTGCGGGAGGCACCAGGAACTGGCTTTCCTGGGTGATCCTGGACCACACTTTAAGTAGCACTACCCACAGAAAGCCACGAACACCTGCAGCCTCCACTTCCCTGCCTCCCACGTCCCCCTGTGCTCACGCTCGACTGGTGTCCGGGGTTTCTGATTTCTCAGATCAAAAAAGAACGAGCCATGTGCAGACTGTGGCAGAGGTCTGCGTCCTTTCCCTTTTGCCCAGTGTGTGTGGGAGTGATCTCGAAGATCTTCTGCTCTCGCTTCATAAACTAAGGGAAGCCTATAATCTCAGGGTGAAGGTTGTTCTTCCGTCCTAGGAAAAGGCCGCCAGGGACCGTGGAAGTCCGTGGTGCCCCCGTGTCCGGCCACCTGCAGCCAGCCCTTGGGCTCCTGGTGCCGGCTTCCTTCGCTCAGCAGACAGGATCATTTGGCCCCTGGGAACGGACAGGACTCTCAGAGCAGAGCCTGAAGAGCTCTTTGGGGCCTAGACTCCCCCTGCCTGGGTCCTCCTGCGCCCTCTCTCGCTCCCACAACCCTGGGCCCGGACAGCACTGCACCCCACAGTTACCTCTTAGCCACGCTCCACTTAGAGGCACGACGGACTCCGGAAACGCCTGGTGGTCAGGCCGGGCAGCACCACGGACCGAGGCAGCCCATCCTCTCAGTAGGGCTGGGGAGTGGCATCAGCTTCAGGAGACCTGGATCTCAGCCAGTTTCCGCCTCGGACTCACCACGTGGCCAGGCACGTGGTGTAGCCGCTGGGAGTCCTGACTCCACTTCCATAAAACAGGACGGGCAACATATGTCCTCCTGGAGCTGAGGTGTGACTCAAACAAGGAGATTTGCTGAAAGTCTGATACACGCTGGACCTTCCAGAGCCATGGGTTCCTTCCCGGGCCTGTGATTTATAGGTCAGGATTTAGATTTTGTCATCCTGTTTGCCCACGGAGCTCTTAACCCCTTGCCAGCTTCTAAATGCTGAGAGACCTGTAGGTGACTTTTGCTTGTTAGTGAGGGGAACCGGTGGCCTGGCCTGGAGAACTCCCAGCCCCACCCCTGACCACTGGGGACGGACGGCGGACGGGCTGGAGGCTGCCTCTGTCACCAGCAGCCCAGGATTTGAGGAGTCTTGCTTTGTCGTGAAACCTCCACAATACCCAGGACAGGGTTTGGAGAACTTCTGGTCGGTGGGCATGTGGGGGTGCTGGCTGGTGGAGTGGGGCTTTTGTAACAAATGGACGATCCCGGGAATAAAGGGTTTCTCTGAGCTCTGTGAGCCCCTCTCGTCAAGTCGTCTGACCTGAGGAGGCGGTTGTGGGAACCTCTGATCCATTTGCTCAGAAGTACAGGGAACAGGGCACCTGGGAGTCTCAGTCAGGTAAGCATCTGGCTTCGGCTCAGGCCATGATCCTGGTGTCCTGGGATCGAGCCCCACATCGGGCTCCCTGCTCCGCGGGAAGCCTGCTTCTCCCTCTCCCACTCTCCCTGCTTGTGTTCCCTCTCTCACTATGTCTGTCTCCGTCAAAAAAATAAAGTCTTTAAAAAAAAAAGTTCAGGGAACAGCTCACTTGCTACGCGGGTCTGAAGCAGGGGCCGGGGCAGTCTTACCCCATGGACTCTGACCCTGTCTCCCGGTGCGCGGGATTAGAAACAAGTGGAGGCAGGGGAACCGGCTGGTGTGGGAACACCCACCCCCAGCCCCCCTGGAACGGGGTCCAGGAAGCTCTTCACCCCTCCGCCATAGGGCTTCGATCTCCCTGGGCTACAGCGGTCTGCATGAGTCACACCAGCAACCACACACGGGTACCCACAGGTGGCTCACCTCCGGCTATCGGACCAAAGGGACACTCACTCCTTCTCTTAGTTGTGGGTGCACATCACAATCACCTGGTGAGCTTAAAAAGCTCCTAGAACCCAGGCAGACCCATTAAATAGTTAAGTCAGAATCTTTAGGTGGGTGTTTAAAAGATATGGTTACAAGGTTTCCCAGGTGTTTCCAATGCGTAGCCACAGTTGACAACAGCTGCCTTATCTGGCCCTCCAGTGAGTTTTGCAAGGGAAATCACTGTTAATTTTTTTTTTTTTTTTTAGAGAGGGAGAGGGATCAAGGGCATGTGTGTGCACCTGTGCCTGTTGGGAGAGGGACAGAGGGAGAGAGAACAAATCTTAAGCAGGCTCTGAGCCGGGCTCGATCTCATGACCCTGAGATCGTGACCTGAGCTGAAATCCCCAGTCAGACGCTTCAACCACTGAGCTGTCCAGGTGCCTCCTCTATTACTTTTAAGGTTTTTACTTAAATTCCAGTTAGTCAAAACACACAGTTAACTGTAGCGTCCAGCGGAGCGTCTAGAGATTCAACACTTCCCTATGTCACCTGTGCTCCTCGCACTCTGTCAGTTTAAAAAAAAAAAAAAATACCAGGACCCTGGTCTCCCCGCTCCCACCGCCATCAGACCCCAGCTGAGTCACTGTCTCTGCCAGGGAGCCGCATCTCATGAGGCTTTGTGGGGGGCCCCCCGGCAAGTGCTGCTGGACTTACACCCTCCCAGACCCATTACTCGGTGAGTATCTTGCCTGAGGCCCGGTGGTCCCCCAGTCAACCACGCACCACCTCCCGCAGTCTGGTGGCTCTGCCCAGAAGGGGTCCCTGCAGCAAGGAAGCATGTGTGGTCAGCGGTCAGCAGTCCTTCCAGCTCCTCAGGCTCCAGGCAAGGCTTTCCTGCTCAGCATCCCTTCAGCTCAGGCCTGCGGGGCACCTGCATGCGTGTGCGGGTGCGTGTGTGCGTGCATGGCTGTATACGTGTGTGGCTGCGTGTGTGTGTGCACACACGTTTCTTCAGGTTGGCCGTGTAATCAGCCCACGGGACACGCTGGGTTATAGACTGGGAGGGGATGAAGTGTCAGGGTAGAAAAACCGGCTTTTCCTGACAGGTGATTCTGTGTGAGGTGACCGGAGTATCGGTATAAAAAAATCACTCCAGGGTGCCTGGGTGGCTCAGTTGGTTGAGCGACTGCCTTCAGCTCAGGTCACGATCCCGGACTTCCAGAATCGAGTCCCGCATCGGGCTCCTAGCTCCCTGGGGAGTCCGCTTCTCCCTCTGACCTTCTCCTCTCTCATGCTCTCTCTCACTCATTCTCTCAAATAAATAAATAAATAAAATCTTAAAAAAAAAATCACTCCAGGTGATTCCAGTTGCAGGAACCCCTGAAAATGGTTTGAGCAAGTCAAGAACGCCAGGACAGAGGGAGGAGGCAGCGTTAGAATGAGCGTATGCCGTTTGCCGTCGGAATCGTGCACCTGGGAAATGAAATAATCACATCTTTCTGGGGTTATAAAATGCTGGTGCTAAGCTAATAATTTCCGAATGCCGCCGTGGTCCATGAGTCGGAAGGGGGACTATGATGGTGTTTGGTTTTGGTCTGGGACTGTCACCCAGCAACGTTGTGGCTGGAACAGCAGTTGTGAATCTTACTATAACTGTGAGACATCTCCCAGAACCACCGGGAAACTGCACAAACAGGGGCACCTCGGGGCTCAGTCTGGGAAGCGTCTGCCTTCGGTTCAGGTCCTGATCTCCGAGTCCTGGGATCGAGCCCTGTATTGGGCTTCCTGTTCTGTAGGGAGTCTGCTTCCTCCCTTTCTCTGTCTCTGCCCATCCCCACTGCCCATCCCCACTGCTCATTCTCTCTTTCAAAAAAAAAAAAAAAAAAAAAGCGTTGCAGAAACAGAGGTCTACTACCTATAGGGCCTGGAAATTACACAGCACAGCTGGGCCACACGGTGAGGGGGTCTTGAGCTTCTGCTTCTTTGGGGGTTGAGGATGGGGCCCAGGGCTCACTCTTTATTGGTGAATGTAAAACATAACAGCAGGAACTTAAAACACAGGTGAGAAGACACAAGTGGCCCAAAAGGCCATTATTGGAATCAACAGATCTTGAGAAGAAAGAACAGCTTGCTCTGTGGGGATAGTCCATGACCCTGAACTGAACACAGGACCGTCTCTCTCAGCAAACAGTTCCCAGGTCACTTCAAGTCACGAAAGTCATTTCAGTAACTGCAATTAAGAAAGCCATACAGGGCGCATGGGTGGCACAGTGGGTTAAGCCTCTGCCTGCGGCTCAGGTCATGGTTTCAGGGTCCTGGGATCGAGCCCCACATTGGGCTCTCTGCTCAGTAGGGAGCCTGCTTCCCCACCCCCGCCTGCCTCTCTGCCTACCTGTGATCTCTCTGTCAAATAAATAAATAAAATCTTAAAAAAAAAAAAAGAAGAAAGTGGTACAGGATGGCCAAAGGCATGGAGACAAGGACAGCGGTTGCCAGGGGTTGGGGGCTGTGGTCAGGGGTATGAAGTTTCTGGAGACAGACCCACGCTGGTGTGAGTGAACTTGCTGCCTGCCGCAGGGTTGAACCGTTAACAAGGGCCAGCAGCGGTAAATTCGATGTCAGGTATATATATATTTCAATGTCAGGTATATATATATATATAATTAACTTATTGATTTGACAGAGAGAGAGAGAGATCACAAGTAGACAGAGAGGCAGAGAGAGAGGGGGAAGCAGGCTCCCCATTGAGCAGAGAGCCCGATGCGGGGCTCCATCCAGGACCCTGAGACCATGACCTGAGCCGAAGGCAGAGGCTCAACCCACTGAGCCACCCAGGCGCCTCCAATGTCAGGGATATTTGACCGCAATGAAAAACGCAGAAACAGCACAAGTCCTCCCCAAACAAAACAAAACTGAAAAGTTCATTCAAAATTAAAATCCTCTTCTTTATGCCTTCTTGGTCTGTTTTGGGGAGGTCTGCGGCAACAGGGGGGACAAGCGTGTGTGTGGGCATGTGTGCTCCTGTGCATGGGACAGCGTGTGTGTGTGTGGCCGACTCCGTCCAGACCTGCCCGCCCACCCCTGCACCCTGAGACCCTCCTCCTCACCCACCAGACCGCTGTTGGTTCTTCCGGGGTGGAGGTACGGGAGGGGGCAAGCAACGTCTCCCAGCCGTACTGTCTGAGCTGGCACACGGCCTCTCCGGGCTTGGTGTGCGTACGAGGCTGACTCAGCTACAGCAGGGCTCTTCTGCAGGCCCGCGGCCTGAACCACCGCCCCCGTCCCCCGCCCCTCGCCCGCACCCCCTGGGCTCCCGCAGGGGGCCCAGCCTGCAGGTGGCCCAGCCTCCTGCGCGCCCAGCGTCAGGCACCTCGCACCTGGCTGTCAAGATCCGGCCTCCCGCCAGGGGGCGCGCGCGGGTAGGCTCCAGGGCGTCCTGGTCCGGGTCTGCGCGCCTGTCCCTGGGAGGCCGGCACGCGCAGGCCCTTCTCCGCGCGGACCTGGGGCTCTCCGCGTCCAGGGCGGCGAACAGTCTTCACTTCGCCCGCAAAACCGCCGGTGGCCAACAAGTCAGCCATGCATCCCATTTTGAAAATCAGATTTTGGGGGTATAATGCATAGAAGGTAAAATTCACCAATTTTAATGTATTTAACAACACCACAATCAAGATACAGGACATCTGTATCACGCAAAAAGTTTCTTTGTGCCCCTCGGCCTGCCTTTTATCCCTGGCCCTTGGAACCACCGAGCTAACTTGTTTCCCCCCGCGATTGCCTTTACCAGGCCTCCGTTTAGAGGGTTGACCTGTAACCAGTGGAATCATACAATATACCCTCTTCCATTTCTCGCTTTGAGAAGCACCCATGTTGTCGCAAGTACTTGTACTTTTTTATTGATGAACGACATTCGCTGTATCGATAGACAACAATGTATTTGCTCATCGGTGAGGATTGGGTTGTTTCCAGTTTTATTATTATGAATACAGCTGTCATAAGCATTTCCACGCATGTCTTTGTGGGAGCATGTTTTCATCCCTCCTTTAAAATTTTTTTTTAAAAGACTTTGGGGCACCTGGGTAGCTCAGTGGGTTAAAGCCTCTGCCTTCAGCTCAGGTCATGATCCCAGGGTCCTGGGATCGAGTCCCACATCAGGCTCTCTGATCAGCAGGGAGCCTGCTTCCTCCTCTCTCTCTCTCTGCCTGCCTCTCTGCCTACTTGTGATCTCTGTCTGTCAAATAAATAAATTAAAAAAAAATCTTAAAAAAATTTTTTTAAAAGACTTTATTTATTTGAGAAAGGGAGCCAGCTCTCAAGCAGAGGGAGGGGCAGACAGAGGGAGAAGCAGGCTTCCCCTGAGCCTGTAGCCTGATGCAGGACTCGATCCCACCAACCTGGGATCATGACCTGAGCCGAAGGCAGACACTTAACTCAGTGAACCAGCAGGTGCCCCAGTTTCTGTTCTAGTTTTAGTTAGGTCTATGATTCATTTTGAATTAATTTGGGGGAATGGCATGAGGTACAGGTCAAAGTTCGTTTTACCTTTGCATGTAGATACCCAATTACTCCAGTGCCCTTGTGGGGAGAAAACTGCCGTCTTCCTCATTTCCAACCCCCGTTGCAAGTCCACGGACTGCGTGCACGTGAGCCCATGTGTGGACTCCATTCTTGCCCACAGCGAGTCCCGGTCGGTTCATACCTCCGTCTTTCCCACACGCTGAGCACACCATCTCAACGGATGCAGCTTATGCATCAAAATCAGCTAGATTCTGAGACCGCCAGCGTAGTTGTTCTTTTTAAAAAGAATTCTCGGCTAGCATTTAGAATCCTTTTCACAGTTTTTGGAAGGAAAGCCTGCAGTGGTTTTGACGGGTGTGGCAGTGCTCGTTAGGCCCACCGAGGGTGAACCGACAAAAATCATCTTACGATTCATGAGCCCATTTATCTCACCATTTGCTTAGGACTTTTTCCACTTGGGCTTGCGGTCCCTCGCAGTTGCCCACGTGCAAGCCTGCTGTACGTTTCCTTAGGCGGTCTTTCCGTTTTCTGCTGTCACAAATGGTACTTTCTGCTGCTTGACTACCACTGTAGTTGCTATTTTAGAGAACATCTCAGGGCCCCGCTAGTGATGTCTTGCTCGGGTAAAGAAATCCGATTGGTTTTTGTGTATTGACCTTGATCTCGTGTCCCGAGACCTTGCTAAGCTCATCTGTTAGTTACAGCAGTTTCTCAGCGAAATCGCTGAAGATTTTCTAAGTGAACACTTCCGTTTCTGGAACAAAGAGTTTTACTTTGTATCAAATACGCAAGCCTTCTGTTTCTTATCTGTTGCACTGACGAAAACCCCTAGTACAGTTTTGAGCGGGAGAAGTGAGACAAGATACGCTAGTCTTTTGTACCCTATTCTTAGGGGAGACACCTTTAGCCTTTTATGGTCAAGAACAGTGTTAGTTGTAAGGTTACCCTGTCTGCTTTTTACGGGGTTGAGGAAGTTCCATACTGTCTCTAGCTAACTGAGGATTTAAAAAAAAAAATTAATCATTTAAAGTGGACGCTGTACTTCATCAAATGGTTTTTCTGCATCTGCTGAGATAACCCTATAGTTCTTCTGGTTCGCACTATTAATTTGAATTATGCTGATTAATTTTCAAATGCTAACCTAAGCTTGCCTTCCTGGCATAAACCTTTGACGGTCATGAGGCATTATCTTGTTATGTGTTATTGGATTTGATTTGCTCAAGTCTTGGTGTGATGTTCTTATCTAGTTTGAGTAACAGGAACAAACAGGCCAGGCGTAGCTCCTTTCTTTCAAAAACTTCCTTAATTTCCTAAATGTTTCTTTGAGCATTTCTTTCTTAAATGTCTGGTAGACTTCATCAGTGAAGTAATTGGTGCCTGGAGTTTTCTTTTAAGAAGGGTTAGCTCTTCTTTTTGAGTGGGTTTTGACACTTTGTATCTTTGGAGGATTTATGCTTTTCATTTAGTCAAATTTATAGTTCACAATATCTACCTCATTACCCTCTTGAAGCCTGTAGAGTCTGTGGAAATGTCCTCTGTTACACTCCTAATAATTTGTGTGTTTTCTTTCCCTGATCAGTCTGCCTAGACTTTCCCTCCTTCCCTCCCTCCCATGTTATAGATCATTTCAAAGAATCAGTTATTGCATTAATTTCTGGCATGATTGACTTTATTGTGTTTCTGTTTTCCACTTAATTAAATTCTGCTCTTATATTTATGATTTTCTTCCCCTTATTTCAGACTTGACATATGCCCCTTCCTTGAAACCCTTACGACACTGAAGCCAAAACAATGAGTGGGAGCAAAAGCAGACCCCACCTTCCCGACCTCACCGCTAGAAAACTATTATTTCACGTGTTTTATCTATTTTTAGAGCATGTGGGTAAGAGGGAAAACTCAGTCCTTGTCATTCATTCCATCTTGGTGACAAATGGGATCTCCTAGATCACTTTTGAAGTTTTCATTTTATATTGCCTTTCTTTCACCTAGCAATTTGATTACGACTTGATTACAATTTGATTTGATTTGATTTGGTTGGGGTGGTTTTCTTTGTTCCTTCGCTTGGGTTTCGTTGAGATTCTTGGGTCTATGGGTTGATGATCATCATTTCCTTTGGAAAATTTTAAATCATGATGTAATGAAATATCTGTTCTCGGTTCCGCAGTGTTCTCCTTTGCTCCCGGGTTCCCAGCTACACCTGTGTGAGACTGCTGGACGTGGTGCCCTGACTCTGCTCCCGGCTTTCCCGGGGGCTTTTCTCCTGGTGTCTCATTTGGGGCAGGTTATGTCACATTTTCTGCAGGTCCCCTGATTTTTTCTTTGGGGGTGTCTCCTCTGGCTGTAACCCCATCAGGTGCATTTTCATTTTGGGTATAGTGCGTTCACACCCCAGAAGTCCCACTCTGGTCTTTTTTGTAAATCTTCCATTTCTCTCCTTGTCCTGCCCAAATTTTCCTCAGTGGTGGTTATGAGTCTAAACAGCTGTTTTAAAGTCTTTATATACTAATTCCCTCATCCCTGTCTTTTCTGGATCTGTGTCTAGTAATTGTTTTTTCTCCTTCTTATGCGTCACCTTTTTCCATTCTGTTGCAGGCCTGGTAATGTTCTAATAGGTGCTGAATGTTCTAGATTTTACATTGTTTAGTGCTGTATTCTTTAAGTGTATTTCTTTAAAAAATAATGGGTTTTGTTCTGGCTCGTGGTTAAGTAATCTGTGAGCCAGTTTTATCCTTTCGGCTTCTTTGGAAGCTTTGTTAAAGCAACTTCTATTCTGGGACGAGTCAGCCTTGCTACTAGTGCATGGTTCTTGTTTTTCTTCTCTTTTTTTCTCCTTCCCTTCCCTCCCCGCCTTTTTGGCGGTTTTATTGAGCTATAATTTACAAATAAAATAGTAACCTATCTAAAGTGTCCAACATGAGGGGGTGAATGGGTGGCTTTGGTCTTGATCTCAGTGTCATGAGTTTGACCCCCACACTGGGGGTAGAGATTACTAAAAAAATAAAAAAATAAATAAAAATAAAGTGCACAACACGATAATTTGATGTATATGCACATTGTGAAAGAAGAATTCCCACAAAGTTTTTTTTTTTTAAGATTTTATTTATTTATTTGACAGAGAGAGATCACAAGTAGGCAAGCAGGCAGAGAGAGAGGAGGAAGCAGGCTCCCTGCTGAGCAGAGAACCCAATGCGGGACTCGATCCCAGGACCCTGAGATCTTGACCTGAGCCGAAGGCAGCGGCTTAACCCACTGAGCCACCCAGGCACCCAGAATTCCCACAAAGTTAATCAACACATCCATCACCTCACATCATTACCTTTCTTGTACTTGTGAGAAAGCTTAAGATTTATTCTTAGCAAATTTCAGCAACGCAATTCAGTGTTTCAACTACAGTCACCGTGCTGTACGTGCTGTATGTTAGACCCTCAGAACCTACTCGTGCTGTAACTGAAAACTCGTCCCCGCTGACTGGCCTCTCCCCATTTCCCGCAACTCCAGTCTGGCCACCAGCCTTCTACTCTCTGTTTCTGCGAGTTTGATGTCCCCTCCCCAACCACCCACCTGGGAGACCATGCAGGATGTGTCTTTCTCTGGTTATCACATGTTGCGTCATGCCTGGCCATGAATCCGCAAATGGTGGTATTTTCTTTCTTTCTTTCTTTCTTTCTTTCTTTTTTTTAAGGATTTTATTTATTTATTTGACAGAGAGAGATCACAAGTAGGCAGAGAGGCAGGCAGAGAGAGAGGAGGAAGCAGGCTCCCTGCTGAGCAGAGAGCCCGATGCGGGACTCGATCCCAGGATCCTGAGATCATGACCTGAGCCGAAGGCAGAGGCTTAACCCACTGAGCCACCCAGGCGCCCCAAGGGATTTTATTTTTCGAGGCTGAATAACATCCCATTGTCTATGGGGTGCATAGTCCCACAGTGTCCACAGCAGCCGCACCCCTTGGCACACCCACCAGCAGTGCTCGAGGTCCCCTCCTCACGTCAGCGCCAACATCTGCCCAGTGTCTTCCTGAGAATGGGCCTCCCAGGAGGTGTGCGTGGTATCTCCCTGTGGCTTTGATGAGCGTTTCTCTGATAATCCGTGATTAGTGCGCCTCTCTGCTACCTGTACATCTTCTTTGGAAAAATGTCTCTTCGGGTCCTTTGTCCATTTTTAATTGGGTTGTTTCTTTGATACTGAGTTGTGAATTCCTTATGTATTTTGGACATTAGTCCCTTATTAGATAGCTATGGGGCTTGCAAACATTTTCTCCGGTTCTGTAGGTTGCCCTTCCTTTGGCTGAAATGCATGACCTTTTGAAGACAAACGTGGCCGCTGTACTGCGCGCGTGGTCTCTCTGTTCTGACTGCTGGCAGCCCAGACTGATCCTGCCGCTGTGTGAGCCCCACACGTGGTTCGGCCTGCTACTTCGTGGTTGTTCTTTCCTCCCACAAACAAGCACGTCAGTTCTCAGCCAACCTCCAGGAGATGCTCTGCAGACCCCCAGAGCTCTTTCTCTGGAGTCTCCTTCCTCCTCGGCCCTTGGCCTGTGACCTCCAGCCGCTCCTCTCAGTGAGACGGGGGCGGTGTCGGGGCACCTGCCCCTCCCAGGCCGTCTGCAGGCAAGGGCTGGCACCTGGCTCTCTCTTCTCCCAGGGACCCCCATCCAGCTGCCTGTTGTTCTCCGTGTGGAAGAATGCTTCCTGTGTTCTCGAACTTATGGTAGGAGGGGGCCATGTCTGAGGCCGTTAACCCTTCCAAGGCAGAAAGGAGGTCCTCCTTCGCCGAGGCCTGAGGCATGAGCTGTGTTCTCTGTGTTGCCCCTCGTTTCTGGAACTGGAGCAGTTACGACTTTCCCCGTGGCCCCCATGAGGCTGCTGTCCCTCGACTACAGTAAGGAACCAGCACATCCCTGCCTCGTCCCCGTTGCTGGACTCACAGGACAGGTCTCCACGGAGAACTGATGCTTCTAGTGCTTCCTAACCGCTCTTAGCCTCAGAGCCTCTTCTGTGAGCTCAAGGCAGGGAAGGGGAGTCTGCTCAGGGTCTGGTTCTCACCACATCCCTCGAGGGTCTGGCTTTGGTGGGTCCCTCTCCCTTTGGAACGTGGGAGGCACAGGCACCTCCTGTCCTCAGGTCTTAGTGCTAGGACGAGACCGATCCTAGTCTCACATCCTGCTACACCTGTTTCCCACACAGCGGGCAGGTTTCTGACACGCTTCCCAACTCATAGGAGCCCCAAGAGGAAAAATAGCTCCTGGGATGCCCGGAGAATTTTGACAGAAGGAGAGGGCCTGGAGCAGGGTCGCTGAGAGGTTCTACTGGGTGGGGTGGATGTGGCGGGCAAGCATGGGATGAGCTTGGAGGGCTGGTAGGGGCTCGGAGAAATGGATGGGGCCAGGGGTAGCGACTCGGGTGAGTGGGGGCTTGGGGTGCTGGAGGTCCTGGAAGGGGTGGAGGAAATCAGACAGATGGGGGAGCTGGGAGGCTGGAGTGGGGAGGGAGGGGCTCAGCCAGTGTGGGGCAGGGAGCACAGCGTAGACAGAAAAAGCTGTTAAATGTTTGAAATTGGGGGCGCCTGGGTGGCTCAGTGGGTTAAGCCGCTGCCTTAAGCTCAGGTCATGATCTCAGGGTCCTGGGATCGAATTCCGCATTGGGCTCTCTGCTCAGCATGGAGCCCGCTTCCTTCTCTCTCTGCCTACTTGTGATCTCTCTCTGTCAAATAAATAAATAAAATCTTAAAAAAAAGTGTTTGAAATTGGGGTAAGACATACACATCATTGGTCATTTTAAGCATTTTTAAGCATATAGGTGGGCGGCAGCAAGCACGTTCCCAACATTGTACAGCCGTCCCGCCGTTGTCTCTGGGACCGGGTCATGTCCCCAAACAGAAACCACTGAACCCTAACCGGCCTGGCTATGATTTGTTCTGTCTGGTCACGGGGGGATGGGGGCTGGAGGCAGTGGGGGAGCAGAGGCTGCAAGGTCCTCCGAGGACTTGGGGGCACTGGGAAGAGGAGGGCTCAGGGACTGGGGGGCTGGGGAATGCTGAGAGGTTCTGGAGGAACTGGAGCCATTGCGGGGAAGTGCAGCCGTCCCGCAAACGGGGCTGTTTGGTCCCCCTCTGGGACCACTTGCTGCAGTAGCCCGTGCACAGGGACAGCTGCTGGGACCCTCGCCCGGCTGGACTTGGAGCTCCCTGGCTGCAGGGCTGGCTCTGCCCCCTCTCTGTGTCAGCCTGCTGTCACCCTGCTTGGGGTGGGGAATGAAAGAGGGCCCGGGGGACCCCCCACCTTTCCTCCTCACTGGAGCAGGGGCTGGCCGGAGGGGGCATTGCGTCTTGTTTGTGTTTTATGTGTGAGTGCGCGTGCATGTGTGTGAATGTGTGTACACGCGTGTGCGTGTGTGTGTACTCGCACATGCTGGGTGTGACGTCACACTCTGACTGCGGCGGGACGTCCCACGGTGAGGAGGAGGGAGATGGATGAGCTGTAGACTCGGGCCCGTCCACCGACACAGGCCTCCCAAACCCGCTCGGCCCGCCTCCTCCCTGCCCACTCGGACGTAGCAGCCTAGGACACGGCAGAGGCCTGGCCACAGCGGGGGTGGGTGGTTCTGCCCTTTTCCTTCTCCCACCCACCCTGCCGTCAGGGAAAACCTGGAGAATGAAGAGGAAGGTGAACACACACCGCCCCACGGTCATCCCTCATTCCGGAGACGGAGATGCAGAGAGATGTGTATGGGGTATGGCGTATGGTTCATGGAGTCAGAGAGGCATACCTGGAGGGGGTCTGTGGTGGGAGCCCTGGGAGAGGGGAGAGGTCACAGGGGAGGGCTGGTGGGAGAGGCGCTGAGCCCCTGGGGGCCTGGAGTCCTCGGAGGCCTGGGGCAGAGGGGTCTGAGCCCTCATGGGAGGGTGGGGCTGGGGATGGTCTGGTGCATCCGGTCCCCTCCCTGGGCTGTTGGCCTGCTATCCCTGGGGCTGGGGACAGGTGTCCTGCTTCTCCACGCCCTCCTCCTGAGTGGGGCCAGCTGGCCTGGCCCCCCCGTGCCAGTGTCAGGTTCCAGGCTGGTCCCTTGGGGAACTTTGATCTGGAAAGAATGAGGGTGACCGATCTGGCTGTTGCCCATGGCCTCGCCGTGTCACTGAGACCTGGCCTGGGCTGCCCCCGCTGCCTTCCCGCCCCAGGGACACCAGCCCATCCCTTGGGGCTCAGAGGACACAGGACGGGTTTCTCTCGCTTCCTTTCTCTCCCTTGTTCTGTCCACCTCTGTCCAGTCCCAGGTCCGTACACCCCTCATCCAGCTCCAGACCCTCATTCACTGTTGTGACTGCGGTGGCTGATGGAGCTGGGGGGGGGTGGCAGAAGCATGAGTGAGGCGGGGCCTTGCCCTTTGAGGAGCTCCCAGCCCCGCACCCCAAACAGAGATTCCCCACTCCAGACACACATGAGCTGCACATTGGAGGACGGAGACGGGACCAGAGAGAAGGGATGTGTTCCAATGGGCACGGCGGGGCGGGGAGTGGAGGTGACCAGGGACAGACCTCATCAGGGCAGGGTTCCCAGAGGAGGCAGCATCTGGGTGGGCTCTGAAGATGTGGAGAATGAGGAATGAGCGGGAGTGGTAGATGGGACAGGGGGAAGGGTGTGGAAGTGAGTTTTGTCCTGGAAGGGCTTTCCTCAGTACCAGAAGGCATTCCCTGTTGGTGGAAGGGACCCTTGGGTCAGAGGGACGGTTTTGTTAGAGTGAGGTGCCTCTGGGGCTTGCAGGGGAGGTGTGAGAAGGTGCTGGTGGGTCCTGGAGCCTCCCATGGACACAGCAGCCCCAGCTATCTCCAGCAAGCTCCTGAGCAAGGCCTACGTGGCTAAGGCTACAGGAGGCTCCAGTAGGCCCCCTCCCCCACCAGCGAGGCCTGACCTCCCCACCCCCGCTGCTCACTCAGAGCTAGTGGCCTTTTGCTGGACTGAAAGGAGACACTGCCCAGCCTGCGGGGGGCCCCTGGGGAAGGCCCCAGGAGCCGGTGAGCCGTAGCCCTGGACCTCTGGCTCTTCTCGCCCTGGAGGCCACTGAGCCAGGCTCTATAAATAGTCTGGGAAGGGGGAGGGGAGCTGTCCAGGCAGGGCTGGAGGGGCCAGGCCTTTGGGGGGAAGGGGAGGGAAGGGCAGGGAGAAGGCAGAAGGAGCCCAGAGCCTGAGGCCCAGATCTGCCCCCAAGGACAACTGCTTGCCCCTGGGTGAGGGGGTCCTCCCTGGCAGGAGCAGTGGCACTCCAGGGAGCAGGGGCAGGGCCCTGCGGGGGGAGGGGGGGGCGGGGGGGGCGGTTCTCCTTCCTCCCACCCTGGCTGGTTTCTGGAGAATGTGAGATGTGAGGGCTCCGGGCTGTCCTGCCCCTGAGATCCTAACCCCAGAGCCCAGGGGCCCAGGACTAGCTGTGGCTCTTCCCAGACCTCGGTGTCCCCTCTTGGGGCTGCCGTTCCCAGGGTGAGCCCGTGCAGACCTCCCCAGGCTATGGGGCCAGGGCTTAGGGGCTGGGGCTCCTGGAAATGGAAAATGTGAGCCCAATGGCTTTATCTGGGCTGGAAGCAGCTGTCTCCAGTCCACACCCTGCAGAGCCCCTGGGTCAGCGCGAGGACCTCAGCCACTCAGGCCGGGGCGGGTGTTGTTTTTTTTTTTTTCTCTGGCTAGCCTGAGCCCCAGCAGAGGTCCGTGGGAAGTTCCTCCCCAACTGGGACCCAGAGGCCCACCCCGCTCTGCCCCGTACCACTGCGTCCTTAAGCCAGGGCCGCCCTTGGTGTCTTCTGCGCAGCAGAGTAGAGCAGCCCATGGCACCCGGGATCTGCATCTTCTGCGGCGTCTGTCCCCGCCAGCTCCACCAGCCGCTCGCCCACAGGAGTGAATGATGGGGTCAGAGCTGGGAAGGGGTGCACGGTCCAGGGACCGGATGGAGGTGGAGAGAAAAGGGACAGGAAGGAAGCAAGAGCATAGGATGCAGCGGACATGGGGACACGCACGTGGGGTGTGGGGCCGCTCGGGCAGCGCGTGACGGGCTTGCACGCACCCCTGTGTGGTATTTGTATCACAGGATGCGTCCCGGCGTCCGTGTCAGCACATGTCCCGGATGCACACACGCGTGTGTAGGAAGGCACGCTCGGCCCCTGCTAGCACGTGCATGAAGGTCCCTCCTCCAAATGCGCCCATGTGCCCTCCTTGCAGCGTGCATGTGCAGGTCCGAGACCAAGCACTACAGACCCCTTGATGCCCGGCAGACCAGCCCCAGGGGTAGGTGCACAGATGCACCCTCCGGTGCACAGGAAGAGATGAACAGGCCACCCCAGGGGGTGGCTGCAGAGTTTCCGCTGGGGGTGGAGCCATGAAGTCTGAGGTTTGGGTGGAGTGACCCAGGGACCCCTCCAAACTCCCAGGGCCCTCAGGACCCCAGAATCAGCCCCAGTGGTGCTGTTTCCGGTGGGCAGAGCCCCACCTGCCCCTCTCTGGGGTCCCAGCCAGACACAAGACTCCAAGGCTGCCTGCCCTGGGGCTGGGCTCCTGCACCCCCACCCCCATCCTTCTGTACTTGGCTCCTGAGCCCAGCAGGGTACATACACGCCCTGCATGCCCACTTCTACGGGTCTCACAACAAGTCGGCCATTTCCAGGGTGGAGGTGAGGCAGATTGAGGATTTGGGAGGAGGAGTGTTGGGGGGATATGTCTTCCCTGGGGATCGACCCAGGCCTGGAGTCTACCTCCTGGAGCCCTTGTTAGCGTGCTCCCTTTGGCACCTGTGGCTGTGGGGCACGAGGTGTGGGATGTGGCTGCTTTCCTGCACCTTCCTGGTTACGGAGCTGGATGGCCGGCCAGTTGGCTGCCCTGCCCTGCGAGCTGAGTTCTCCTTGGAGGGTATGGCAGGCCCATCTGCCCTGGCCCATGACCCTCCAACCTGAGCTCTTCTTGGCACAGGGGCGTAGAGGGATCCCTAGGGCAAAGGCTGAGGTGACCTTGGAGATGGGCTGCATGCAGCCTCTGTGAGTACCAGGGCTCACCACTCCCTCTAATGCACCTTCTGACTCATCTCAGCGAATGGCACCCCCACACCTCCTGGTTACCCAAGCATCCCTTCCCTCCTTCTGCTGTCCAGCCACCTAGCAGCCCACAGGCTCGCCAGTGAGCCTCCTTTGCCCAGGCGTCTAGGAGTCACCCAGGACTTCCTGAGCACTTTCTAAGGCCAGTGCTGTCCCAGGTGTGGGGGTGGATGGACGGCTGAGACAGAGGCCCTGCTCCCCGAGGAGCAGAGCTGCATATGTACACGAGCATCCGTGTGCACAGACCCGGGGTGCGGAGGGTGGAGGGGTGGTCCCAGCCTGGCAGGCACAGGAGGGTGCCCTCCCTCAGTTCCTGCTCCCCTGCCCCCTCTTCCCGCTCCTGGTACAGCTCTCCTCTCCCAGGCTCATCTCCAGCTACTGACTCAGTGGTGTGACTACAGAGGGAGAGCGGCCAAGGGGGGATGGTTTGCTTCTTGGACTGTCTGCCTTCCCAGAACTCACAGTGAGCCCCGTCTCTGCCCTTGACGGAGTCCCCACTTCAGCGGCAGAGGGAGCCCTGCCCTGTCCCTAAGCAGTTCCTCCCAAATATTATCCTGGTGGATGGCAACAGCAGACAACTCACTGTGGTGGGAGGTGGGAAAGGGTGGGTGGACCCCTGCCCACGCCCACCCACATGGATGCTGCGGGCTCAGGCCCAGGAGGTCACACTCGCCAGTGCTTCCTAGGACTTCACCACGTGGTTCTTCCATGGGTGAAGAAGGGAAAGGGCTTCTTCAAAGGAAGGAATGGGAAGGGAAGGGAATGGGCTTTTCTGGCTGAGATCAGGGTCTCTGATCCTCAGGGCTCCCATGCTTAGACCTGCAGGGGTCATGAAGGCTGGAACAGGGGTGGAGGGGGTGGGGAGGGCTCTCCCAGCCTCTCCCAGCCTCTCCCAGCCTCTCCCAAAGGTTCTGCCTGGAGAAAGAAGGCAGGGAGCGGTTTGGCTCACCCCAGTGCAGACAGCTACTTGGAACACACGCTCGATTTCTCTCTCTCTCTCTCTCACACACACACACACACGAAACATGCACTCCTTTTGGCACTTGACTTTCTCATGAAATAATTGCTGGAAGGCTCCTTGGATTAGGTAACCCAGCATTCCTTCCGGTCCCCATGGTGGAGGGGAGCAAGGGCGGGGTGGGGGGGTATCCGAGTTCGGCTCAGCATCTGTCAGGCTGCTCCACAGTCCGGGAAGCCTGACATGACAGGCACAAGCCCTTCAGGCCTCTTGTTCCTGAGGCAACAAGCTGAGCCTGCCCAGCCACTGGGCCTCCTTCAGGTGAGCCTGGCCTAGTAAGGAGAAGGCTAGTCAGGAAAGGTTCCCAAAGGTTTTTGGGAAAAGAATGGGATGTTCCCATTTTTATTTTATTATTTTTAAAAAACATTTTATTTATTTATTTATTTGACAGAGAGACAGAGATTACAAGCAGGCAGAGAGGCAGGCAGAGAGAGAGGGGGAAGCAGACTCCCCGCTGAGCAGAGAGCCCGACGTAGGGCTCGATCCCAGGACCCTGAGATCATGACCCGAGCTGAAGGCAGAGGCTGAACCCACTGAGCCCCCCAGGCACCCTCCGCCCCGTTTTTGTTTTAAAGCAGATGACAATGACACAGGAACTCGGAGTATCTTTGCCCATCATCAGTCTGGTCTTCCTGAAGCAACAGCTGTCTGCATTCTTCCCTCTCTCGGGAGGCTTGTCCGGTGGGGGAGGTGGAAGGGAGGAATGTCTGGGTTCAGGCAGGAAAGCAGTGTTGAGAGGGAACAGTGCTGGGAACCCTGGCCTGTGGATAGAGGCCCTGACTGAGACTGGAGAGACAGGGCCCACTAGTCCAAAACTTGCTCATCCGGGATCTGGAGATTCACCCTAGGTGCTCCCTTTCCTCTCTGCCAGACCTCAGCACCTCCTGGATCCCCTACTAGAATCTCCCACTAGGGGCCCTTTGGGGAGCCTGGAGCCCCTTCTGACCGGAGGCGAGGAGGACACAAAGACAGAGCCACACAGAGTGGGGCTGGGAGGGGACATCTCGCGGGTCTCCCGCTCCCGGTCTTAACAACAGGTGCAGGAGATGGCAGGCAGAGCTCTGCCAGGTGAGTCTGTGCCCGGGAGAGCCCGCCGCAGTGTAGAGAGGGCAGGGACCCGGACAGGGACAGGGCGAGGGTCGGGACGGCGGTTCTGGAGGCGCCTCCTGCCCTCAGATCTCTCTGAGCAGCGGGGGAGTCCCACCCACAGCGGGACCAGGCCTGGCGGGTGAGAGCCCGAAGGAAACGCAGAACCCGCGTCTGTGGTCCCCAGGGTAAAGTCCACTTGGGGGTCGAGGCCTTCTTCCGGTGGGGCGGCCGCCCCTCGCCCAGGCCGCACGCCGCTCCTCCGGGGTCGACGGGGGACGGTCTCGAACCGCAGCGCCCCACCCCCCGCCCCGCCTCTCGGGACTGCGGCGCCGGGAGGGCCTGGATTCGGGCCTCCGCGACCCCCCGCCCCGCCCCGTGCGCCCGGGGCCCGCCCCCAAGGCCCCGCCCCCGCTCGGCGCCCAGTCCCGGGGCTCGCGGGCCCGCCCCGCCCCCCGCCCTCCGCCCGCCCTCCCACCGCCCCTACGGCGAGCCCGGCCCGGGGGCGGCCAGTCGCAGCCTGCAGCGGCGGAGGATCTCGGTGTCTCCCCGCCAGTCCCGCCCTCGCCCCGTGCGTTCCGCTCGGCCATGGAGCCGGGACCCGACGCCGAGGAGGCGCGCACGGTGCGGGAGGCGCTGGGCCGCTACGAGGCGGCGCTGGAGGGCGCGGTGCGCGCGCTGCACGAGGACATGCAGGGGCTGCAGCGCGGCGTGGAGCGGCGCGTGGCCGAGGCGCTGCGCCTAGCTGGCCCGCTGGCGCGCACCGTGGCCGACCTGCAGCGAGATAACCAGCGGCTGCAGGCGCAGCTCGAGCGCCTGACGCGGCAGGTGGAGGCTCTGGGGACAGGGCCGTCCCCCGCGGCCGGCACTCCGGGCACGCCCAGCCCTCCGCCCGGGGTCCCGGGCCGCGCGCCCCGCCTGGGCACCGCGCGCTTCGCCAGCCACGCCACCTTCTCGCTGTCCGGCCGCAGACAGGTGAGGCTCGGGTAGCGCCGGCGCCGGTGCGTGGGCGCCGTGGGCGTGGGGCTGCGCTCCCCGGGGCCGCCCCTCCGCCGCCAGTGCGTACGCCCGCCCGCACGCGTCTGCTGGGTTGGGGGCCGCGGGCCGCTGGCCGCTGGAACTCGGTGTGGGGGTCCACTGTGGGAGAGGGCTCCGCTGTGGGAGAGGGCCGGAGAAGTCTGCCCGCTGCACCTGTCTCGGGCCCCCTCCTTTCTTTGGAACTAGGCCCTGGTTTGCACAGAGTTAGGTCTCCCTCTCCCCTTTGTCCCGTGACGCTAAGGGCTTAGGCGCTGAGTTAGGGCCCCCGACCATTTCCACATCGCCTGCTCGCCGCCGGCGTGTCCGAATGGTTAGCAACCCCCACCTCCATTCACTGCCCCCCGCGTTGCCGCTCACTGAGGCCTGACGGCTCACGTTATTAATTAACCCAGAGAATTCAGGCCCCTTGTGTGTGAGCCGGAGGCGAGGAGGACACGATGTTGCTGGGGTCATCTCATTTGGGAACTGGTAGGGGGGTAAGGGATCCGGGGAAACCAGCCTTGAGCAGTCTCTAGCTTCGTGGGGTCAGTGAACAGCAGGGAGTTCGTGGGGGGGGGCGCGGTGTGTGTGGACCAGTCACTTCCCTGAGCAGGGGGCCTCCAGGAGAGGCAGGTTAGAATGTTTCCATGCTGTGTGCAGTGGCCCTTAGGTGGGATTTTCCACTCTGCTCAGGCATGTGCTCTGGGATTGGGTTTCCAGGGTCTGGGTCTGAGCCCTTTGCACCTGCTGCCCCTCCTTGGCTCAATCCCTCATGCAGTCAATCTCCTGTGTGGGCTGGGTTGCCGCCCCGGGGGCCAGGCGGAGGGGGATCAGCTCAGCGCTTGCCCCAGGAGGTCCCAGCTGGGTGGGAGATAGCCCCAGATGGCGCAATGCCAACCGTGTACGGGCAGCCAGAGCCATGTGCCTGCCCAGTGGGTATCCCGGGAAGCCTGTGTGCCTGACGGAGGCCCAGGGATTGCCGCTGCTCAGGCAGGTGGAGGTGGGACGGGGCTGTGCACGCAGGCTCGGCAACCCAAAGGCACTGACTGGCCAGAGGGGAGCCTGATGGGAGTGAGAGGGGGAGGGTGAATTGTGAGGGCCCTCTGGGTGCTAGCTAAGGGAACCAGGCTTTGTCCCTGGGGGCAAGACCTTCCTCAACCATGGCGGGGTGGCAGAGCCCCCAGGCGGGCCAGTGATCTGTGCAAAGTGTCTGCAAGTACAGATACAGTTAATTCTGTCCCGTGAGCACAAAACACGATACATCCATGGCATACAGTCACCACTGTGAGCTCGCACGTGCTTAATAAACTGTGTCATCGGCCGTTTTTGAAGTTGTGTTCTGACACACACTCAATGGAAGCAGCTGCCCGAGGTTTCAGAAAAATAACGTCTGCGTCATGCGTAGGTGAGCGTGCATGTGCGCATGCTTGCTCATACACGTATCGGGGGGCTCTCCGGTCATCTGCCTCAGTGGGAATCGGCCAGAGGTGAGCTGGTCCTCTTGGATATGGAGGTGGTGGGTGAGGGGTGCCGGGCAGAGAGGGACAGGGTCTTCCCACTAGCCATCTGCAAGCTCCCGCAAGGACGGATGGCAGGGTGGAGGGCGGCTGGAGACAGGGTGGGTTAAAGTGGGACAGCCCCAGGAGAGAAGACAGCCTGAACGGGGGCAGGGCTAGGGGCATGGGGACCAGGGGCTGCCTTGGGGCAAGGTCTGAAAGGGGGAGTCCGCGTGGTGAGGTGGTGTTTGGGCACAGACAGGAGCCTGCCCGGGGGAGCTGCTGGGTCACAGCTCTGCTGGGGTCATGCTGCATGGGCGGGTCTGCGGGACATCTAGGGGATGCTGTCCCAGAGCAGGTGGAGCCACGGATCTGGGGTGCCAAGGGCAGTCGAGGGTGGACGTCAGGGAGACACCAGGCCAGAGCTGGCCGTTGAAGGTGGCAGTGGGGGAGGGCTGCAGGGCAGAAGGAGAAGGTGAGGCAGGAGCCCTGGGTGATGAGCAGGAGATGCCAGGGCCCCCGAAATCTCAAGGCTGGGGTCACGGGCCAGCAGGGCCGCTGTGGCTCTTCAGGGATGGGGACGGACACCCAGCTGAAACGGGGGTTGCGGGCCTCAGAAAGATGAACATCACTGATACCCTGGTGGAGGACGGGGGGTTCCATCGGGGGGCGCAGCTCCCCCTTGCCTGGCTTCAGAAGCGCTGGTCCCCACTGCTGATGAGCGCGGGCCCGTTGCTGGCAGCAAGAGGGGCCGTGCGGAGCCGTGTGCATGTTCATGTGCGCTCACGTAGGGGAACGAGCAGCTCTGGCCTGCACAGCGTGCCCCGTCCTGCACGGGGAGTCGGCTTCAGGCTGGGCACGGGGCTGCCCCTTGAGAGGGGAGGGTCCCATTACGGGTTACCCCACCCCTCTGTAATCAGCCAGATTTAGAGAGCCTTTTGCTTTCTGCTGTTTCAAACTGGGGGTTTGTATGTGTTGGAGGTGGGTCCTACTTAGCGTAGAAATGGACCCTGAACCTAATGGGGGAAGAGTGGGTTAATCTACTTCCCAGTGCACACACTTTGGCCTTGCTAGGTAGTAAGAAGACAGAGCTGTAGCCAGGGAAGGTCTGAGAGGAGGGAGAGGGCCGGACATGCGTGGGAGCAACCAGGGTGGACTTCCCGTAGGAGGCCCCAGTCCCTGGAGCAGATGGGAGCTGCTCTGGTCACATCCACTCTGAGGCCTTTTTCTGTATCTAAACCAAGGGGGATGGGGCTGGGCAGGTTGGGTGGGCCCCTTGTGCTGGGTGGACTGGGTTCTTCAACAGCGGCATCCGCTGGCAGGGGCCTGTGGTGGACGGCAGCCGCCTGAGGCCAGGCCGGAGTTGTTCCCTTGAAGGGTCCCGGGCCGAGCCGGAGCCATGGCGTTCTCTTGAGGTGGCGGTGGGGGAGGCCCTCAGGGACAGCTGCCAGGAGCTCCGGTCCAGGCCCGCCTGCGAGAGAAACCAGACTCCCTTATCTGCCTTCCTCTCCCAGACGCCTGTGTGATAGCAGAGGTCGCTGCTCTCGGAGGCCCGCAATGGGACCGAGTCTTGAGAACCGAGTGTGGGGGAAGGAGGGGGGAGCAGCAGTCCTAGAGGGGAGGGCGCGCTGGTCACTCTGGGGCTGCCTGCGGGCTAAGGGTGTGGAGGGTCAGGCAGAAAGGAGAACACCCGAAATGTGCCCACCCTCCTAGAAGTGTTTCCAAACTTCCCGGAGAGGACTGTCCCCAGAGACCCTGAAATCGCTTGCCCTGCGGCCCTGCCCCCATGAATGTCCTCAGCCCTGGACTCCCGGACAGGGGCCTCCGTCCCCGGCATACACCTGGGCGTGTGAACTCCCAGGTGGGAAACTCTGAAGGACCAGTTCCTGTCCCCAGGGCTCCCCATGGGGCTGAGACAGGCTGACCCCGATGCTGGGAGAGCCAGCTGGAGGCCCCAGGGTGTGCTTGGGGACCCCAGCAAAGGCTCGCTCCAGCCTAGCTCCTTGGTTTGAGGGCTCGTTGCCAGAGGTCCTGCTGGGGATCTTACTCCATCATTACCCCCGTTTCCTCTCCCTAATTGGACTAAGGTCCAGTGGGGGCCAGGGGTCCGTCCTGCCCCAGGCTCCGGGGATAAGTTCATGCTGAGTTGTCCTCTGATTTCTGGAAGGCCGGAGCACTTTGTGGCCAGTCTTGGGATTGGGTTGGGAGACCTGTGTCCCAAACCTCGGTTCCGCCGCTGCCTATTGTAGGACGGGGATTTAGGCTTCTGGGTCGTGTGATGATGGGGTGGAGGGTGGGCTCCGAGGAGTCCGTTGGCCTGGGACATGGGTAGAGCACAGCCCTCTCCTCGAGGGAGGGGCAGGGGACCCTGGGGGTCTGGGCTCAGCCCCCACCCTGGCTGCAGTCTGGCTGAGACTCCTTGATGGGAATCTGGCTGGACCAGAGCTCGTTTCCCGTCTGGTGGTGGCGGCCAGTTCCCTGGGGCTTCACAGGGGTGGGGGACCTGCGACGTGCAGGGGCAGGCGTCTGGGGGCCCCCCCATAGAGACCCACATTCCTAAGAAATGGTTTCACCATCAGCCTGTCCCTCCAGGCTCCTACCTGGACCTGTGGCACCGGTTGGACCAGAGTAGGTTGGGTGGGGGGACATGGAGACCCCGGAGCGGAGTTGGCCCTGCTGACAGGTGGGGGCTGGGGTTCAGGGTGGACGGGTTGTTTCTCCTCCCCCTGCTGAGTTGGCTTCAGATCAGCCCACAGGTGCCTCTGCAGGTGCTCCCAAGTGCCCCCCGCCTTTTGCACTGCACCCACGAGCGGGCCTGGCCCCTCCCCCACCCTCCTGAGTCAGGAGCTGAGGGGTCACCCGAATTCTGGCCTTTCTCACTTCTGCGGGACCCCACCTGCAGAAGGTTCCCCTGTCCCACCGCATCCACCTGGAAGAGCCCCTGTAACTGCTCTGTCTCCTGGCACAACCAGCGTTTCTACCGGCTTCTCTCGCCACCAACCCAATCCAGTCCCTGAGCTCACCAGCAAGCTCTTCTTCCGTGAACCCAGCAGGAAGGGTCTAGAGCTCATCGCCACCTTCTCCTTGACCCCAGGCCACCCGTGGGTGCTGTGGCACACCTGCCTCCTTGGTTCCCATGCTTCCACCTCCCCCTGCCTGTCTGGCTACTCCCCTCTAAGATGCTGCTTCTCCCCACCCCAGGCCCCATGCGCCCCGGGCGTCTGTTCCTCTGCTGTGCTGGGGAGGCAGGACTCCTGCTCCCCCCGGTCCTCCGTCCTTCCTCTTCAGCTGCAGGCACAGACACCAAGCCGTCTCCTGACCTCGCGTCCCCGCTGCCCCAGGCTCACCTTACACTTCGTGTATCCCAGACCCGGATCCTTCCGTTCCCACCAACACTCCCCTCTTCCTCCTGGACACTCTCCACTAGGATCCAAAGCCCAAGCTCTGAAGAGGCCTCGTCCCTCCCCATCCTCCACCTTCTCTCCCTCCCCGCAGAGCTCTGGTCCTGCCTTTGCAGCCGGGGCCTGTGTCCCCTCCCTCCGGGCCAACACCAGGGGCTGCGTAGTGTGTCTCCTGCCGCTGGATCGGAGTGCTCTGTGCGCGGAAGCCTGTTTCTACCGACATGAGTCGCTCCGCTGGGAATGGCCTCCCCTGCTCGTCACCAGGCTTACTCCAGATTTGGCTTGGGAAGGCCTCCCAGGCCCACTGGGCTGGAGGAAGTTTGCCGGAGGCATGACTGTCAGGCTGGCTTGGTGGGGTGTGCTCCAGGTCCTGGGTCCCCCACCCGCCCAACCCCGACTGACAGAGTGGCTGCCACTAGCCCTCGTGGGAGCAGCTGAGTCCGGGGCCGGGATGGGCTTTGTTAGTCGTCTAGGAACCTTGCAGACCATGAGACAGCCTGGAAGTGTCGGGGAAGGGGACGGTCAGCCTCTCCAGGTGCCCATTGTGGCCCCTGAGGAGAGGCCTGGTAGTGGTCGGCCTGGATCCCCTTCCTGCCAGGCTACCCCCAGGTCTGGGCCTCCATGTGACCCTCCCTGTGAGAAGGGCAGGGTCCCGGTGGAGGAGAATGTTCCCCCGGCCACAGATGTCAGGGGGTCCTCACGTGTGACCGAGGATGGCCCCTTCTCTGAGCCCCTGGGTTCTGTCGAACAGGCTAGCATGCCTGTGGGAGGCAGAAGCACGTTGGTTTAAGCACCAGGCCCAGAAAAAGGTCCTGACGCCTGTGGGACGCTCAGAGGGGACTCGTGGAGCTGCCTCCGCCTCCAGCAGGGAAACGGAGACCTGAAGGGGCTGATCTGAGTCGAGCAGCATGGCGGTCGGTGGCGCGGCTGGGACACCAGGCCCCCAGGGGCTCTTGGGGTTGGCTCTGCTGCTGTGTGGAGGGAAGAAGGGGCCCTGAGGAACCAGGCAGTCCCCCCGCTCTGGGCTCCCGGGCACATTATAGCTCTGGGTCTAACGAAAGTCCTTGGTGTCCCGTGCCCAACGTTGGCCCAGAGGACCTTGTGCTTCTGGTTTTTGGCAGCCCTTGGCTGGCAGGCCCAGCTAGCACGAATGGGCCTGCCTGGCCTGGGGTGCTGGCTCTCGGGGCCTGGGGAGTGGTCTGGAGAAGGCCGGGCCACCTTATATATGGCTCCTCACCTTTTGTCCCTGGCACTCTGGGCACGTCTGCCTGGCTGGACCCCAGGTGTTCCGTGGCAGGGGCTGGGTGTGCTCCAGCCTGCCGTGGGACCTGGGCCCACTGCGGTATCTTCTGGGGGCTGCCTCTCAAACGTGTGGGTTATTTGGCCCCAGGATGAGGGGGCCCTTTAGACAGTGGTCTGCAGGGGGGCAGCGGGCCCTGCCTGATGGGGCCTCCTCGGGCGTGTGTCTCTGCAGAGCCTGGACCACCAGGACGAAGCCGGCGAACCAGAGGCGCGGAGAGCCTCGGAAGTCATAGAGAACGGGCACCAGCCAGGGGCAGGTAGGGGACGACGGCACTGGACGGGGTTGGGGGGGGAGGGGCGTGGGTTGCCTCTGTGCCTGGCCAGCGCTTCGCTGGGAGGGGACCTGAACCCGGACCCCAGCGGCTAGAGAGACTGTCAGGGGGTTCCCTGGCTTTGCTCAGGGTGAAGAAGAGCTTTCTAAACCCAGAGGGAAACAGGCGCTCTTGGGAGGTGTTGAGCTCCCTGTTTCCGGAGGAGTGCGGCTGGGGCTGAGCGCTTGTTCAAGCAGTGAGCAGTGCAGTGGCTGACGGGCTGCTCATGCTTACTGAGCTGACTCTGAGGGCAGTTTGGAACAGACATAAAGTCTGGTTGGAGCTTTGAGGTGTCTGCAGAAGAGGGAGGTCAGGAAGGCCTTCCCGGAGGAGGTGAGAGGAGAGGTGCAGGGAGGCTAGAGTCCTCCTGGGGCGTCTGAGTCGGCTTGGATGCCCGGCTGACCTGCCCCCTGCCCCCATGGTCACGTGTTCCAGGTCTGGGTGATGGACCCCCGGAGACCGCCCAAACCTTCCCGGCAGCAGAGCCTCCGAAGCCGCGTCCTGTGAGCCTCTCCTTGCGGCTGCCCCACCAGCCCGTCACAGCCGTCACAAGGGTCTCGGAGAGGTTCTCCGGGGAGACCTCGGCCACGGCTCTCTCACCCACGTCTGCTGCCGTCCTGGGGGGGCCCAGCCTGAGCCCCAGTGAGCCCACCATGGCCTGGACTCCCGGTCCCAGCGGTAGGAGCAGGAGAGCAGGGCCTGGGGGCAGACCCCACCCCAAGGTGGAGGGCGGGTAGGGCGCAGAGGTGGGTGCTTGGCAAGAGACCCAGAAAAGCTGAGGCGGCACTGCAGCCCCACCCCGGCCCCCACCACGACCCCCTCCCCTGGCCCTTCCATGTGGCCCATCCCTGTCTGACTGAGGCACGCCCCATGGCTGTCGTCAGGTGGAGCTGCGGGGAGAAGGTGGTTTGCACCCCTGCACAGTCTGGCATGCTTCCCCAGGTCTGGCCTGTGGTCAGGCTGTCAGTGGTGGTCCCGGGGCAGGGCTTCCAGAATGAGGGTTTGGGAATGAAGTGTCTGCTGGAGATGCAGCGGCCCGGGAGGCCTGGGCCCTCAAACGCAGGGTGGGGACCTGTACCAGCCCTTTTGTGTCCTTGCTCTACGTTCCCAGCTTCCTGTCCCTCAACTGCTGGCCGAGGTGGGGCCGGGAGCCTGGGGCAACTGCCTGTCCGGAGAGCGATGTTGGGGCCGGGAGGGGCCGGTGGTGGGACCTCCCTGCACCCAGGCCTACTTGTCTTCTCTCCTCGTCCAGCAGAGAAGAGCCCTTGTGTCCCGCGGTCCGGTGCCGGCTATGCGGCAGCACTGGCAGGCAGGGACGGCGACAGGTGGGTCGGGATGGCCACAGCGGGGTCTCGTCCCCGCCCCCCCAAGGCGAGCCAGGGTCCAGAGCCAGGGCAGCAGGGGAGGCGGGGCAGCTCTCCCCCTGCACAGTCTTGCTTGGAGAAACGTGGCGGCAGCTGTTTCTATGTGGACGCCTCAGATCAGGGCCTGGCGAGGCTGGGAGGGTCAACTCAGGCCCACAGAGCATGGAGGGAGGGAGGCAGTCTTCACCCCGCTGGCTGGGTTATCTCCGCTGGGTGCTTCCCACCGCCTGCGCAGGATGGAGGAGGCACCTGGAGAGGCCCCTGGGCTGCGGCAGGTGTGTGGGCCCCGCCCCCGCCCCGGTGCAGGCCTCCTCCTGGCTCCCCCAGGCCAGCTAGACTGACACTGGAGCTTGGATGGGGGTGGTGGGGCTCAGCTTTTCTTGTAATCATAAAGGGAAATTGTGACTTTCTGGCACACGGTTGAGGAGGAAACAAAGAGGGTCTTATCTAGTCGTGGGTGGGCTGGGCCCTGTGGGGCTGGTCTGGGGTACCCCCGCCCTGCCCGCCCCAGGACCTGGCACCTGCTGAGGGGGCTGCTCTCTTGGGTGTGCGGCTTGGACAGAGGCTGGATCACAAACCGGCTCGGCAGGGTGGGCCTGGAGCCTGCGGGGCTTCCTCTGTCTCTGCCGCCTCCCCTGCCTCCGTCACTCTGTCACACGTGGGATGGGGGTGGGGGGCTGAGTCCGTGGGGGCCTGGTGTTCCTGACACGTGGTTCTCTCCTCAGCCCACCCCTGGCAACGCCGCCCCGGTCGCCCCCATCCCCCCCACCGCTGGCCACGGCCCAGGCCCGGCGCCGGGAGCTGGTGAGGTCGCAGACGCTGCCCCGCACGTCGGGGGCGCAGGCCCGGAAGGCCTTGTTTGAGAAGTGGGAGCAGGACACCGCAGGCAAGTACGGACACCTGACCCAGAGTGGGGCCCGGCCCTGTTCCCATGATGAGAGCTCCTCTCCTGCCCATTCTGGGGGTGCCCCAGGCGGCCCTCTGTCACCCTCTCTTGGTTTCTGGGCACGATGGGGATTCCCAGGGGAGCGGTGGCAGGCACCCTGTCCCTCGCAGAGACAGAGCTGGTGTTTGCATAGGTATCCAGCAGTCAGCCTGACCTGCCGTGTGCAGGGTGGGGCCAGGCCTGTGTGGTGAGGACGCCCCCCTCCCGTCCCGATGGCCTCCCACCAGGGAGGAAGGCTGAGGCAGACAGCCTGATCTCGGCTGCTAGGGAGTGTTCTTGGGGTACAGATGAGGACCCCCTCTCTGGTTAGGAAGGAACCCTGTCAGTGAGTGTGGCCTCAGGGTGGCTGGGATAAAGGGAAGGGGGAGCTGCGGGCAGCGGACTCAGGCCTTGAGGGCTCGGGGGTCCTGATTTCCAGGCTGGGGTATAGACAGGAACTTGGGGGCTGGAGGGAGGACTGACCAGCAGACATTGTCAAGGGAGGTTCTCCCTGGCAGAGCAGAGCCGGCGGGGGCATGCTCCTGGGGGCGTGGGATCACCGGGGAGCCCCGGGCCTGGGGGGAGGAGGAGGAGGGCCCCCCTGCAGGCTGCACCCTTCGCACAGGGGCAAAGGCGAGGCGCGGGCCAAGCTGAAGCGGTCCCAGAGCTTCGGGGTGGCCAGCGCCAGCAGCATCAAGCAGCTCCTGCTGGAGTGGTGTCGCAAGAAGACGCTTGGCTACCAGGTGAACTGGGTTCTGCCCCAGCCCGGGGTCCCCTCGGGGGCCGGGGCGTGGGGGTGGGCTGGAGTCCCGGCTTCCCCAGGGGCCAGGGTGCCTCTGGGGCTGGGACACAGGGGCGGGCTGGAGTCCTGGCCTTCCACGGGGGTTGCCGGCCGCCCGCAGCACATGCTCAGAAACCCTGGGGCTCCTGAGGCTGGACCTGTGCACCTGACCGGCTGGGGTCTGGTGGCTGTAACTTCTTGCTGACTTGGCGGGCGCTGGGAGGGGCTGCCTGTGGGGGAGCCGTGCGCCCACTCACCTCCCCGTGTTGACCCCTGGGCGCCTGGAAGCACGTGGACCTGCAGAACTTCTCCTCCAGCTGGAGCGACGGGATGGCCTTCTGCGCCCTGGTGCACTCCTTCTTCCCTGACGCCTTTGACTACGGCGCCCTGAGCCCGGCGCAGCGGCAGAAGAACTTTGAGCTGGCCTTCACCATGGCTGAGTGAGCATGGCGGGTCCCGAGCGGGCGTCGGCCCTGGGGTGGGGGTGCCGCAGGCAGGCTGGGTGCGAGGCCCTCCACTCTGCTCACCTCCTGCACTGCCCGGGAGACGCCAGTCTGGGGGGTTGCCCAGATTCGTTGTGGAGCTGCCGCTCGGCTCGTCGCACCTGCCCTTCCTGCTGGGTGCCTGGCCCTGCCGTGTGGTCTGGGGGCCGTGGGGTGGGCTCTCCCGGGGCACCCCACCTGTTCTTTCTGGGTGGGTGGGGAGATTCCGTTGCTTTGGGGCGAGCAGGAGATCGAAGGTCTGCCTGGGAGACATCTTAAGAGCTTCTCTGACAAGTCGATCATGCTTCTCTATTGCTGTCCTGGGATCTGATACGAAATCGTCTACTTCCCCGAGACCAGCTCTCTGCAAGGAGGCTGGGTGGGGCAGAGTCTGGGGTGTCCCGTCTGGGATTCCCGTCTGGGATGTGGTGTTTGGCTCGAGGCGGCACATAGGGCATCAGGGCTCCAGTGGGGGTGCAGGCAATTCCCTGGGCTGGTCTGCCTGTGTTCTCGGGGGGCTGGAGAGTGGCTGCGGGGACAGAGTAGTAGATGCACCAGCTCCCAGTGGCCGGTGGGCAGGGGCTGGGGGAAAGGGCTCTGTCCTCACACTGGGGCCTCCTTTGGCTGGACACCGTCAGGGGGCAGAGGGCGGGGCAGCCTGGGGACAGTGGAGGATGTTTAGGGCTACCAGATGCTCAGTTTCCAGGAATTAAGGGGCAGAAGGTCAGAGGGAAAGAAGCCCCCCCGCAGAGCCAAGTTTCCTGGAGGGCACGTTTCTCTCTCCCGGGGCAGCCTCTGTGCCTGCTGACATCAGCCCCCAGCAGCCGCGTGTTCCCAGTGCCCTGAGCAGGGTAGGCCTCATGCCAGGCCTAGACCCTGGACCTGGCCAGGGACGGTTCCGTGGGTCCTGCCAGAGCTGAGGGGCTGGAGCTCTCCGGGGCGGCAGCTCCTGCTCGGGGGGCATGATGGAGACGGCAGCTCCCAGCTTCGTGGCGGAGCTGTCGGAATGTTGGTACTGCCCCGTAGCGTGGTCTCGGGTGACACGCTTGGACTTGGGGTCCCAGGAATTCTGTGTATCCTTCCAGAGCTTTCCCTTTCTTGGCTGTTTGGCGTAGCTGTCATCCTAATCACAGAAGCAGCTCTGGAGGGAGTGTGTTATGCAACCGGACCCAGACGGCGGGAAGCAGAGCCAAGGGGGCCGGCCGGTGTTGGGGAGGGCGCCTCGCTGGTGGGAGCCCAGGAATGGTGGCCCTCAAAGTGCAGACTCGGAGTGTGTGGGGCGCATGCGGCCCCCGGGGTTCTCTTTCATCAAGATCAGGGGGCCGTGCCCTGGGCCAGGCTGGGTGGAGTGGGGAGAGGGGGCCCTGGGCCACGGGGAATGCAGCCCCCCTCACCCATCCCAAACCCCGCAGCCAGAGCCAGAAGAATTGGAGGCTGCGCTCTCCCCGCAGGAGGGGTGGGCTCCTGGAGCCTCTAGACTTAGACACACTTTTCCTCTACTCCCAGCCTGGGGGTGACATGCTGTACGCTCCGGGTTCTTCTCTCCTCCTCCCCAGAGCAGGCAGAGGGGCCGCAGCCTGGCCTTGCCTCCCTGCGGCCTGAGCCTGCTTGTGACAGGGGAGGGGAGGATGGTCGGCCTGTGGCCTTGAGCTCTCGGTGGCCGGGGGTAGGGGGCTTGCTGGGCTCTTCTGCGGCCTTGAGGGGTGGGGGTGGAGCTTGTTCAGGGCCTGGGAAGGGGTCTCCGCTGGGGGTCCTGTGGGAGGTGACCTCACAGGTGCAGTTTGGGTCACCTGGTTCTGTGGGCAGCAGGCTGGCCAGGAGTGGGCGGGGTGCGATGGAGGGTACACGGGCTCCTCGGACGCGGGGGCACCTCCCGTCGGGGAGGGTTTCCAGACCCTTCCACGAGCAAGGGCCAGAGAGGCACAGCGGAGGCTCGGGAACCTGTGTGGGGCCAGGGTTGGTGCTGCCCCTCGTCCCAGTAGGGAATCGACGGCCCAGAGACTCCTGCGGCCTCATGTGCCAGCAATTCCATGTTGACAGCGGCGCGAGCTCCCTTGTTGGACAGGCCTCTGGGGCTTGGAAGGCGGGAACGCCAGCCCTTTTTTGGAGGTGGCTGCAGTAGGTGGGTGCACGGTGGGGGGGCCCCCTCTGCACCCCACCCCCACCCGGGGCCCCCTCTGCACACCAGCCCCACCCCCAGCCGTGGACCAGGGCAGGCCCAGGGCCGGGTGCGTGGCCCGCAGCTCCCACGTGCCCTGTGGGGAATGTGTCCTTCTCTCCGGTTACCGTGTGTCTCCAAAGCCAGTCGGGAGGCGGTCGCCCGCGCTGGGCATCTGCATCTAGAGAAGCCTTAAGTAAAAATAACCCCGTGCCCCTCCTCCACGTCCCTCCTGGGCCAGCCCGTGCTGATGGAGGATCTGGGTAGAGCTGGACTGGCAGAGTCGGAACCCAGCCCCAGGCAGGGTGCGGCCTTGGGAACTCATTAGAAAATGGTCGTCCTTTGTCCTTTGGACGCATCTGCGGTGTCTGAGTTCTTTCAGCGAGCTGGTGTCGCCTTTTACGAGAGCGGTTTATGGATGTGTCCGTTGGGCCTCAGCTTTTCAGAAAGAGCCACGGGGGCCTTGAGTATTTTGAGACTCACGTATTTTTGTAAAAGTCAGTACCGATCATCATTTCCTCTTACCATATTCTGATTCCGAAATTTCATTCAGCCTGTGTCTGCAGCTCCTAGGAGACTGTACGTGACCGTTGTGGCTGGTGGGGTGGGGACTGGGGCCCTGGTGGTTGGCAGGGGAGCCGGGACCTTGCCCACGGCTTCCCGTCGAAGGCTGGGGAGGCCTTCATCCCCGTCCTCACCGCCACCCTGATGGGGAAGCCCTGCTGTCCGGGCAGAGTTGCCCGTGGTGGGAGCCTCGGGAGTGCAGATGGGGGTCAGTGCTCTCTCCCTGCACGGGCTGGAACATGCCGCCGTTCTGGGTGCCCTCTGGTAAGAAGGCAGGGAGGACGTTAGAAGCAACGCAGACATAGTCCCTGGTGCTCTTCGAGCTGTTTAGTCTTGTAGAAAGGCACGATAGGGAGGTTCTCGGAAGGTTCTCTTCTGGCAGGAGATGTGGGGAAAAGCCAGGCTGAGAATGCACACGTGGGACGGATAGGTAGGAAGGACTCAGAGGCGAAAAAGCCTATGTGTGAGGGGGAACTTTCCTGGCCTTGGGGCAGAGAGGGCCAGCCGAGTAGGGCCACCGCAGAAATAGCTGCTGTCCTGTCCCCATGCTCAGGGGCTGGCACTCCGTTCGCTTTCCAGGCTGACAGTCAGGATTTTAAGATGGCTCTTATCTAACTTGGGGGCTGTGGACCCTGTGTCTGGGGAACGGCCCGCAGACGTGCCGAGGTGGGAAGGCCTTGGGTTTGCAACCCTTCCCCACCAGCAAAGCAAACCCTTCCCCACAGGCCTGCCCTTGGTCAGAGCTCACACTTCACCGACATGGAGCCCCGACCTGGCCCGCCAGGGACACCACGGAGCCCTGCCCGGGACCAAGCCCCCATCACCTTATGAAGCCACTGGTTTCCTTAAGGGGACCCACTCCAAACCAAGAGGGAGGCGGCAGTGGGCCCCAGGGCAGGTCTGTGTTTCACTCTGATCTTTGGGTTCTGAGAGGAGGCTGGTGTCCGGCCAGCATGCAGGACAGGGCCCTGAGCTTGTATCCCAGTCCCAGGTGTGGGACCAGGGAAGGGCCACGGGAGGCACCAGCACTGGCCCGCCGGCCCCGGGGTGGCCCCAGCATGGGATGGGGGCATGAGTTGCAGAGCCAGCCTCCAAACCCAGCTGCTCAGAGTCCAAATTCTAACCAGCTGTCCCATCCACGTGCGTGCTCCTTAAATCGAGCGCCATGACAGAAATGACAAGTACCGCTGGTGTTAATTGACCGTGCTGTTTGGGGGCACAGAGAGCCCCGCTGCCTTGTGTAGGGCGGTTGGAGCCTGGGAGAAGGGAAGTGTCTTTCTTACCCCAAGTCAGTAAAGAAGGGGCCAGGTCATGAACCCTGACAGTCATGTACTTGTTCACGGGGGAGGAGGCGGGGACCTCGGGACCATGAACCGCGCCCCACCACAGAGGGACGGACGCTGACAGCACCAGGTGTGGGCGTTTGAGCCTAGTCGGTGCCATGATTCCCGTGCTCTGGGCAGCATGGGTAGCGGTTGGAGGGACCGACAGTCTGAAAGACTGGCGCTGACCCCTGTCACTGTGGGTGCTGCCCTGGGGGCTGGGGACAGCGGGGAGACCCCTCTCTTTCCAGCCCAGAGAACTCCCAGCTTCCCCTCTATACTGGGCCCCAAGGCTAGACCAGTGTTCCTGAGTGTGTGTGGCCCCGGAGGCCTGGGGGCCGTGAGGGGGTTGTAGGCCAATTCCTGACCTTGGCCTTGGGACCCGTCAGCCAGCAGGTGGTGAAGCCGGGTGAGCGGTTCGCGCCTGAGTTAAGCAGGATGGAGGAGGGTGAGAAACCAGCATCTGGGGGAAATCTCGGGGGCAGAGGGCACCTTTGTGAAACCGTGGGCACGTTCGCGGGCGTGGGTCACGTCTCCCAGCGTGGGTCTTGGACACGTGTTAAAAGACCGCTAATAGAATTCAGACTCACACTTCTAAGTGTGTTTAGTGAAATTTCCGAGGGAACATTAATTTCACCGAAGTGCGCATCAAGGCAGTCTGGCGATGTGAGAACTTGGATTGACTCTGTGGCTCCTGGATGCGTGGTCTGGCAGTACTGCCTTGGAGGGAGGGGTCCCGGGGTCTCCCAGGTCCTGGGAAGGCCCGGGGCGGGGTGGGGGGCGTTCTGTCGGCGGGGCGGCGGGGCCGGCGGGTGGCCGGGACCCTTGCCCTGACAGGGCTTTTGTGTTTCAGGAACCTGGCCAACTGCGAGCGGCTCATTGAGGTGGAGGACATGATGGTGATGGGCCACAGGCCGGACCCCATGTGTGTCTTCACCTACGTCCAGTCACTGTACAACCACCTGCGTCGCTTTGAATGAAGCCCGCGGGGCCTGGCTGGCCAGGGCCGGCCCTGGGAGGAGACTGAGAGGCCGCCCGCGCTCCCCCAGCAGGGCGACCCCAGCGGTCTGGGTGAGAGCGTAGCTGTCCTGTGCCACGCAGCCGTCGACCCACTGTGCTGTTCGACACGGGCACTGTGCGGTGCGTGGGGTGCGGCCGGGGCCCCCCGGAAGAGGGAGGGCTACCAGAGTGCGATTGGTGCTAAGTGATGATCTCCCTTCCAGTAAAAGGCTTGCCTGTGGGTTCTGGAATGCGAGATCGCTTCCCCGCAGGTGACTCTGATATGCTGGCTTCATGGCGTTCCGCGGGTCGCCAGGTGTGTTTTATGACCATACCCAGAGCTCTCTCCGTCCCCACACTAGCGTAGCTTCCTTCCTCTGGGCCTCTGCCAGGAAGCCAGGGGGACGCTCTGCCAGCATCCCGACACGAAGACCACGTCTTGGGAAGAAACCGTCTAATCTCTCCCAGGTCCTGGGCAACAGATGACCTTCAAGTCACCCTGGCTCTCTGGGGAGACGGGAAGGCTGTCGCCTGGTCCCAAGGCGCCCCATCCTGCCCGGGAGGCCCCATGAGCATCTGGCTAAGAGTGCACTCTCAGGACCTTAAAGCTTTTAGAGGAGGACAAGGCCCTTTGCGCAGAGAGCTAGTTTTTACTCACATTTTTTAGGGGATTTGCTGCAGGTATCTATGGAAGTCACTGCACTTGTACCGCTGACTGTTTGTCCATAAAACGATGTGTCCAGCTTCACTCGCGGTTTGTTCTTTCTGTTCCGAGACGCGGGCCTTGCGGACGGACGGGAGATCTTTGCTTGCTTTTCCCATGAAACTCTGCCCAAATCCCCTCCCCACCCCGTATCTGCCTCTGTTTCTCCGTCACCCCCCGGCAAGTTGACAGTCATGTTTGGACATTTGTTGGGACGTCTTCCCTCGCCCCTGCTGCTTCGTGAATGAGAACTGGGAATCGCCCTCTGGGCGCTGATGGACGGGCCAGGGACAGCCACGGCCGGGCTCCACTGCCGTCCCATTGGGAGCACTGGGTCACGGCCACAGCTGTTTGCGCTAGGTTCTCGCAGAACATCTGTAGAGCCCCCACATGTACCCATTAGCTTATTCAAGACCTTCTCCCAACTGGGATGGATTTTAGGCGCAAACTTCTAGAATTCTAGCTTTCTAAGGAACTGGTAGATCCTGAGCTCATGCGACAAGCTCCAAACGCCAGAGCCTGTGTGCCTCCTCAGGCTCATATGTGTGGTCCTTGTGTGTTTGGGGGGGCAAGAGTTCTCTGGGTGCGAGGGGTACACAGCGGAACTTGCCAGGAGGGTGAGCAGAAGCTCAACAGATTTGCCAGTTGGGGCTGAAGTCTTACTCCGTCCTTTGGTTTTCCCCGCAGTGGGAGCTTCTCTCTCTCTCTCTCTCTCTCTCTCTCTCATTCTTGGAGACCCGGGACAGTCAGCCCTCCTGTTAGCAGAAACATGGTGCCTGTTTTTTATTTTTTTATTTCCCAAACTGCAACTTAGGGTTTTAAGCCTCGAGCCCATTTGGGACACTGGGGCTCTGTGTGAAGCGTTTCTGTTACCGAGCGTTCACACGCGGGAGCCGGAGCTCTCCTGAGGCGCACACGGCCCTGCACCTTCGCACGTCCAACGGGGAAGATGCTGCTGGAGTAAGCAGCGGTTTCTCTTATGCTGGAGGCATGGGGTGCTTCCTGTCTTAGGCTCAGTGGTACAGACGGGTTGTCCTTAAGGAAGGTTCCGTGATGAGCTGTTCTGTGGCCTTTGGCAGCTCTTACAACCTAGTGGGTTTTCAGCTCAATTCCCTCTAGGACAAAGCCTGTGGGCTCCAAGACTGGGCAGGAAAGGGGGAAAGGAGCCCACCTGAGGACACGCGCAGAGCCCGGCGTGAGATCAAGGTCATGTGAACGTTCCCTTCTGTGACATCCAAATCCAGCTGCCTTTCCACTGCCCTGCCCATGGCTCCACATTTTTTCTCCTCCCCGGAGAAAATTACTTCTCAGAGTACTTCTAAGATTCTCCTGTTTTTCCAGATAGAGTCCTTCACCTGGCTTTTGTAAAACGTATTAAGTCTGACCAAATAGGCTTGTGTTTCCACGACGTGAGCGTTTCGCCAGAGCCGAGATGGGCTTCAGCTTCTCTGACAGCTGCTGGGTCATTTCTCAAGGCGGGGAGAGCGTGTCAGGTCTCCGAACATGATACAGCCCAGGCTGGGTAGCGGAGCACGTACAGGCCAGGTGTTTGGGGAACAGTTTGTTAAAGCCAGCGAGTTTCGCAAATGTGCGAGATGTGGAAAGTCCTCGGCTTCCCCTGCCGCCACGGCGGGTGCCCAATAACTGGAGGCAAGAAGGGGGCCCTATTTGCAGCCATGCCAGGTCTGTGGGACTCTGGGCAGTTGGGGGGGCCAGCTAAAAATGTGGGTAAAGTTGGTCAGTGTGGGATGGGACATCTTCCCGATCCAGTCGAAGCAGCTTGGGATTGGGTTTCTTGAACCAGTGATGGGTGGTGACCTGATGGCCAGCCTGAGCCCTCCGTGCTCCTCCTCTTAGCCTGCCCTCTCCTCTGCACCCCTGTTGATCACGGGCTCCTGCTAAGTGGCGAGGATTCTGGAAGTGGTTATCTGTCCCATCTCCCTTGCTCTTGGAGCCTTTGATCTCTTGTCTCTTAGTTCTTGGTCCTGCTTCGGTGTCAAACATTTACTGCCTTCTGAAAGTGCCCATGAGAAATGCCTGTGCTTGCCTCTTCCCTAGAAAGCGCTGAACAGGGGGAAACCCCCAGGGAGGAGGGAGCGAGAAGGCTGTGCTCTCCTGGGCATCCTGGCAGCCTGTGTGGGAGGGACATGCGGACCAGGTGGGACAAAGAGTTGGAAGCCAGCTCGGAGCCAGTAGAGCAGGCGACAGGGCTGGCGGTGGGGGGGTGGCGCCCAGCAGCGTCTGGGTGTCTCTGGGTGCCCCCAGCCATCCTTCTGACGGATGCAGGGCCTTCGCGACGGCAGGACTGCACACTTGTCTTTTATAAGCCCACACGGTCATCACTCCCAATCATCCCCGGTGTGGTTGACGTCTTAGTTCTGTTGGCAGGGTTGGACCCTCTTCCTGGTGTCCCGGGCCTCCCCCCCCCCCCCCATCTCACTGGCTGTTTCTTCCTGGTCTGCGGCACGGCCTCCTTTCCTGTATCCATCCCTCCTCTGTGCTACTCTGTTCTCCATCTCCTACATCGGGGGCTTTGGGAGTCAGTGCAGGTCCGTCTTAATGGGGTGTTTCACCTCTGGGTTCCCCTCTAAAATTAGCTGCTTCCCCAGGGCTGGCTAACTCAGCAGATGGCCGCGTCTTCACAACGTGTCGCTCCACTGGAGTTCTGGAAGTCTCCCTGCACCCGTGCACTGTCGATGGGCCGCCCACGCTGCCCACCACCCTCCCTGCGTGCACTGGGCACTAGGCATTCACGGAAGGCTTGGGGCAGAGGCCCAAGGTTCCTCTCCTCCTCAGTGTCCCAGAGCATCAGAGGTCTCCGTGCTCCTGGAGCTTCTGTTGTGAAAAACCTCGAGTTTACGGAAACGTCAGAAGAAGAGTTGGGGGAACGGGTGAGCTCCTTTGTGTGGTTAACACTCCACCATGGGCGTGTTTCTATCTCAGGTTCGCTGGGCCGTGCGGTCGTTAGGTCTACCGGTGAAGACTTGAACATGTACCCACCGGGAGCATAAATGTCCCCTCCGCACGCGGTGGGTTAACACCGTCAGAGATCAGACACGCATGCGTCACGTGAACGGGCCGTGTTCGCGTTTCTCCACTCGTCCCCACTTGGTGTTCGTGGCTGTTCAAAAGTTTAAAAAAACTTGGGGCACCTGGGTGGCTCAGTGGGTTAAAGCCTCTGCCTTCGGCTCGGGTTGTGATCTCGGGGTCTTGGGATCGAGCCCCACGTTGGGCTCTCTGCTCAGTAGGGAGCCTGCTTCCTCCTCTCTCTGCCTGCCTCTCTGCCTCCTTGTGATCTCTGTCAAATAAATAAAATTTAAAAAAAAAAATAAAAGTTAAAAAAAAAGTTTTAAAAAACTCCAGGGTCCAATCCGAGTTCACGCACGACATTCAGTGGCTGAGTCTTCCACGTCTTGATCCAGAACAGTCCCTGCCATTTCATTTGTTGCCTATTTTCCATTCGACCCTTTGGCGGAGCCTGGGCTGTGCCCCACGCTGGGAGTTTCTGGAACCTCCCGGAACTCCAGCAGACACCAGTTGGGCAGAAGTGCACCCAGCATGGCAGGATGTGAGGGGCTCACGCCGTGGGCTTGCCGCTGTGCCCGTAGGAGGGCTGATTGCACAAAACGCCCTTGGGCTCTTGACAGATGATTTTTATCATCGGTAGTTGCACTGGCCTCAAAAATGGCAATTTTTAGGTTCTGTGTAAACTCACAAATTCTTGGTGTTATCCTTGGTTTTGCTCCAGGTGTTGTAGTCCTCGGCATCGTGCTGGCGTGGTTCAGGCTCCGACCAATGGCAGATAACAGCTCTGAAACCCTCTCCATGTGTCCCCGCCCGTCTCTAGGCACCTCGCTGTTTCCCTCGATGGTGTTCTGGGCTGACCTTTGACCTGACCTTGGACTCAGGCATTGCTTGGAGAAATCCCGGCCTCTTTCAGCCGGAGCTCCTACGTATCATCAGGACGCCGGCTCTGGGTGTCCTGCATCGAGGCCCCTTCGGTGACCATAGCTAGGACAGTCGGTGTCAAGACGCCTTCAGGGACAGCAGTCCCTCGATTCAGATCTGACCCCTTGGGATTCACTGGTCCTGCTGTCCTGCCCTCTGCTCTGTGCTCACGCTCCTCTCTACATTCTGATTCCCAGCAGGGTCCCTGCCGGGACGCATTTCTTCTACAAGGCACAGCCCAAAGGGTCACAGTCTGAAGCCGATGCCTGCAGCCTTCGCCCCCGCTAGAGGTGGCCTCTGGGTGCGTGGAATATGGGATTCAAGGACTCACAGTTACTCCTTGTATTTGAGGCACAGAACACTGGATTCAAAGTTACTCGTGTCACTTGTTTTCTCTCTGAAGTCCCCCTGTGAACTGGATACGTGGTTAGGTTCATTTGTTTCTCTTTGTATTCAATCAAGGGTTTGGTTCCATTAGTTTGTCTCATTTTCTGGAGGTGACATTGTTTACCTAACTTGAAAGTCACAGCTCTATTGACGGGTGTTTCCCTACCCGTCCTCCATCCACTGGTCTGCTTTAGCTCTTGGTGTATCCACCCCGCGTGTCTGTCTTTCCCTCTGTTCCCCCTCCCACGACAAGAAGCAAATGCATACCTGTTTTTATCTTTCTTTCTTTCTAAAAAGATTTTATTTATTTATTCGGTGGAGAGAGACATAGCGAGAGAGGGAACACAAGCAGGGGAAGTGGGAGAGGGAGAAGCAGGCTCCTCGCGGAGCAGGGAGCCCAATGCAGGACTCGATCCCAGCCCCCCGGGACCATGACCTGAGCAGACGCTTAACAACTGAGCCCCCCAGGCACCCGTTTTTCATCCTTTCTTACGCCGCAGATCGCATGGTGTGTCCTCTCATGGCGCATCCTCTCTGTGAACTTGCCTCCCATTTTTGTGCAGTGGTGTCCTCCCTGGGATGGCACGGCTGCAGGGTCCTCTGGTGCATGTGTGGCCGTGAGCTTCCCTCGGGAGCGTGTGGCCGCCGTCTGCAGAGCACGGCCTGTGCGTGTGAGGTTCACGCTTGTGCCGGCGTCTCTCAGCAGCAAGGTTGCCAGCTGGAAACTCAGGGGTTGAACGCGTCCACAGGGCAGAACTGTCCTGTGCCCCACGGGAACGTGTGAGATGTTCCCCCCAATGAGCGTTGTCAGCCGGAGGGACTGCCGGTCCCCAAGGTGGCATCAGCATTGTTTCAGTCTACGCTTGTCTCACGAGGGAACACGAGCGTGTTGTGTGCATATGGTGCATACACTCGTGCATCTTCTCATGATCCTTCTCTTTTCATGTCTGCATCCATCTTTCGTTCATCCCTCTTGATTCTTTAAATGTGAGGACGGTTCCTGTGGTTCTTCATCTCGGGTTCCGTCCACTGTGCCCCGGAAGGGTGTCTGGCTCCTCTCACTTTTCACACAGATCACAACACAGCCCCTAAAACTGGCCCCTGTTCTCTGCACGAAGAGTCATCATGTCACCTGCACCAGATGGTCCTTGTGTCCTCAGCACAAGTGATTGCTTGCTTCACGGGGCCGCAAAGGCCACCTGACCCGGCCCAAGTCCAGCCCCAGCTCTCCCGGTTGTGCTGTCCTCCTGGTCCACCCAGCTGTCTCCCACCCGGTACCCAGGGCTCAGTCTACACGTCCTTGGATCAGGAAGGCATTCCCGGATGCCCTCCGCGCCTATGCTGGTTTTGCTGCCTTACACACGCACCGCTTTATTCGATCCCTGGACCACAGGTGCCTGTCATAGTAGGGGCTCCGTGAGTGTTTCAAATGTATATGCTAATGCGACAGTGTCCTGTCAGGTCAGGAGAACCGGCCCCATGGATCCAGCCCACCTTTCTGAAGGCCAAGGACTTCCCTTCGAACAAATCAGGCACCACTGCCTTTCTTTCTAGCGGCACATTCTTATTCAAGCCTGCTTCCCTGCAACCTCCAGAGAGTCCCTAACGCCGGGTTACGCTGGGGTCGGTGTTGGTTTACTCAGCAGGTGCTAATAAATGAAGCCGGATAACGAGCTGTAACTTAGCTTCTCCGGGCTTGACCGGAGCCTCCAGCTGGGGAGGACGGTCAGATTTCCGCCCCCAGGGTGCAGGTCATTGCCTTGGAGGAAGGAGAATTCTTAGTGTCACAGGGAGACCACCATGTCCTTCCCTTCAGTCCCGAGATGGGAAACACAGAAAATCTGACTGGTTAGAGCAGAGAAGTGCTGGGAGCCCAGCCAGAGACCCCACAACTGGTGAGGGGACAGTGGACTAGGTCCCCCTCTGCCTGCCCCGACACCCACAGATCGGTTAATGGTGGAAGCACTGCCCCGTGGGGTGCACAGAACACTGTCCCAGCATTGTCGGGCCCCTATCCCTGCTGCCACGCACGCTGCTGCCATGGAGGTAGGGGTGTCTGCTGGGCCTAAGTCTGGGCTGCGAGCAGGTACACGGCGGTCCCTTGACCGGGTCCGCTCGCCTGCCGACACTGCTCCAACATCATGGCCACCACTGCGAGGCACGCTGGAAAATCGGGGGGACATCATTTACCAGGCCACACTGTCGTGTTAATAAAGGCTTCGAAGTGACCAGAGCAGGTCCTTGCCTTCCCGGCTGTTTCCCTCCTGTCCCTGCGCCCCGTCCGGTGCCCTTCTGCAGTCTTCTTCCCGGCCAAGGAATTTCACTCCAGTGGAGATCTGTGTATTTCTTTGTTACTTTATCCAGAGGCTTCCACTGACCTGAACGGAGTGACTCAGGGGAAACGGGGTATTTTCAGCCAGGGGCCGTCGCAGCTGCTGTATCAAGTGTCTTTGGGCCAGTGGATTTCATGACAGGTGTGTTTTTATTCAGGAAAACATAATGCACTCAATTTAGAGGATAGACTTCCCTTCCAAGCACATGGCCCTTTCCCTCCCCACCCACCCCACCTGCCCATGAAGCCTGAGGTGGGGGTGACCACCTTGTTCCCTGCAGACGACCCTGAAGCCACACGCCAGCAAAACCGTCTCCTCTGGGCTTTAAGGGGCTTGTGAGCTTCCCGGGCCCCCCTTCCCATCTCCTGAGTGGGTGCTGGTCCTGCCCCATGAGCTGGAGGGCTGGGGGCTTGCTGAGGCCGCCCTGGGCTGCACGCTGGGGTCCCTGTGGGGGAATTTGTTTGGAAATTGTTTCCTATATCCTTTTAAAGTCAATTTTACTGAGACAAAATGAACACCCTCCTAAAAACTAATTTAGGCAAAGTAATCCATGTGCACAGAGTAAACGGGGGAACCGAACCCCCACCCCGCCTGCCCAGGAGGTGTCCTTTGGGTTCCTTCTTCATGGATTTCCCTTTGTATTTACCCGTGCTTCTGGACGACATTGTTCGACTCTTGTTTCTCCATGTTCCCTTTGCATACTTCTGTGGTTTCTCACAGTAGGCGGCGGGAGCTTGGCTCTCTCACTCTGCCAGAGAGTGCAGTAGTATCACCGTGTGAGCTAAAGCCGCGGTCAGGGTCTTTTTTCCACCAGCTCTGCAAGTAACGTTCGACTCCAGACCTTCCCCCGCTGAATTTCTCTCTCTTTCCCCCAAACTGCTGTGGCTTCAAAACACGGTCACGAGTCCTGTGATTTCACTTCCGTCAAGAGGGGAAACAGATCCCTGCTCTCCTTGAATACGGCGCCTCGAGTCTGGGGAACAGACCTGCTGGGACCGGGTCACGCGTGGGGCGCGTCCGTGCAGCGCTGGGCTGCCGCATGCGGGGCCTGGCCATGTGGGGCCCCTGTGCAGGGGAGATGGTGTGCAGATACAGGGGGGAGGGATGTCTGCACCCTGGCAACTGGAATCTTCAACGGACCCACGTGAGACGTGCGTGGCTGAGCCCAGTGAACAGCTAGAACCATGAGAGCTAATAGGAATGATAACGACGACGACGACGTGATCGTTGCTGTCTGTGCGCCGAGCACATGTTGGCTGGTTCCTCAGTAGTTATTGGGAACATGGTCCCCCATTGACAACAAGTTCAACCTTCCAGTTGCCCAGACCCAAACCTGGGAGCTGTTTCTGACCCCCTCCTTCGGTCACATGTCGTAGTTAATATGTCAAGAAACACTTGGGCTTGGCCTTCAGAGTCCACCCGAATCCAAACACCTCGCGGGGCATCCAGGGCCAGCTCCCTGTTCCAGCCCCTATTGCGTCCTGCCCTGGAGCACGGCAGGCACCCCCCCACCTCCCACTTTATTCTCAACACGTCAGGAGGAATTTTCCTTCCAGCAGGGAAGTGGGGGCACACGGCTCTCAGCGCAAGACCCTGCAGCTTCCTGGCCCCTAAGAACCACTGACATTGCCCTCTGCCCTCCTTCCGCCTAGCCCTGCCTCAGGCCCTTTGCACGAGCCATTCTCCATCGATTTGCTGGAACCAATCATTACTCTGTGTCTGTGACTTGCTTAGCATTTCCCCCAAGCGCTTCAGTATTTCCGGACGCTATTCTCCACACCGCGGTCACGCCGTCTCCAGCAGCGGTCACCCCATGTGTCCTGGCAGTGCCAGCCTGTGGGAGCCTGCGAGTCCCATTGCCCATCCTCATGCTGGGTGTCCTTCCTTACAGGCGGGCACCTGGCCGGAGCGGGTGTGAACCTTCTCTCTGCTTTCGTGCCTCACCGGTCCTTGCGCCAAGACGGTTCAGAGACCGAGTGGTCGTCCACAAGAGTTATCTCCCTGCGTGTCCTCTCTTTGCTCAGGGTCCCCGAAGTTTCCGATGATGAGTCTCGGCGTGAGTCTGTATTCCTCGCGTCGGGCGCACAGTGGGGCATTCCAGCCTGGAGACGCCTGGTCTCTGTTCTGGAAAACCGTACCATTTAGGCCAGAAGCCCTTGGCGGGACACTAGACTGGTCCGCGTTCTCACCTTTCCGCAATGACTATTTTTAAGTCTCTTTGTCTTTTGTTTTATCTTCCAAACTTTCTTGTTAAGTGTTTTATTCTCATTCTCCTTCAGAAATGCATCCCAAACTGTTTTCTTGGTAAGTCCTTACGAATGTCATTCACCTCTTGATTGCTGGCGCACACGTCTTCACTCCTCGGGTGGGATGCTCCAGAGGATCTTGGCATCCACATTGCTTCCTGTCCCTGCCCATCCTTGTCCTCTGAAACCCTCTGTGCCAGCTGTGTGGGTCTCTATCTTCAAGCTGACAGTGCGCAGTCCTGGGCACCCCCTCTGCCTGAGCCCAATCCCCTGGGCAGGTGGGGGAGACCAGGTTGGTGGGGAAGCTTGACCGCGGGGTTGGGGACGCCTGCACAGGTGACATCAGAACTGGGAGTCCTGTCCCTAGGGGCCGGACAGCCCCCTGGGCACCCTCCACTCTGGCCAGGGGGACAGGCAAGCCTGTGGGGCGGTCTACACAGCGTCAGAAGCAGGAGGAAAAAGCCCGTTACCTTGATTTTCAGGCTGTGCCTCGAGCGTTCTCACTGCTGTGGATGCTGGGCCTCCCATGTCAGAGCCTAGAGTCTAGAGGCCGGTCCCCTCCCCTCACTGGGGCCCCCAGGCCTCTGTGTCTTCCAGACACCCGGGGGACCCGCTCATCCTTGCTGGGGGAGCAAGCAGCCCATCATGCTGTCTCAGAAGCAGGTTGCCTTTTAACACCTGAGTCGTCTGCGTCACTCGCAGAGAAGGGAGCGTGGCTGAGACAAGCGGTGTGCAGGCAGGTGTGCCCCCTTGCTCAGTGTACATGAGACTCCCCGGGTGGCTGGCCCCTCTCACCCCTGATGGGCACCGTGCCCAGCTGGCGGGGTCTGCGAAGTCGGGGGGTGAGTGGTGCCTGCCATGTGAGTGCTTGCAGGTGTCAATCACACGTACTAGTGTAATTTTGGGATGTCCTCGAACAGGGGCGCTGGGGCTCAGAGGAACAGCCCAGCAGGCTTCTGGGAGCTTCTCCTGGGAAGTGCAGCGGTCCCTGGGGCTCGGCTGGGGCTGCGAGGATGTGGAGTGTCTGCTGGTCTGGGCAGCTCCGGCTCTCTGTGTAGCTGACACATGCGGGACCCCAGCTCAGCCTGGAGCTTTCTCTGTCCCTGGAACAACCCCGTCTCTCTGCAAATGGTCCCTGTGGGCCCCCTCCTAAAGTTTTCTTCTGTCCCTCCTGCCTTTGTCCTGAAGAGACCCGGGTCCTGGTTCTGACTTGGCCTCTGATTGCCCGGAGGTAGCGCGGACGTAGGACCAAGCCACAGCTCCAACCCCTGCCCTGCGCAGCTTGGCCTCGGCCCAGGGGCTCCGCCTGTCCCCGCAGATGCAGCCGCGGTGGGGTGGGGAGGATGGGGCAGCCTGGCTTGCAGTTCAGAGGCCGGCTGGCTGCAACCTTCCCCGGCCTCCCCTGCCCACCCTCACGTGGGATAGTTCATTCAGCACGACTGCGACTGCGCGGGACGAGGGGCGGGTGAGGCTCTCAAAGGGCTGAGCAGAGGAAATGTGATCCGGTCGACTCGTTTGTGGCCTCCCGGGCCTCTTAGCAACAGCAGCACAGCTGCGGGGAGAGGCCCCCTCTCCTCAAGGCTCTCGGTCTAAAGACTCTCGGGGCTCTCAGTCCCCGGGAGTCGTTCTGTCACACGGATGTCCCCGCAGGCCAGCGCGGTCTTAGAGCCTGGCTGCGCTCCGGCCGGTCCCCCACAGATCTCTCTAGCCTGGCCTGGCCAGCTCGGGGCTCCCACACCCGCTCGGGCGTCCCCATGGCGGCCCCTTGTGGAGGGACAGGGTCCTTGCCTCAAGGCCTGGTTCCGTTTATTACTCAGAGCTCGGGGCTGTCTGAATTTACCGCCGACCTGTATTTTTCACTAAACACTTCTAAAAATCACTTGTTATCTCATTTTTTAAAAGATTGATTGATTGATTTCTATGATAAACAGAGATCACAAGCAGGCGGAGAGGCAGGCAGAGAGAGAAAGGGGGAAGCAGGCTCCCCTCTGAGCAGGGAGCCCGATGTGGGGCTCGATCCCAGGACCCTGAGACCATGACCTGAGCCAAAGACAGAGGTTTAACCCACTGAGCCACCCAGGCCCCCCTCATTATCTCATTTCAATGCTTGGAACTAGGAGGCTTGGTCTTCCCATCTGAGATGCTAGCTGCTGTGCTGCTGGGTTCAGAGGGCCGCTTTCATGGGAGTCCACGGCCACACTGGTGCTGTGGGGAGGGCAGGCCTCCCTTGGACACAGAACAACCGTCCTGCATGGGGTAGCAGCTAGGACTCAGAGAGACTGCCTGAAATCTCCGCTGTGTGCTGGGCTCAGCTCCCTTTCCCCAGCTGGGTGTGCTGACGAAGCTGGGGCGGGGTGGGGGGTCGGTCAGAAGAGGCCAGTGGGAGATCTGCCACTTTGGCATAAGGACTATTTTGAGCTGAAAGTCACTGGGCATCAGCAGGTCGGGAAAAGTTCTTCGCTTTCCCCTTATCTGCCTAAAAGCAGGTTGTCAGTCTTCCTTTGAAAGAGGTGCCCCCTGCACCAGGAAAAGGGGATTGTTATCACGAGATTGGGGGTCACACCAAGGTGAATCTGCATCAACTAACAGTTGGTGCAGTTAAGAACGATCAATAAATAGTCCTTATTGTCTATTAGTCCCCCCATATATTTCAGTTACTTTCTCAATAATTTATAGCCTTTTCTTAAAATGGCACTAAGCCCCCAAGTCAAGCTGCTTCTTTGAGTTTTTCTTCCTTGTTGTGAAGCTCCCATGCAAGTAAAAGTATTAACATTAATAAAAATGGTATGCCTGTTCTCCAGCTACTGTCTTTGCCTGTTTAATTTGCAGGTCTCTGGGCACCGTACATAAGAGGATACATGTTTCCTCTTCTTCAGCCCCAGGTGTGGAGTTGATTGTGGCAAGGGCAGAAGATGGGTTGGGGCAGCCTTTGCCCCACCCTCCAGGGGCACATCTTGCCACTGGGTCAGCCCTTGAATGGCACTACTTTACTCGGTCCAGCAGCTTTAGCCATGGCACCCCACAAATGGCCGAAGACAAGAAACCAACCATGCAAAGAGTCCAGTGCACACTTGGCCCCACATCATCTTGACTTTCAAGCGGCTTGAGGTGCTCTATGAAATGTTAATCCTCTGGGGTGAAATCCAAGCCACTTTATCCTCAGAGCCCCCAGGGCCAGCGATGGCGGTGAGCCGGGAGGCACGACGTTTCTTCTCCTAGAGCACAAGGGATCTATTCAACACACTCACCGCTGCAGGACAAAAAACTATTCTTGTACCAGATCAACGGAGGGAACGGTCCAAGGGCGCAGACAATTTGAGGTTTATGTCCTGTTTCCTGTGCAAAAGTGAGCCCCGAGGGGAGACCCCTGGTGGGACACGGCAGGCACCCGCGAAGATGCAGCGTTTCCAACACTTCAGTTCTTCTTCTGCAGCTGGGGGTGGGAACCCACAGGTGGACAAGCGCCCCTGGGGGGCTTGCTGCACAGGGCTGCCCACATTCCAGAAATACTTGAAGGCTTCTCAAGATTCAGTAGCATGCACCATTAAAAATACCAGGAGCACGGGGTGCCGGGGTGGGTCAGTGGGCTAAGCCTCCGCCTTTGGCTCAGGTCATGGTCTCAGGGTCCTGAGATCGAGCCCCACATTGGACTCTCGGCTCAGCGGGGAGTCTGCTTCCCCTGCCTCTCTGCCTGCTTGTGATCTCTCTCTCTCTGTTAGATAAATAAATAAAATCTTAAAAAAAAAAAAAGAACAAAACCCAAAACACTACCAGGAGCGCAAGGCCAGACTCTTGTGGTGAAAAAGAACAAACATATCCATATTTAACAACTCCACGGTCAACATGTAACGTAACTCACGATGAATAACATCATTTTTCACCACGCAATAGGAATTTTAAACCGTCTCTTAGAGCTCCCATGATCAGGCTGGGCTGCCCAAGCTTCTGCAGAAGGCTTGGCTGGCCCCTGTGCCCACCACAGTCCTTCGTCTTCTGGAAACTGGGTCTTTAGATCTGAACAGTCGATAACCTCCTCATCCAGAACAGAGACAGGCGCTGTGTCCGGATGTACTCTGTGCTCTTAGGAATCCGTTCTTTATAAACTCTGTTAAATACACAATTTATGTGGGGAAAGAACGCCCTTCAAGAAAAGAAAGCCCTCACACTACTTTTCCCGGAAAACTCTGGTATTTTCATTAGGAAATGCCTTATAGTGTAAGCATGTTTTGTTTTTTCTTTTTAATTTTTTGGAACTCATTTATTTAAATAAGAAGATCGCTGAATGGTTATTTTGTTCTAGAAGTTCTTCTCAGTATGAGCCAGACTTGCATCTTTAAACCAATTTTGTGAATGTAATACATGCTGATTATGTGTTATATACTTTCCTATGGCTGATGTAAGATGAAATAATGTCAAAACAATGATTTTTGGGGCGCCTGGGTGGCTCAGTCGGTGAAGCGTCTGCCTCTGGCTCAGGTCATGATCCTGGGGTCCTGGGATCGAGCCCTATGTTGGGCTCCTTGCTTAGTGGGGAGCCTGCTTCTCCCTCTCCCTCTGCTGCTCCTTCTCCTTGCTCACTCTCTCAAATAAATAAAGCCTTAGGAAAAAAAAAAGAGAAAAGAAAAAAAGCTCTGCTCAGTAATCCCTTCTTAATAAAAGACACTTTTAGGTCTCGCTCTGGGCTTCTGTCGTGCCCTCCTTCTCAGGTCCAAAACGAGGAATGTGGTCAGAGAGAAGTGACAAGGTCAAGGGTTGTTGGCAGAGGCAGGAGCAGAAGGTCCCTGCCCCGTCTACACCCCCTGTGGCCCCAGGGCTCCTGCCACTCTCCTCAGCAGTTCATGTCAGCTTTGTGGAGGGCCTGGCGAAGTGTGCTATGATCGAAAGCTCTGGTTGCGGCTGTTTGGGTGCTGCAAAGCCGTCCTTCTCCATTAAAATCATCACCCCCCTCTGGTGTGGGAAGATTACATGCCATTTTGGACTACAGATAAACTGGAACAAGTCGGGAGGAGAGAGGGTGGGAGGGAAGCTTAGAAATGCCATCACCCCATAGAAGGGTGAAGGAGCCAGAGCCAGCCTGCGGACTTCTTGGGGGAGAAAGGGCACGTGTTTTTGAATACATCAAGGTAACTCATGTGTAGGGAAACCAGATTTATTCTGTACGGCTCAAGACGTCAACTAGTTTCCGTGCGTGGAAACTACCGGAATGCTTCTGCAGCACAGCAGCCCCTGGGAAGGACCACCTGGGAAGGTGATGAGGTCCCCGTCGCCGGCTTGTTCAAGCACCGGGCAGCCTCTGGTTACAGTAGAGGGTGCTCACATCAGGCCGCTTCAGACATGTTCCTTGCAATTCCGAGCATCGGATTCTCTCCAGAGGTGTTTCAAAAACTGAAAAGAAAACCTATGGATTGAAAACCCCCATACTGCTTCCCCGAGGTCTTTCATGGCAAATGAAATAAAGGGGAGTAGAGCTCCAGTGCGGTGCACACGACGTGGCTGGAAACTCTGAGGTCTGAAACCTGCAGAGCAGAGCAGAAGGCACCGGGTTAGAACAGCGGCAGTGGCGCTGCGGGGAGAAACCACCGCTTGGGGGCCTCCCACGGTCCTCCCGCCCTGTGGTTCCTCCGTAACGAATTCACACACGTGTGAGATGACCCACGGTTACTTTCTACGCTACCAGGGACACTATCTTCCTCCCTGTGACAGTCGTTTTCTAAAATAATAATGCTTAGGGATGAAAATGAGTGCCTTTGAGTAACTTTACAGGTGGGTCCCTGATGTGCCGCTGGGTTGGTAATTAAGAAGTTGGCACCAGAATGACTCAGATTGGGGGAACACAGCTTTATCCAACCAACAGAAATCTCGAACTCACAGAGAGCTTCTGTGCCCCTAACCCTGAACATTCCCGCTGCGTAAGCTCTGGTGGCTGGCCAGCTGGGCAGATGCTAAGCCTGGTGCTGGGCGGTGAGTCCCTGCCTGCAGCCGGGCCCCAGGTGCTCGGTGTTCGTGAGGGTGGGTTGATTCCCACCTGCTCTGCCGGGCTCAGTCCTGGGCTGGCTTGCGTGAGCGACATGAGGTTTTTCTCTGGAAAAGATTTTCAGGTACTGCAGTTATACCGGACTCCTGAGTAAATGGCAGACGGAGAGGTCGTTCTCCTTCCTTCCTGCTTAAGCACCGGGAGCTGCAGCCGCGTCCGAGTGAGGCCTGCAGAGCGCGGTCCACCCGCAGAGACGCCCGTGGTCGCTCCATCCCAGACCGTGCCCGGTGCTTGGTACCCAGTGCCCGGTGCTCGGTACCCGGTGCTCGGTGCTCCGGGAGGTCTCAAGTGTCTTCTCCCAGCGCTCCCACCCCGTGGGGCAGGGCGAGGTTACTGTGCACCCCGACGCAGACACGGCGGTGACCTGCGGTCATAAGCCACAGAGCTGGTGTCACTACTTTGCCCATTCCACCGTTTCCAACAGTTCCACCAAGCCTGCGGACCTGCAAATCCGGGACGCCCGGGGGGGGGGGGGCTCGGGCCTGGCGGGCTCCCCAGGACACGCACCTCCTGCTGCCCAAGTGCGTGACTCCAGCCCCGTTCCCGCGCGCAGCGTCCGGGACTGAAACTGAAGCTCCTAGCCGGGACCGGGAATTCTGCAAGGCGCGGCGCGCTCCTTAAGTAGCGGCCCCGCAGGGGGCGGGCATATGAATATACAACACCAGCTTCCCTGCATGCCATTGGGCAGACAGTTACTTAATATTCATGACGCTTTGCTGGGCTCCCCGGCACTCCGACGCCTCGGGAGACCTAGGGGCGGTCCTCACGAGGCCAAGCCTCCCCTGATTGGTTGTCCTTAGAGGGGAACTGGGCTCCCATTGGCTGCTGTAAAGCGGTGACGCGGCCCGTCCTATGGGCGGGAGATTTGAAAGCCCATTTCCCGGATTTCGGGTTGTGCGCAGAACGGCCGCCCCGCTGTCCCCCAGTGGGAAGTTCCTTCATTTTCTCCGTCGGAGCCGCTCGGGTCCCACAGCCCTAGCGCACTCCCGGCGCCGCGCTCTCACTCCGGGTCCGGACAGCTGCTCCCGACCCCGACGGCCGACCCCCGACCCTGACCCCGGCCCCCGACCCCGGACCGCGGCCCCCGACCCCCGACCCCGGACTCCGACCCCCGATCCCCGCCCGCCACCGCCCGGCCTCTCGCTTCTCCCGCGGTCCCGTGTCCAAGCTCAGCCCGCTGAGCCCCGCGGGCGCCGCGCGTCCGGGCTCGGGGCCGTGGTCGCCGTCCTCTGCCTGGTGTCTCGCGCGGGCGTGGGCGGCGAGCACCGCCGGGTCCCCAGTCTGCCGCCCCAACCGCCGAGAGGCCGCAGGGTCGCGCCTGCGCAGAGCAGCCGGCCCGGCCCCGCCCCCTTTGCCCGGGGGACGCGTCCCCGGTTGCCACGGAGACGCGCGGGTTCGTAACCAGCAGTTCTGCGCGAGCTGCTGCTGGGGTGCGGTGGGGTGCGGTGGGGTGCGGGCGCGGCCGGCGAGCGTGTGGTCCGAGGTTCCCGCAGGCGCTGCGGTGAGTGCAGGCCGCCCACGGCCCAGCCCCCGACCTGGGCTCCCTGCCAGCCCCCGCTGGCCTCCTCTCCACCCCGCGGGTGCTGCTCCAGGGCATTCTGAGCCCACACTCGGAGGGCCGTGGGGGTGTGGAAGCCCCGCCGCCCTGAGGGCCGTGGGCGGGCAGCTTTCCCCGGGGGGCTGCGCGCGAGCAAGTGGGGTGGTGCGCAGCAGGTGTGGTGGGATGGGGAGCAGGTTCCCTGGCGAGGAGATGGCAGGTGCGGTGGGGTGGGCAGCAGGGGGTACCCAACCACACACAGCGCAGGCCGCCTTCTGGCTTTTCTTTGTCCTGCAGAGGGTTCATATCCCCTGCTGAGTGGGCTCCATACCCAGCTCTGAGTACCACATGCGATCCTTCATTCAGAATTGTGTCTGGGTTCCTCTGTCCACAGGATGTCCTAAAAGTGAACGCTGTCTAGGCCCAGCCTTTCTGATGAATCCTAAAAATGCGTGCCTGTGGTCACCAAAAGACACACGTGAGATTGGCATTCTCACAACAGCCCCACACAGGAACCCAAATATCAGTACGCAGTAGATATGGGTGGGCGTGGTGTAGTCACCGTGTCCTGCAGAAAGACCATAGCTGCAGACCGCGGCTCTGTGGGCAACGGGACAAATCTTACAGACATGACATTGAGTGGAGGGGTCAGATATAAGAGAACGCACTGGGTGATTCTGTTTACATGGAGCCCCCAAATTCCAGAACTACATTCTAGTGGTTGTGCTGTGGGAGCCCGGTGGGAGGCCAGCGAGAGAAGGAAGCTGAGGTCAGGCTACACGGATGGTTCCTTCTGTGTGTAGAAGGTGGTGAATGCACCTTTGGGAATGTATGTCACACTCGAATAAAAACGGACGTAAAAAAAGGATCAAGTGCTTTCGATGAAACTCAACAAGTGTCTGTCTTTGTGACCAGGGCTTTGGAAAGCCATTATGGCCAAACTGCTCCAACCTCCCCCCAAGTTCCTGCCCTCAGAGTGGCAGGTCGCTAACAAGAACCAGTACCACAGAGCAGAGGCCCAGCGGTCCCGGTCCGAACGCCTGGTGGCAGAGAGCCAGAGGCTTGTGGATGAGATTGAAAAGACCACGAGGAAGTCTCAAAGCGATGTGGACAAGAAACTAGGTAAGATGCGCCACTTGCTGCCTTTGTGCCCACACCTGGATGCCACGGGGTGGTGTGGTCACGGTGCCGTTCCGTTCCATGGTCAGGAGAGGAGTGATGGAGTATTTTGAAATACTGGGGGAAAATGTGGGTTCTTCTGGTTTGGTCTCTGAGCTCACTGCCCTAAGACAGAGGACGCTAACCTCGCCTGCTTTGCAGCCTCCCTCATTCATTCTCTTACTGATCTGACACCCTTACTGGACATCTAAGAGATGCCTGGGCCGTCCGTTCACTCTGGACAGTCAAGTTGCAAACCCAGACCTTGCAGAAAGAGGTCCCAGTTGGCACGCGAGCTTGTAGCCTCAAACATAACCAAGCGAGGGTCAGAGACATTGGAGGGGCGCCTCTAACATGACAGACACCCACACACATGGCAGAAGAAAAGATGAGCCATAAAATATTCAGGAAATTTGGAGAAGACACTGCACGTAGGAAACAGACTCTTGAAGAAGACTGCTGGGGGATGAGAAAGCATCCTTGGGAATTAAAAACATGAGAGCACGTCTGCAAAACTCAGAAGAAGGGAAGGGGCGAGTGCAGGAGAACGTGATGGCGAGGAAGGGGGCGGTGGCAGGTGCGAAGCTGAGGGGGTTCCAGAACCTGCGACCATCACCAGCGAGCGGGAGGGAGGGTGGGAGGAGGAAGCGCTCCAGGGCAGAGGTCCCAGAAAGAAGCAAACCCAGCGGGTTCCTTGATGGGGCTGAACATGCGGGGGTGTTTGCTGCTCTGGCAGAACGTCCAAGGAAACAGTCCTGAGTCTCTGGAACGTGAAACAAAGACATGACTACCAGCTCCTCTAAAACCAGAAAATCCCACAAGAGGAGAAATAGACAGCAGCGCGCCCCACAGCCCAAGTGTAGACCCCATTTACGCATTTACGGTCTTGTAAGCAAGCTGTTCTTTCGCAAGACGGCGATGCAGCCCCACGGGGAAGACGGGGCAGCGAGAGCATGTTGTCCCAGAGCAGGTCCTGGCTTTCAGTCACAGGGAACTGGTAGATATCGTCTAAACTGATCATGAGTGAGGAGCAGTGTGAGCACAGGCCAGAAGAAATTCCAGAAGCGTCTAGAACGTGATTGCTCCCGGGTTACCTGGGGGACTCTGACGGCCATGCCTCGGACTCTTGATTTTGGCTCGGGTCATGATCTCAGGGTCATGGGATCGAGCCCCGTGTTGGGCTCTGGGCTCAGTAGGGAGTGTGCTTGAGATTCTCTCTCCCTTTCCCTCTGCCCCTCCCTCCCCCAACCTCTAAAATAAGGAAATAAATCTTTTTTTTTTTTTTAATGCATTGCTTCCAGAAAGCGGGAGTGGGTAGGGACAAATCAGAGAGCTGCAACACTTGAGTGGGTTGACTTTTCAAACAACGTATGTCTAGATCTTTGATGAAATTTAAAGTTATTAAAAACAGTGGCTTTTAAAGCCTTAGAGTCGACCCTTATGGGTGACGGTTGCATTAATTCATGGACGATGGTCGCATTAACCGGATGTTGGTCTTGTAAGAAGAGATCCCCTCCCGCCCTCCCCTAATCAGCACTTACAAGGTGAAAGGGCCCCCGCAGAAAGAACGCAGCTGGGGTGGTTTGAGGGTGGTCTTTACGTTTCTGATCCCAGAAATGGCAGCACGGGGAGTGGGCAGACGTGCGTGTGATGCCGTGTGCTTTCTCCGTGCGCCTCAGAACAGAGGCTCGAGGAAGTCCGGTTCTGGAAGAAGGAGCTGGACGACAAGCTTGAGCAGCTGGTGTACATCACAGAGGACCTGCTCACATACCAGACCAGACTGGTGAACGCCCTGGAGAGCATGAAGGAGCCCCTGCATATCAACCAGATGTGCCTGGAGTACAGGTGGGAGTCACTGCCGTGGGGTCCTGCCGCTGGGGGCAAAGTGCAGCTGCGCCAGGTGCTGGGTCTCGGTGAGGCTGTGGAGCCCGTGTTTGGAGCCCGCCGTGCTGGGCAGCGGAAGGAGCTCTTCACACCTTCACTTAAATGTAGGTTGGGACTCGGTTTGGCTGCAGAGACTTGGAACACTGTAAACTAAGGCTGAATTGAGGTAGGGCCATACTCTGTCCCTCACAGTTAGGGGGTCTGCAGGAAGTCAGTGTGGGGCTGATGTGGTGTGGATCTTCACTCCCCGGGTGACTCTGTGACTCCAGACGGCAGCCAGAGCTCCAGCCCTCCCCTCCATGCTCCAGCAAGTAGGAATAATTGGGTTTGCTAGTCCCCGTTGGCCCGTGCAGCCCGTTGATGGGCGCTTAGTCATGGGGCCACACCCGCAGAAACGGCCCTCAAGGACAGGTTCCCAGGGGACAAGTCTGCGCCAGTACGCAGAGCCTCACCAGAGCACTTTGGAACCCAGGGAGCCCTGTGCATTATCCTTCCCTCCTTCAAGTCCTGTGAGTGGGACGTTCTAGGAGGAAGCATGCAGGTCCCCCTCCCCCTGTTCTCTGTCACAGCTCCCCCCCAACCCCGCGCGCCCAGGGCCTCTTGTGGCTGCCTACACAGTCCCCTCCACGTCCAGTGCCCCCGCACAATGGCTACTGGGAGAACGATTTCAGACGCAGGTTTCTACGGGTCACCCTGGGGGCCCAGAACTCTTTTCCTGGAACGCTGGAGCTGTAGTTCCTTGGTCTGGCCACGGAGGTTTGAGGTTTATCAGGACCTAGCGGGATGAGCCCATGAGATCTCCAGGCCACACCTCACACCCAGCAGCCCGTGGTGCCCAGGTGTGCACTTACCTGCTGCTTCCTGAACCTGCGTCGGCTCCCTCTTCCTGGGAAGAGCAGCCCCCTCCAGCAGATGCAGGGTCCGTGAATCCTGGGGAAGGAGCAGGTGTTGTCAGAGCCCTCCACCAGCTGCTCAAGTTCACACCCAGGGTGGGGGTGGGGGGTGGGGGTGTTGGGAGGGTGTCAGTGCCGCTGCCACGAGCCAGGGAGGCACCATCTGTGCCTCCCCTGTTCCTTGCCACAACCCTGCGAAGGTGGAAAGAGTATCCCCATTTCACGGGAGAGGAAGCCTCCCCAGACCTCACCCTGGGGCGGGCAGGGGGTGGGGGAGGAGCCTTCCCGCCACACACTGCCCTGCAGAGTGGAGGAGTCAGGTGGTGATGGGTCCCCCTGGGATTAAGAGCACGTGACGCCCACTGAATTACCTCCTCCCCTTGACTCCAGAGGGAAGCTGGGTATCGTGGCGGCCCCTGAAGTGGGGTGAGCACCCGGCGGGGGAGTGTGGACGTTGCCTCATTTCTGCCGTAGAGCACCTTTCTGGGTTCAAATCCTTGGCAAACATCAGGACGAGCTCCTGTGTCCAGGAAAGAAACCCACGTGTTCACAATTCTGAGGCAAACGAACCTGCGCAATGACAGGTCAGAAGGAACAGCCTCCCGGAGTCACGGCCAAGTGGAGGGGAAGTGCGACTGGCATTTTTCTGAGCAGGTGACCAGTGGCCCTTGGATCTCGGCTCCCTGCGTTCTGGATATTTTGACATCTCACAGCCAGGCCTCCTGCCGGGTCGAGTCCCCCACAAACCCGTCGTCCAGATAGCTCTAAGTGGAGTCAGCGCCCCAGCAGGCGCTCTGTGACCAGCCCCTCCTCTCGGCCAGGGAGAAGCGGGTGGGCATCGACCTGGTGCACGACATGGTGGAGCAGGAGCTGGTGAAGGAGGCCGAGATCATCCGCGGGGTCATGGCCCTGCTGACCCGCACCCTGGAGGAGGTGTCTGAGCAGATCAGGTGCGGCTGTGTGCCCGTCCATGTCTCCCCGCGGCCCATCCAGGATGGAGCCTGGGACAGGACGCAACCTGCAGTGTGAGGCCCATGTGACAGCGGCCCGCTGGCCAATGGGGGGGGGGCAGGCACGGTTGGAGTTACCGGATGGTGAACTGGAGCCCTTTCCTCCTGGGGCTCGGATCCTCCCATCAGAAGGGTCAGGAAGATGTAGGTGGGTTGGTTAAGCCGTCACCCAGCATCCGGGGCTGTGGGGGGGGGGTGTGTGTGCTGGGCCGAGGGAAGCAGGTGCCGCGTCCTGCACCAGACCTGGCACCCCCCGCTTCTCCTTGCAGGCTGAACCGCTCGGCCAAGTACAACCTGGAGAAGGACTTGAAGGACAAGTTTGTGGCCCTGACCATAGACGACATCTGCTTCTCCCTCAACAACAACTCCCCAAACATCCATTACTCGGAGAACGCTGTGAGGGTCGAGCCACAGTGAGTGGGTCCCTCCCTGAGTCCCAGGCGGAGGGCAGCCTGCGGGTCATTCCGACGCAGTGCTGAGTGCCCTGGGGCCCCCCTTTGGGAGCGTTTGATGTCAAATCCCTATAAACTGTGAGAATGGTTCACCTGCCTGTCGTGTTTTCAGATGTCCCGAGGGCAAGCTGGTAGTTCCTGGGATCCCCTTCCCACGGCCCCCACTCAGGGGAGGAGGTGGCACGGCTGCAGGGACCAGGAGGTGGACCCAGCCCAGGGTCCCCACATGTCCTGCGCCCAGCCGAGGAGAAAAACCTCGGTGCCAGCATAGACTTCTGGAACCTGTCTCCCCTGCCTGCCCTGTCCCACAGCCCAGGCACGCCTTGAGCAACTGATGGCTTCCCTTGCAGCTCCGTGAGTCTGGAAGACTGGCTGGACTTCTCCAACAACAACGTGGAGAAGGCCGACAGGCAGAGAAACAACTCGCTGGCCCTGAAGGCCCTGGTGGACCGGATCCTGTCGCAGACAGCCAGTGACCTGCGCAGGCAGTGTGATGTGGTGGACACGGCGTTCAGGAATGGGCTGCAGGAGACCAAGGCTGCCAGGGACCAGCTGGCCGCACACATGGCCAAGGTGAGCTTGCTGGAGGGGGCGCTGCTGGCCTGGGCCGCCAGCCCTGGGCCTTGGCTCCTGGGTGGATGGAGGGAGGTGCACTCATGGCTCCCCATTCGCAGCAGGGCGTGGGCTCCTGGGGACCCGAGGGGACTTCACCCCACCCTGCATGACATGTGGCCGGGGGGATGGAGAGTGTTGACATTCCTTGAGTCAGCTAGGTACTGCCAGCTTCCGTGAACCCCCCGCTGGCTCAGGATTCTGGCTCCTTGTGCCTCTCCATTCCCAGGGGCGTGCCGGGAAACTGGCATTCAGGAAACGAGTCACAAGGCAAGACCCTGAACTTTAGCCTTGGCAGGTTTCCGTGGCATGGACACGACCATCACGGTCGGCTCCGAGCTGCCTGTTTAACGTGGGCTGGCCAGGTGCAGAACAGCTAGGCCACAGGAGCCAGCGGCCTGGGTCCTGAGCACAGGCGGCGGGTTCAGGGGGAGATGGGGGGCAGGAGGGGCAGACAGGGGTGGCCGCACAGCACAGTACCGAGGACTGGACACAGCCCGGGGTGCAGTTCACCGTCTCCAGCAGCACTTTGCAAAAGGTGGAAGGACGTAGGTGAAATGAAAAACCATCGCTCCAGCGTGTTCAAAGAGTCTGTAACGAATGATGTCGCTCACGTTCTTTTTTAAAACTGGGTGTTCAGGACCCGACGTGTATGCACTCCAGCCCGTCTGGTTTGGGGCTGGTGGAAGGTGGCGCTGCCTGGGTGGGTGGCCTTGCTCTGTGGAGACCCCGACGCTGCGTGGGTGGGTGGCCTTGCTCTGTGGAGACCCCGACGCTGCGTGGGTGGGTGGCCTTGCTCTGTGGAGACCCCGACGCAGTTCTAGAGCAAAGCCTCTCTCTGGTCAACCTGGGGCCAGAAGAGAGCAGTCCGAGAAGGCCAGCCCCCAAGGCAACGGTGGGTGACCCCGTTTCATCTTTGGAGGCACATTTGTTTCCTTACTGGGTGAAAAGGAAAAGTTCAGAAAACCAAATGCAACGTGTAGGTTTCCTTTGGATTCTAATGTGAACAAACCAAATCTTTAAAAAAATATGGGGGGGTGCCCTGGCTGGCTCAGTGGGTTAAGCCTCTGCCTTTGGCTCAGGTCATGGTCTCAAGGTCCTGGGGTCAAGCCCCACATCAGGCTCCCTGCTGCTCCCTTTGCTTGTCCTTACTGTCTCTCAAATAAATAAATAAAATCTTTAAAAAATATATGGGACAATCAGGGAAATTTGAATACTATAAGATATAATGTGATAATAAAGAATTATTTTTTGGGTGTAATAAAGATATTGTAGTTAGGTTAAAAGAAAAAAGAGACCTTCTCTTTTAAAAACACGTACTCAACAATTCAAGACTAATGCAGTATAATATCTGGGATTTGCAGATAATCGAGCTGGCAGACAGGGTTGGGATGGGGAGAACCTGCTGTGTATTGACCGTTGGTTGGGTTGATGAGGGGCACATGAGGGGCAGTGGCCTCTCTAGTTCCATCTGCATCTGGAAATTTCCATGATGCAAAGTTAAAACTGTAAAAGCTTAAGGAAGAAATAAAAATTTAAACTACCTAAATATTAATCTAAAAACCCAAGTAATTTCTGAGTGATCTTTTCTGTGCACAAAGCCACCATTAGAGAAACCCCAGAAACCGCTCGGAGAGACTCTTCAGGCTTCTAGGGGTGGAACTCAGGCCAGCGGCTGCTTCCAGGGAGGGGCGAGGCAACAGTGGCCAGTCATTCCATTCCGCCTGCAAGGTTCTGGGGCGGGGGCAGCCCCTCAGTCCCCAGCAGTCACAGCTGCAGGGGCGAGAGGTCAGGCATGTTGTGGGGTCCCCGCTGGGCTGAGTGGGAGTCCCCTCTCGCCACCTGACATGATCACTGCAGACCCGAGCGTGAGCGCCACCAGCCTTTCCCTCCTCCAATCCCTCCTCAAGGTCATGGAGGAGATCGCTTGCCAGGAGAAGAACGTCACGGTCCTCGAGAAGGCCATCCTTGACCAAGAGGGGCCTGCCAAGGTCGCTCACACGCGCCTGGAGACCAGAACCCACCGGCCGAACGTGGAGCTATGCCGCGACGTAGCGCAGTACCGGCTGCTCAGGGAGGTGGGTGAGATCGCCCACAATGTGGCCAGGTAGGTGGCTTGTGTGGGGAGCCTGCCGGCAGGCGGACAACATCTACACACTCGCAGGACCTGTTTCCCGGGGGCAGGCTTCCCTAACTGCGGCCACGCAGAAAGCGGGTCCCCAGCTACACTTTTCTAGAGCCCTGATCCAGACGTTTAGGTAAAAATGCACCGTTCTGAAGGTTGGGGGCTCTCTTGGGTTTTCTGCCCGTGGCCCCCAGTTTGAAGTCTGCCTAGAGGCGGAGAGGGAGGGGCAGGTGTCCACGGTCCATCCCAGAGAGGAGTCAGCGTCCTGCCTCTCTCCCCCGCAGACTGAAGGACGCCTTGGGCCAGGCCCAGGCAGAGCTGCAGGGCCTGCACCACAGGCAGCTGGCCCTGCAGGAGGAGATCCAGGTCAAGGACAACACCATCTACATCGACGAGGTGCTGTGCACCCACATGAGGAAGTCCATCCCCCTGCGGGATGGCGGTGACCAGGGCCAGCAGGCGGGGGGCTTGCAGCCCGATGCTGTCTGCTGACGCCCCCGTGGGGCCCATGCCGATTAAACCAATCGATTAAACTGGGTCACGATCCGGAGCTCGGCTCTCATTTCAGGGAAGTGGGGCTCGGGCCTGGTGGGGGGGTGCAGTGCTGGCTCGAGGGCCACCCGTCTCCCCACACCTCCAGAGGACAGACTTGCAGCCCGGGGAGCAGTCCGCCGCCTTCCCTTCTGGACCCCGTGAGTCTGGATCCCTCTTGAGACTTGCCGTCTCCCTCCTTGTCACAGGCACGGGGCATCCCTTGGCCGCCATCCTCTGTCTTCCCTAGGAAACCAGGCAGGGTGGGCGCCGCGGACGCAGACCCCACCTACTCGGTGTCTTACGGAGCGCAGATGGGAGCCTGCCTGCCCCTGCAGGCCTCTCGGGGCCCCTCTCTGCCGGAGAAGTGAAGTGGACACATGGGCCAGAGGCCGTCCAGCCCCCAGGAACTGGCCGAGCGGTGGGGCCTCAGGGGCGGGTGGGCCTGGCAGCAGCTGTGGGAGATCGCGGGGTACGGGGGTGGGGTAGCGCTCCCTGTTCTCCGTTGGCGGGGGCACCCGTGGGCCATGCCAGCTGCAGGGTGGGGACAGCCAGCCGGGAGGGGCATACGGTTGGGGGGGCTTCCTTCAGCCTCAGGAGGGCACGGGGACGGCTTCCGCAGACTGCTGCCCTCCCGAGCATAAACAGAGAGGGCGAGTCTGCTGCTGGTCTCCGGACCCGGGAATACTCCTTGGGAAGGTTCTGTTCTTTCTTCCTTCCCAAGTACCGTAAAGCCGGACACACACACACAGGACCCCACTCATGCCCACGTTCAAGTCAGTCGTTGGACTGGAGGCTCTGGAGGCCACGGGGTTGAGGTTCCCGTGGGGTTCCGTGGGCCTGGGCGGGCTCTCGGCAAGGGTCCCGCCTGTGTCATTTCTGCGTGGTGTCTTGAGGCACAGATAGTGTCCGCCCTGGGCCCGACTCCCAGGAGGTTTACCATCAGGGTGTTCCTTACTCCAGGGAGTTTGTGCTGTCAGCAAGAGGAGCCCCTAACCTGGGTGGGGAGGCCTCTCTGAGGCTGGGGACATCAGCCTCATGGCCCCCACCCCGGTGCTGAGCGTCCCTTCCCTGGAGCGCCACCCTTCCCAGTGCTGAGCATCCCCTCCCCGCCACCGTGTTGTGTGTCAACCCCCACCACCCCCGCCCAGTGCTGAGCAAATACGCAGCCCTCTTGGGCCCACAGCACTGGGGACAGCCCTGGGTGCTCTTCTGCTCTAGCTTGGAGGGGTCCCAGGGCCCCTTCCCAGCTAGAGGGCAGATCCGAGTTTGCGCTGCTTGTGGGACTGTGCAGGATTATGGGGCCTGTCCCTGGGGAGGTGGCAGCGGCGGGGGGTGAGGACTCTGCGGAAACCTTTTCCTGGGGACCCCACTTGGGGAGCCTCAGTGCTTCACTGGGCTGGGATTAGCCCTGTCTTCTGCCTGGGGTGTGGCCTCCACAACTTTCTCCCAGCCTCCCAGGGCTTCAGCTGCCCCATCGGTTAAAAAGAGGCTCCTGTGGTCTAAGGGGACATGGCAGGGTTGGCCACATCAGCTGTGCGTGGCCTCCGTGGCAGTGGCGCATGTTCTTGCTGCTGAAAGAGGACATGTCATCTCTCGGTAAGATGCGCCAAAACAAAACAGGGCTTTGAAATAACAGGTTGCGGCCAACAAAGCTGGAATCACACCTCGACGAGACCATCAGTCATTCGACAAGCAGCGAGGGGCGCATTTGTGCCCAGGCTATGCTTGGGCAAGTGTGCAGGGATGGGAACCAGATTAATTACGAAGCACCACCCCCCCAGGAGGCCGGGCAGATCCCTCCCACAGTGTCGCTCCACCGGGGGTAAAGTTTCCTCGAGTGCCCTCTCCAGGGGGCCAGGGGTGTTTGGGCAGGAGGCAGGAAGGCAGAAGTGCCCACCCAGGGGGTGTTTGTGTTTATAAAAGATTGTTTCTTATGGTTCTTGGTGCTATAGTAAATGGAATCAATTCTCTAATTTCCCTTTCTGTATTTTCATTGTTAGTGTATAAGAAAGCCACTGATTTCTGCACATTGACTTTGTATCCTGCCACGTTGCTGAATTGCTGTATGAGTTCTAGTAGTTTGGGGATGGAGTCTTTTGGGTTTTCCATATAAAGAATCATGTCATCTGCGAAGAGAGAGAGTTTGACTTCTTCATTACCAATTTGAATACCTTTTATTTCTCTCTGTTGTCTGATTGCTGTTGCTAGGACTTCTAATACTATGTTGAACAAGAGTGGTGAAAGTGGGCATCCTTGTCTTGTTCCTGATCTCAATGGGAAGGCTGCAAGCATTTTCCCATTGAGGATGATATTTGCTGTGGGTCTTTCATAGATAGATTGGATGAGGTTCAGGAATGTTCCCTCTATCCCTATACTTTGAAGCGTTTTAATCAGGAACGGATGCTGGATTTTGTCAAATGCTTTTTCTGCATCAATTGAGAGGACCATGTGGTTCTTCTCTCTTCTCATATTAATTTGTTGTATCACACTGATTGATTTGCGAATGTTGAACCATCCTTGTAGCCCAGGGATGAATCCCACCTGATCATGGTGGATAATCTTTTTAATGTGCTATTGGATCCTGTTGGCTAGGATCTTGTTGAGAATCTTAGCATCCATATTCATCAATGATATTGGTCTGAAATTCTCCTTTTTGGTAGGGTCCTTGCCTGGTTTGGGGATCAGGGTAATGCTGGCTTCATAGAAAGAGTCTGGAAGTTTTCCTTCTGCTTCAATTTTTTGAAACAGCTTCAGGAGAATAGGTGTTATTTCTTCTTTGAAGGTTTGGTAGAATTCCCCAGGGAATCCGTCAGGTCCTGGGCTCTTGTTTTTTGGGAGGTTTTTGATCACTGATTCAATCTCGTTATTAGATATCGGTCTATTCAGGTTGTCGATTTCTTCCTGGTTCAATTTTGGTAGTTTATATTTTTCCAGGAATGCATCCATTTCATCTAGGTTGCTAAGCTTATTGGCATATAACTGTTGATAATAACTTCTGATGATTGTTTCTACTTCCTTGGTGTTAGTTGTGATCTCTCCCTTTTCATTCATAATTTTATGAATTTGGGCTTTCTCTCTTTTCTTTTGGATTAGTGTAGCCAGTGGCTTATCGATCTTATTGATTCTTTCAAAAAACCAGCTGGGAATAAACCTAACTAAAGAGGTAAAGGATCTGTACTTGAGGAACTACAGAACACTCATGAAAGAAATTGAAGAAGACACAAATAGATGGAAGACCATTCCATGCTCTTGGATCGGAAGAATAAACATTGTTAAAATGTCTATACTGCCTAGAGCAATCTATACTTTTAATGCCATTCCGATCAAAATTCCACCGGCATTCTTCAAAGAGCTGGAGCAAATAATCCTAAAATTTGTATGGAATCAGAAGAGACCCCGAATCGCTAAGGAAATGTTGAAAAACAAAAATAAAGCTGGCGGCATCACCTTACCTGATTTCAAGCTTTATTACAAAGCTGTGATCACCAAGACAGCATGGTACTGGCATAAAAACAGACACATAGACCAGTGGAAACAGAGTAGAGAGCCCTGATATGGACCCTCAACTCTATGGTCAATTAATCTTCGACAAAACAGGAAAAAATATACAGTGGAAAAAAGATAGTCTCTTCAATAAGTGCTGGGAAAACTGGACAGCTATATGTAGAAAAATGAAACTCGACCATTCTCTTACACCATACACAAAGATCAACTCAAAATGGATAAAAGACCTCAACGTGAGACAGGAATCCATCAGAATCTTAGAGGAGAACATAGGCAGAAATCTCTTTGATATCAGCCACAGCAACTTCTTTCAAGATACGTCTCCAAAGGCAAAGGAAACAAAAGCGAAAATAAACTTCTGGGACTTCATCAAAATCAAAAGCTTCTGCACAGCAAAGGAAACAGTCAAAAAAAACAAAGAGGCAACCCACGGAATGGGAGAAGATATTTGCAAATGACAGTACAGACAAAAGGTTGATATCCAGGATCTATAATGAACTCCTCAAACTCAACCCACATGAAACAGGCAAACACATCAAAAAATGGGCAGAAGATATGAACAGACACTTCTCCAATCAAGACATACAAATGGCTATCAGACACATGAAAAAATGCTCATCATCATTAGCCCTCAGGGAGATTCAAATTAAAACCACATTGAGATATCACCTTACACCAGTTAGAATGGCCAAAGTTAACAAAACGGGAAACAACATGTGTTGGAGAGGATGTGGAGAAAGGGGAACCCTCTTCCACTGTTGGTGGGAATGCAAGTTGGTGCAGCCTCTTTGGAGAACAGTGTGGAGATTCCTCAAGAAATTAAAAATAGAGCTTCCTTATGACCCTGCAATTGCACTCCTGGGTATTTACCCCAAAGACACAGATGTCGTGAAAAGAAGGGCCATCTGTACCCCAATGTTTATAGTAGCAATGGCCACAGTCGCCAAACTATGGAAAGAACCAAGATGCCCTTCAACGGATGAATGGATAAGGAAGATGTGGTCCATATACACTATGGAGTATTATGCCTCCATCAGAAAGGATGAATACCCAACTTTTGTAGCAATATGGACGGGACTGGAAGAGATTATGCTGAGTGAAATAAGTCAAGCAGAGAGAGTCAATTATCATATGGTTTCACTTATTTGTGGAGCATAACAAATAGCATGGAGGACAAGGGGTGTTAGAGAGGAGTAGGGAATTTGGGTAAATTGGAAGGGGAGGTGAACCATAAGAGACTATGGACTCTGAAAAACAATCTGAGGGGTTTGAAGTGGCGGGGGGGTGGGAGGTTGGGGTACCAGGTGGTGGGTATTATAGAGGGCACGGCTTGCATGGAGAACTGGGTGTGGTGAAAAAATAATGAATACTGTTTTTCTGAAAATAAATAAATAAATAATTAAAAAAAAAAGATTGTTTCTAACAGGTTACAGTGGTGACACTCTTTCTGGGACAATGACCTCTGCCATTCTAACATTACGGAGTTTGTATTCGTATCTTCTGTTTCGCTCAGAAAGCCTGGTTCCGGAGCGCTCCGTCTCACACAGCAGCATCTCGAAGCTAAACTTGGCAGATGGAGGTCTTCACGGACTCTCCCGAGCTCCCTTGCGCTCAGACAACAGACAGAGTCGGCTCCAAATCTCCTTGCCGAGCAAGGCGGTCGGCGGTCGTTAAGAGAAGGGCTGTGGACTCGGGGTCGCTCCAATAGGCTTGCTTCCCGCGCTTCCGGAGCCACTGACCTTGGGCGGGTCTGCCTTGCTAAGCCCCGTTCTCTTGGTGCTGAAAGAGGGGTGACGGAGGTGCTGTGAGGGTTCAGTGAGATGGTGCGGGACAACCCACACGCAGGGAGGGCTCTGCCAGCTGCCACTTCCACCGGCCTGCCATGTGGGCATGGGGTGGGAGGAAGAGCCCCTGGTGCTGAACCAGGGACCATGGCACGGGCTCTGCTAACCACCTGTGTGGCCGCGGGAGACCCACCCCCTCTGCGCAGGCTGTTTCCTCTCTAACACAGATGCCAACATCTGTGCAACGTGGGGGGCAGGCTCAGGCACGGGGGAATAAGTATTAAACCACCATTCCCTGCGGCAGACTCCGTGGGTGTGCGGTCACTTCTCCACGTGCAACAGAGAAGCTGGCGCCCAGGGAGGCCGATACACGCCCCAGCAGCCCACGCCGCTGCTGACACCTAGGTTAGGGTCCGGGACCCTGCCCCAGCTTCATTTGTGTGCAAGGGACTGGAGCGAGCAAGGCCTGCCTGCACGGGGCACAGAGCTCGGGTCACAACAGGGGACGTGGTTTCTGGACCCTTCAGCAGGGAGTCAAGCCTCTCCTCTGAGAGTCTTTTCAAAAACAAAAACCGAACTCTGGGTGTGAACTTGCCTGTGGGTCACGGTGGGAACCGTGGTCCCACTTTCCTTACCGGGCTGGAAACTCAGAGGTGGCGGCCCCCACCTGTCCCCAGGGCCGCTTCCCCTGCCCCCGCCCCAGCAGCTGAGAGGAGGCACCTGGGCATCAGAATGTCCTGCTCATTAGCAGGTCAAGGTCACGCTGATGTTCTCCGTGTTTTTGTGCAGAACCGGTGCTCTCTGCAGCCCCACAGCCGGCAGATGGATATGACAGGAGTCTGTGGCCCAGTTAGGTCACAAGTCGGCAGTTGTCTTCATTTACTGCTGAGTTTACACACCTTGAGTGCATGGCATTTTCCCAGGGGACTTGCCTGCGCTCGGTCCTGCTTCTGCTCCCTGGTCGGCGGAGTCTCTGTCCGTGTCCTACAGGCCCGTGGTCGGGATCCACGGGTCAAATGTCTTACAATACCAAGACATCACGAGGATTTTCACCCATTCTCTGGAGTTTTGTGACATTGGACAAAATGGGGGCTCCCACCATCCAGCGAGTCGTGAGACTCTGAGCACTGCAGACCAAGCCCACCCTTTTCATGGAGAGCAGGTCGGTAAAATGTCGGTGTGCCTTCGTGTGACAGTCTGCTACACTCAGATTTGCACATGGAGATGAAAGCAAACTAAAATCCAGAACTGGTGCGGAGAAGAAACCCAACCAACCAGCCAGTCCCTCCACCAACCAATCTGCACTCTGGGTGACTCTCCCCATTACCTGTGCAGGCTCTGACCCTCTGGCTCCCAAGCCCCTTTTTGGGTCTGCACACCACCTGGGAGCTCCCCACAGGGGGACCCCCGCCCCTCGCCCCTGCTGGCCTGTCCTGAATGCAGGTGAGACAGGACACAGGAGCGTGCAGGGTGCTCCAATGAGGCCGGAGACGTGTGGGAGCTGGGAGCACTGCCTAAAGACACGCGGACACACGTGCAGGCACAGCAGGCAAGAGGCTGCAGAAACCCCTGTCTGCAGTGAGAAGCTTGTCTAGGGCAGTCTGAAACTTCCTTCATCTAGGTCTATTGAAAAAAATTCTAGAGGCAAACACGTGCAACATCTCCCAACAACCCAAGCAGAGCAAGTTTTCCGGGGACTCAGGAATCTGCCATCACCTCCCATTAAAGACAGATTCCCTCTCTAGCCCTGATGATGAACGACAGCACAGTAGGCACAAAAGGAAAAGGAAAACCACCCATAACCCCGCGGCACTTCTGCGGCGCTCTTCCGCGCTTTCAGACCACTCCACAGACCCGGCGGCCACCCCGCCTGGTTTTGTGTCCTCCTCTCCCACAGCACCGCGGTGGGCACTGGACCCCGGGACCTTAGGGCACTCGAGAAAGGGGAGCAGAGTGCTCCGGACAGGCGGAGCCGGGCCCCCACCGCAGAGATGGGGGAGGGCTGGGGTGCGCTGGGGGACCGCCTCGCCAAGCCAGGGTTGCATGGACTAGCAGGAGCGCCCGCCCCTGGGAGGACCCGCGGCTGTGTAGGGTCAGGGGGGATGGTCAGTGGAGGAGGGGCGACTCAGAGGGCCTGAGGGCGGGTGCGAGGAAGCCGAGTCACAGGGCGCGCGCAACAGAGCAGACACCGGGCCCGGGTCGCTGGTAAAGATAGCACTTTTAAGTCCCGCCACGGCGGGTCGCAGCCTTCGCGGGTCGCGGGCCGGGGCGGGACCCGCAAAAGGGAGTCGGGTGAGCAGGAGAGGGCGGGGCGCCGGGGACGCGCTCGGGGCGCTCGCTACATCATGGGGTACGCGATGACCAGGTAGTTGAGCTCCGCGTCGATGAGTTTCCGGTACTTCCTGTGGATCTCGCGCAGCGTCCGGTCCTCGTCGTTCGTCTCATATCTGTTCGTGTAGATCCTCACCTGCGCCGGCACCGACACAGGGCGCGCTCGGGGGAGCCGCCCTCGGAATCCCGCGCCCCAAGTCCCCGAGTCCCGGCCCCGCGTCCCGGCCCCGCTCCCCGCGTCCCCGCGTCCCCGCCCCGAGCCCCGCGTCCCCGCCCCGCGTCTCGCGCCCCACGTCCACGCCCCTCTCCTCGCATCCCCACCCCCGCGCCCCAAGTCCCCGCCCCGCTCCCCGCACCCGGCGCCCCGCACCCATCCCAGCCGCGGGCGAAGGGAGCCCTGACTCCCGTCGGCGAAGCCAACACATGCCCCCCTCCACTGCCCTCCCCCGCCGCCCTGGGCACACAGTCCAGGGCGCGCATCCGGGACTCTGGCGGGAGCAAGGCCTGCCCAGCGCCGGCTCTGAGCCCGGGCCTAGAGCCTACCTTGAGAGTGCGCAGGGCGCACTGCCCTTCCTCCTGACTCTTCAGGACTCGCTCCACAAACTTGACGTCCAGGAAAGCCCAGATCTTCAAGTACAGCAGCTTCCGGCAGGACAAGACCAGCAGGTGCAGCTCCTCGTCCAGGGACTCGTGGTGGTTGTTGAACTCAAATGTCAGTTTCTGGAAAAGCACCAGTGGGGATGGAGGTGGGCGGACTCGCAGGGACCCCCGGCTGGGTCACTCCCCCACAGCCCTGTCGTCCTGCTTGCTGTGGTCCAGAGTCCCCAGGGAAGAGACGAAGAGACGGGGCAGGCACCTGGGGTTCAGAGACCACAGCGCTGGTCCCAGCCCCATGGCCAACTGGCCAGCCACCGTCCTTGAGCCCCTCCACACGCGGAAGGATGGCAATGGCGAGGTGAGCAGCCCTCCTGCTGCTGGTGGTATTTATAGGGACTGATAGGAATCACCCAGCCCTCTGTGCGGCCCTTGGGAGGGACAAAGCGATCCTGATTTAACCCCCGGGGAAGCTGGCAGGTTAGAGAAGAGCCCACAGCTCTGGCCTCCTCAGTGACTTGGTCTCTCTGGTTTGGACTCACTGATGCCTGTGCTGCTGGGAGCTGCGAGGGGGACTGCCGTCCCCCAGGGAGGCCCCTTCTTGCTCAGAGCGGCATGCAGGGGCTTTCCTTGGTGGGCAGCCAACCAGAGAATCCCTTGTGTCCCACGCAGACATGAGCCGCCATCACCTGCTGTGATCTTGGCGGGGGGATGCTGGTCTCTGGGAGCATGCCGGCCCCATCGGGAGCCTCTCGCTGGTGGGGAGGGTGGGACAGGGGACACCGGTGACCTGAGCGGCAGCCCGTCCTCCGCGGCCTCCCGGGCCCCACGCACCTGCAGAGTGTGGCGGAAGGTGGGCAGGAGGTGGGTGAGCGTGGGCCGCATGGACCAGTCGGGGTCGCTGAAGTAGCAGCTCCGCAGGCTGAGGCTGCGCACAGGGACCTCAGGCAGGAGGATGCGTACCAGGCGCTCGTACTTCAGGACGCGCTCGAAGAAGAAGTTCACCTTCAGGTTGGTGGCGTGCCTGGCCAGCTTGGCCCAGGACATGCCCCAGATGACCTGGCTGTGAGGGTCATGGATGTGGCACTTGACGTTCAGGGCCCACAGGGTGCCGGCGCTGCTCTGGCACAGCGCCTCGAGCAGCTCGTCCGACACGCAGCTGTAGTTGAGCGTGAGGGACGAGAGGCCGCGGAAGGCGGCCATGGTGCTGCGGAAGCGTGCGCTGCTGTACACGGCCAGGTGGTGGCTGAAGAAGTCCTCCAGGTTGAGCTGCGACACGGCGCTCTGGCCGCGCGGGTGACTCAGGGCGCCCAGCAGCCCACAGCCCTGCTCCACGGTCAGCCGCGCGCCCTTGAGGCTCAGGCAGCTCAGGTGCTTCCCCACCTTCTTCAGGAAGCAGCTCAGGCTCTTGAGGAAGGAGCTGCGGGTGCTGCTGCGCCAGACCAGGCGGTCCAGCTCCAGGTGCTGCACGGACAGAGACCTCAGACGGCTGTTGTTCTTGCCCAGACACGCCAGGAGGCCCCGCATGGTGACCTGGAACTTCTTGGTCAGGACGGCGTTGTACGGGTTCAGGAATTTGATCTCCAGGTGCTCCAGGTAGCGGCCGAACTTCTTGACGTACCAGAGCGCGGACGCGAACTCAGACGCGTGCACCCGGGAGGGCCGCCCGCTGAACGTGATGGTCCTGTACCGCCACAGGTCGGCTGAGAACATCGTCTGGTTCCACTTCCTGCAGACCAGCGCGGCCCGGGACCGGTCCCTGTCTCCCAGCCACCAGAAGACGCGACGCAGGCACACATCGGGCAGTCTGGCCCAGCAGCCCTGGTCTTGGGGCGGGGGTGGCTGGCTGTCTTCATCCATCGAGGAACCGGGGTGTCCACAGCAGCCGTGTGCTAGGCAGGGCTTCCAAAAATGAGGAAAGAAAAGCAGTCACTCCTTTTCTGTGGGGAGTAGAAAGGAAGAACCGTTACTCACCTAGCGGAAACGAGACCCAGCGAAGGGATGCGCGCTCCGCGTGGGTAGCAGGCCCCGTGTGGGTGCAGGTGGGGTCTGTCATAGAGCTGCCTGGCAGGGCACCCCTGCAAGGACTCGGTTTGCTGGGGGAGCCCCCTGGGGTCCCACCCCGGACTCAGTTACAGCACGGCAGGAGACGTGAGAAGTCTCGGGCGTGTTCGCGGTGCAGGGGGCACAAAGGGGGTGATTAATTCTGTCTGGGGAAGGAGGGAGTGGACAGGGCTGCTCAGAGGAGGTGGCCCCCGGGCAGGGCTTTGCAGGGTGAATAGGAGCAGCGAGGCCGACCAGCTTGGAGGAGGAACCGTTGCACTCTGGCCAGAGGGAACGATCGTACAGAGCTGCGGGCAGGGGACAATTTGGGACGTGTGCACATGCAGGGAACTAAAAGTTGTTTGGGGCTTCACTTGTAAGGGATGGGAGTGTGGGAGCTGGAGCCGCAGGACGTGCTCCTGGGTCAGGGGGCCCCGAACAATGGGGTAGAGGCCGTATTCAGGGCACCAGGGGCTCCCCAAGGCTTTGGGATCCTGACACATGGGCCCCCTTCCTGGGATGAGAATCACTGGCTTGCTGGTGACTGTGTTTGCTTCCAAGAGGGTAGCAGTAGGTCAAGCATCAGCGGTGGAGAGCCTCAGCTGAGGCCCCAGGGGGCCAGGCATGGTCACAGGGTCACCTGTCCGGAAGCGATGTGGTCAGTCTTGAGATACAGAAAGGGCCCTCCGGGGCAGAGGAAGGAGGACGGCTCAGAGCAGAGCGCAGGCTCCAAGCTTGGAGCCAGGGCCGCGTGACTGCGGGAGTGGGTGGGTTTGTGAGTTCCCTGCAGGACACGATTTGGAAACTGGGTCCTGAGGTGGAGAGCCATGGAAGGTCTCTGAGCTGCCTGAGCTGGCCACTGTATTGCACGTGGTCCCTCGGCCAGGCTGGGGAGGCCCGGGGAGCGCCAGTCCTGAGCCAAGCCCTTGGAATTTCTAAAGCCATCTGCCGAGGTCTTCATGACCCACTTTCAGTGTTTCCCGGCCTGAAAACGCTTCTTCCCTTTACCACTCCCCTGCCCCCGTCTTCAGGTGGAAACCCTACCGCTTCGTCATGCTTTCAGTGGCCACTCCACCAAGTGGCCCAGGATTATCATAGCTCATAAAAACGCAAAGCTGGAGGAATTCTGAGAATTGTGTCTTTACAGATGGAAACTGAGGCCCAGAGAGGTGAAGGGGCTTGCCTGTGGTCACACAGCACGTCGGTGACAGGCCTCAGGAGCCGAGGGACACATTAAACATAGTTCTCAACTTAGGACAGACATTTGTGCAAGAACTCTCTTCGGTTTTACTCCTTTGGTGTCCTTGTCCACACTGGTGTCCCCGCCCACACGCACTGACCCGTTCTGACGTGTCTCACGTGGGTCTGTGCCTGTGCTCACCATCCCACACTTTCCCTCCACGCCCATGAGACATTCACCGGCCTCCAGCTGGTTCTCCCATCTCCAGATCTAGACAGACTTCCCCGTGGGCTCTGGCACGGCATCCGCAGGGTCCCAGGGACACTGCCTGCCCTGCCGCCTGCCCCTTCCCCTCTCGCCCGTGTCTTCCCTCAGTGTAACCTTTGTCCCAGCCTGCGTCACCCCTGAGACAAGGGACAGCCTCATTCTTCAGAGCAGTCCTTTCACATTTAACAAAGGAAGAGGGAGGGCTGTTGCTTCATTCATGGAAGGCGCCTGGCGGGGCCCCTCAGGGCTAAGCGTGAAGCAAGGTGCTTGAGAAAAGCCAGACCAGTCCCCAGGCTCAACACGAAGCCTTTATCCGGCAGTCACTGGTTGGAGGAATCATCAGATATGTGAAGCCACAGCGCGGTGTCGGGAGAACATATCTGGCAGGTGGGGAAAGCTGTGGCAAGTGGTCCACAAGCCCTGGTCCTTACTGGCAATGTCCTCCCTCCCCACCTAAACCTCCTGGCCAGCCAGAGGCGCGGGAGCTTGGCGGGTTGGGCCCGGGTTCTCTTGTTAATTCCTGGTTCTCAAGTTAATTTCCCTTGTGCCTCAGTTTCCACATCTGCAAACCAGGGATGAAAATGGTGCTCCTCTGTGTTGGGAGGATTCCATGAGCCTGATGCGTGGAAGTCGCCCCAACAGTGCCTGGCACATAGCAGACGCTGGACCTGTGGCGATGCCAAGACATTCTGCAGGATCCCCTGATGGGGGGCATGGGGACGCCCAGTTTACAGATGCGGAAGCAGAGAGCTGAGGAAGGCTCCCAGCGAGCACCCTAATAAGTGCGGAAATAGGATTTCAACTCACCCCCACCCCAAGGGCTCTAGGGCTGAGTCCTGCCCACCAGCCCCAGAGCTGCCAACCCGGGAAGGAAGCCTAAAGACGGTCCACCACCCGCAGCCGGAGGTGCCCAAAGACGCAGGCTTCCAAGGGGAGGCGGAGGGGCCCGTTACCAGCTCGCCGCCCCCCCCCCCGCTCGCTGCGCCCCGTTTGGGCTGCGGGGACCGCGAGCCGCCTGCCTGCTCCGCCCGCGCCTCCTGCGCTCCGACGCCGACTCTGCTCCCGCTGGGACGCGCGCCCTCGCGGGGGATGAGCGCCACGGACGGCTGCCTTTGTGACGCGCCGCCCTCCGCCCTGCTCGGCCGGGCCTCCGCTCGTCCCCGAGGCCTCTGCTCGTCCCCGGGGGCCTCCGCTCATCCCCGGCGCGCGCCGCGCAGGGGCCCAAACCTGGGGTCTTCAGAGCAGCCGACCGTGCGTGAAGAGGGCAGGACCCGCCCGGCGCGGGGTGTCCCGGAAGGCTCCCGTAGCCGGGGCCAGGGGCGGAGGAGCCAGGGTGTCTGGGGACCTGGTCCCGGGGTCCTTGGAGGTTGCGGTGCGAGGGTGCAGGGGGGTCTGGGGTCCATGAGAGATCTGGGCTCCGGTGTGTGTGTGTGCGCGCCAACGCGCGCACATGTCTGAGCGTGGAAGACGAGGTTCAGGCATGGCAGGGCGCTGGGGGATTGGCATGGGAGGGTGACTGGAGGTTGGGGTACGAGTGTCCAGGATCCAGGGGTCCGTGGGGGAGAGGGGGAGAGAGGGCAGGGGTGAGGGTGAAGGGAGGGGCAGGGGTAGCTGGGGAAGGGACTGAGGCCAAGGCCCAGGGGGCTGGGGCTGGGGCTGGGGAGCCAGAAGACACGGACCCTGGAGGTGGGATGCAGGGTCTGAGGGTCTGGAGCTGGAGGTCTGGGAGGGCCTGGGGTCTGGACTGTGCGAGAGGCTCGGGAACCTGGGTGCTGGAGTACTGTGGTTCCCTAGGCAGGGGTCCCTGGGGGCTAGGGGCTGGGGGATCCGTGGGGGATCCTGACAGGGCCCGAGGGGCAAGGGTATCCAGGGATGGGGGTTCAGTCCAAGAGGAGGGGCGCTGGGGGGTGCTAGGGTGGGTGTTATTGGGGGCCCAAGGGTCCAGGGTCCAGGCGGCCAGAACTAGAGTGGGACAGGGCTGCAGATCCGGGAAGTCAGGAGGTAGGTTTTGGTGCCAGGGGGAGCAGGGGGTGTGTATGATGGGAGCCTGGGGGGCTTGGAGTCAGTGCGGGGGGAGGCAACTGGGGTCTGGGGTCAAGGGAGCCAGGAGATGGGGAAGGGGGGACAGGGGGAGGGTAAGGCTCGGGATGTCTGGGGGGCTGGAGCTGGGAGAGGGATCTGGGATCCAGGATCCAGGAGGGCCACAAGGGCTGGGGGCAGAGAGAGGGGGGTGTGGCAGGTGGTAGGGACTGGGTCTGGGGCCAGGGGTCTGCTCTGGTGGTGGGGCTGGGGGCCGCCTTCTTCCTGCCCTTCCCCTCTCCACACTGGAAAGAGGTTGTGCAGGAGCCTGGGGTGCAGGGCCTGTTGTTGTGGCTCAGCCCTCAACATGTGGGAAGGGCCGCCTGCTCAGTGGCTTCTACTTCCCCAACTCAGACATGCCCCACTTGGCCAACCAGACCCACCTGAGGTCCAGGCTTGAGAACCGCCCACCTTCCCAGTGTGAGAGGGTGGGAGTGTCTGACACACCAACCCTCCCTGGCCCTCCCCTCCCCGCCAGTCCTAAGGGGTGTCCCAAAGGTCACGCAGAAAGGAAGGTGCCCTGTGGGGACGCTGCATTGGGGGACTGGCCTTTCACCAACAGCTCCAGGGCTCGCTGGGGGCCTGCGGGGGGCATAGCCTCTCCTCTCTCCCCCTCTCTGTTTCTGCCTTTCCTTCTGCTCTCCCCTACATCTCCCCTACATCTCCCCTCCCTGCCCCACTTGCTGTCGTCTCTAACCAGAAAAGACCAACAAGCAGTCTTAAAAAAAGGTGGACAGACTTCAGGGAGGGCGTTTTTATTCCCCAGGGACAAGCCTGGGATCCTGCTTGGGCTGGGACCGTGGGGTCTGGATGCTCGTTCCGGGGCCTGATGCCTGGGAGTGGCCAGTGGTAGAGCTGGAGTCCTTTCTTCTCCTGGCTTGTGTGTCGCTTCGGGCATACCAACATCTCCGTCCAAAAGAGGGAAATAGTTAAAACCCAACCTTTTCTCCTAAAAGGAAGAAACCTAAAGAAGAAAACCCATCTCTTCTCACGGGCAGGACTGCCACAGACAGCGTGCGGGAAGCCTCGGTAATGTGCCATCTTCTCCGTCCGCAGTGGCTGTCCGCCCCACGCCAGTAGAGCGTCTCACATGGTTTCCTTTCAGGGAAGCTCTCCTGGTTTCCTCTCTCCTCAAGAAGTGGGGGTAGAAGCGTTTGGTGTGTTTGCAGAGGAGGAGACAGGTACTGGCCGTTTCTGCCTATGACCCGGTTCCCAGAGCACAAACCCTGAGCCACAGGTGGCATCAGTGAGGCATGGGGGGACCTTCTGGGTATCTGGGGACTTCATGGGGCACCTGGGACAGTGTTAGAGGCCTGTCTTCACAGGGAAGGGGCAGATTAGAGAAGACCCACGCCATATGTCCTGGCAAAGAGCCACATCATTTGGCTTGCAGATGTACCCCGGGGTATTTTGGATCCGAACATTAAGGTGCCGAGAAGCGTGCATGACGAGACAAGCGCTGTGCACGTCTGTGCTTGCAGAAGAGGGCTGCCCGAGGACACAGAACACGCCCTGTTAAATTTCACTCTCAGAGGAAGATTTTCTTAGTGTAAGCACATCCATGCAATTATTTTAACTGTTTTTGTCCTGAGGAATGCATTTCTTAGTTGCTAAATCTGGTGACCAGGTTATGTAAGGACAGAGGAAAGTAGGGAAAGACATGACAGGCTGGGGATGGCATCACTCCCCCCCCCCCAAAGACGAAGGTTGCCCATCTTTGTAAATTGGTATGCACCTGTGCCCTTGGAGACACCCACAGAAGTTAGGAGCAAAGATTAGGGCTTCTCTTTTGTAAGGAACGCACATCATATCGAGTGAAAAGACAGATGGTGGAGTGAGTATAGTAAGATACTACACGGGGACTAAGAAATAGTTTCCACCCCATGTAAACTTGTTGAGGTTCCTTGGGTCTCACCGGGGAGGCTCCTTGTCTCTTCACTTGGTTTCCTGATCTACGAAACAGGAACAAAACTCCTGCCTGTTGTTCCTATGAAGACGGACCATTTGTATAGGGCGCTGGGTTGTCACTGACACGTGATGGTCCATGATCTCTCATGCCAATTCTTAGGGTTACTGGAAGATCCTTTAGGATGTAAAGAGGTAGGATATTGAGGGAAATGGCTCTGCACCCTGGTCTGCTGGGGCCAAGTCACCAAGAACTCAGGATCTCGACCAAGACTCTTCTGATCTCGGGGCCTCGATGGCGTTACCTACCGTGACAGAGCGAGGCTGGGAGCACCCCTTCATCCACTCACTTGGGAGCTTTGGAGCCCTTGCTGCCTCAGTCTCTGGGTTAGGAACTGGGGATGCAGAGTGGCCAGAGCCAGCTCTGCCCTCAAAGGGGGCCCGGTCTCTGGGAGATTGTGCCGGCGACCCAGGCGGTAAGGGCTCTGAGGGAGGGCACTCGGGCACACGGAGAACGGGGAGCTAGGGAAGGACTTAGTGGCCGTGTCTGCGAACATCCCGCAGGTCTTGGGTTTTTAAACCACCGTTCAAATGGTTCATGGCTGAGGAGACAACAGAGGCGGGGTCCCTGGCGTGGGCTTGTGGGGCCGGTGGGGGGAGGAGGACGCCACACTGAGAACACCCCCTGGACCTCATGGGCCACCTCGCCCTCTGCAGGGGAGGCGATGCTGGACGCTCGGGACTGGGCTTGGTCTCAGACCTCAAAGGCAGAGTTGATGTCGGTTCTGCAGTTTGCTACTTGCTTTACTGAATTTTCCGAAGGAAGAAGAAATCCGTTTCTGTTTTTATCTTCGGGCAGATGCCCTTCTCCGCCTCGGAGGTTTGATCTTCTGTCGTCTGGGACGGGCGCAGGAGGGGCTCTTGGCTTTCCGGTGGGAAATAGTTCACACGCTCTGGGACGGTGCGGCATCTACTCTGCGGTCATGACCAACGTGGCAAATTAACGAATAGCTCTGGCTTTAATGGCTGGACCGCATGGAACCAGATACCCTGAAAGGTCCCTACAGACACGGAGAAGTGCTGGATAAACCGAGACAATCGTTCCTGTAAGTCGACGGCTGACTCTGCCAGAAATTTTACGACTCCAAGCTCCGGGAATGAAGGCCTCGGGGTCACTCTGGGAGGAGACACAGGGTCGGTCTCAGAACTAAGGGCCTGGATGACAGAAAAGTCCATCCACACAAAGTACGTGTGTGTGTGGTGTGGGGGAGGGCGGATGTAAGTGTCCTCTCCCCCTGCATAGAGCCGGGAACCTGAAGGTGAGAGAAAGGAACCAGCTCACCAGAAAAGGACAGTGGCAAGTCAGCCTGTCTACCTTGGGCTGGGATCAGAGCGTGGGGAACAGACAGTCCATCTCCTGAGAACTCAAAGTCGCAGGCCCACGCCATGCTTGGACCCGGAGTTCAAGGTCCTGAGCCTCATGGGCTGGAAACACCCAATCATAAAAATTAACATAAAAATTGGGGAGCAAGGCGGAAGCAGTCACAAAATCCCTCTGCGGGGTACACAACCTCAGACTGGGTCATTCTCACCAAACAGACCTACACCCGAGGAAGCAATCTCCCTTGAGAGGCTGATGCACAAGCACTAGCAGGAGGGTCAGTCTCCAAACCCTTCAGAAAACTAGAACCACAGGAGACAGACTGTAACCTAAGCTAACTGGAAATGGTTGAAACAAGAGAAAAGAATACGATCCTCTGAAAAAAAGAATAGGCAAATTTGAGAGAGAGATGGAAAGAACTTCTAGAAGTGAAAAAGACAGACCTTGAACCTCAGTGGATGGGTCAAAGGCAGCAGATTGGAGTCGAGCCAGAAAGAATGAACTTGGAGGTCGATTTGAAGAAACCACCCAGAACGTAGGAGAAGAAACTAGAAAATGGTAAAGACATGAACTAGAATGGAAAAGCTCGAACTGCCGCCCACATGCTCCACAGCGGGGCTGGCAGAACATGTGGGAGGGAGGGAGGATTGGGCATTTCAGGAGATTATAGCTGAGGATTTCCTAGAACTCATCAAAGACAAAGATCTGTAGATTTGGGCAGGAGACATCCTGAGAGAGAGAGAGAGAGAGAGAGAGAGAGAGAAGCACATCTGAGCTCTTTGTTCTGAGCAGGATGAGTAAAACGGAAATTTCTTTTAGTGACGCCCATGAAACCGCAGAACAAAAGCAAAGAGGGTCTTGAAATCAATCGGAGAAAAAACATGTACACAGAGTGAAAGTTACATGGAGAGGGGACTGGTCAGCAGCGACGGCAGAGGACGAAGATGGGCGGCAGACTCCAACACACCCAGAGGGAATAAGGCTTAACCCAACCACCACTCAGGATTACAGGGAAGAAAGGCGCCTGGGTGGCTCAGTCCATTGAGCATCTGACTCGTGATTTCAGCTTAGGTTGTGATCGCGGGGTTGTGAGATCCCCCCATAAGGCTCTGTGCTCAGTGAGGAGTCTGCTGAGTCTCTCCCTCACCCTCTCCCTCTGCCCCCACCCCCAAATCCATCCATCCATCAATCAATCAATCTTTTTTAAAATTTTTCTTTTGGTGTTTTTTTTCTTAAGAAACTATTTTAGGATAATGTGTCCCGAAGAAGGAGCAAAACAAGAAAGAGATGACCTGATCCTGAAATCTGGGAACAGAGCACTTGAGAGAATTGAACTTCCCGGAATGAGAACTATTCATCAGGTCGGGGGGCACCGTGTCCCCAAAAAGAAATGCATAGAATCCTACTGTGTTTGATTATACCAAGGGAAAAATTTTCAGATCCAGTAGAAAATTTTCGGAATGATGTAACAACAGGTACCTAGAAAGTGAAGCAAATGAAAAACCAAAGCGATGATCAAGTCCAGGGAAAACCAAAAGTTATAGAAGAAAGTACATGTAATAATTTGTGTGGCATAGTCCTAACACACGGTCGTAATAATGTAACGTCCATGGTCATGGTCATAATGACGTCATGTTGAATATTGATTTAACCAGAATGGGAGGGTAGAGAGCAGAGGTACCTGTAGGGTAGGTGGTGTAAGAAAGAGAAATCTGTATCCCTAAATCCTCATGGATTAATCTAAAATTGAAGAGAAAATACCCGTATAAGGAGGTTCTTGAGAAACACGGAGCTAAATACCAGAAGAAACAGCTAAAAAGTGAGAACGTGGAGTACTCACGTCTGGGGGAGAGTAGCATCAACGGAGCGGCGGGGTTTGTGTAACTGGGCCACAACACACAAGCAATTACATGACATGTTAGAAGCCGATAAATGCCACAGAAAAGAGAACAGTAGAGAAAGATGAGGGGCTGGAGTGTGTGGGGTGGGGAAGGAAGCTACACAGTTCCAGCTGCATTGTCCAGGGTCGTCTCCACAAGAAGACGCGTTCCAGAGACTAGAAGGAGAGGAGCGTTAGCTCTGGGAACGTGGCGATGGGGGTGGGCGGGTGGCCCCAGATTGCACCTGCCTCACTGAACTGACAGAGCAGCGAACCCATGTCTTTCCCCTGTTCTCCTCCCTCAGGAAGAAGCAGGACACGATCGGCCAGACAAGTAGAAAGGAGGCAACATGGCATCATTGGAACATTGGAAACATTTGGGTTTTATATACTTCGTGTTCATTCTTTGGGGCATTTCGTACGTATTTCTATGTCCCAGAATTTTGTTCATAAAAAATCAGGCCCGTCGGTAATTAGGTTCATACTTGTATTTATCTTCACACTTTGTAAACACCACAGAGATGCCACAGTATAGTTGGGGAATTTGAATGCGGTGGCGTACCTGTCTAAACACCAGTGTGTTCCGGTGTTAGTGGGCACGCTGCGTGCGTCAGTGCAGGAGAGCAGGCTTTGCTAGAACACGCAGCTTGCCCTGATGTCCAGAACGTTGGGAATCAAACAAGGGCCTCCGGGGCAAGGGTGGGTACTGATGACGTCAAGCGTGTGGCCACGCGTGGGCTCTCGGTGCTGGGATGAGGGGACAGTGGCAGTTGCTGTTTCCTCAACGAGTCTGGAAGCCTGTCCCCATTCCCGCCACGACAGGAGCGTGCGCTGTGGGCGTGCATGATTTCACCGTTCAGCCGGCCATCTTGCCATGTCCCCAACCCTCCCCAACCCTCCCAAACCCCATCCCATAAAACCCTCGATGAGAAATGCCATGTGTGGCCACACAGGGCACTGTGGCTCCTTGCTTGGCAGCCGTCCCTGCCGGCCTGGGACCGGAGGGGGTCTGGGCTGTCACGGGAGCCACTCCTCGGAGCCTCACCTGTCACGTGGCAGAGGGAAATGGGAAAACACAAGCTCTGGGCTGGTCTGCGGAATGGAATGATGACAACACATACCCTGAGGCCCGGTTCTGAGAGTGAAAAGAGAGACTGTGTGTGAAAGGTGACCAAGGACGGGAGACGGGAGGGGACGCCTCAGGAGAGGATTCCAGTGGTCAGCTCTGAGCACCGTCTTTGCCGGGCGTTGTTCTCTCAAGGGACCGCTGTGCTCGGGACATGATGTCATGACGGAGGCATTTCACTTCCCAGACAGAAATTACATGGTGCCGTTGTGCATACTTCTCGGTGGTGCCTTGGGAAGGATCCTGTGGTCAGAGTGGACCTGAGTCCCGGGAGACATGCTCATCGAGATTGCTGCTTCCCCAAGTGCTGTGTGTTTGGGTGGGAGTTGGTTGTTCCAACCACATGCAATTGTATCAAATGAGTAGTCTCCATATGGGGTTCGGGACCTGGAGTATCTGTGTTTGTGTTCAGGGCTGACTCCGGGCCGGCTGGGCGGAAAAGGCAGGGGGTGTCCTGTTGGGTCCTGCTTGGCCACCGTGCAAGGGCAGGGAAGCTGGTCATTAAGCTCATAGGTGAGAGGCTCCAGGGCACCATGGCCCCTGTGCCTTCCCCTCCTGTCCTTCCGTCTGAGGTCCGTCTTCGCACACTCATTAAAGCACAGCAAACAGTGATCCCAGCTCCCCTCCTTGTCCCCACTCGGACATTTTCCCAGAGCCCCAATGGGGGCATCTCAGGGTCAGTGTTCGGGGACCTTTGATCTCAATCATAGAATAGCCACGTCAGGGACTGCCGAACGCGGGGTCACAGGGCACAAGACAAGTGACCGCGCGCTTCCAATCTTCGGTGGTCACATGTCTGGGGCATGAAAGAGGAAAAATCCGTACCCTGAGCATCTCCTGATGATACGAAATAGGGCGCACCTACGGGGCATGAGCCAGACGGCAGGAGAAGAGAAGACGGGCACCGCCGGAGCTGGCGGGAGATGACGTTGCAGAGCGGAGGGCACAGTCGGGCTGAATTACTCCCTGATCCAAGTTTGCTTTACAAGATACAGTAGACAGGGGCTGGGCTGCAGTATTTTCTCCTTTACTTTATTTATGAATTGATTTGACAGACCAATGGCCTAAAAGCTCCTGGTTCAGGGATGATACTGTCCCATAAAATCAAGTCTGTGCTCCCAGAGACCTCGCAGGCTGCAGAAGCGAAGCCTAAAGGAAAAGGCCGTGCTTGAACGTGGTAAGTACCAAGACACGATCTCCCGGTGGAGGTGGGCGGCGGTGTGGCCCGGGTCGGCGGCCACGGTCAGGTCGGAGTGACCTGGGCAGCTGTGTGCGTGCGGGCGTGTGTGTGTGCACGCGGGCTCGCTGTGGGGAGTGGGAGGCCACAGACAGGAGGCGGGTGTGTGGGCTGGAAATAGGGCAAGGCCCTAGGGCAGATCCACGGCCCGGGGCGGTAGGTCTGTGTCTGGGGAAGAGAGAGCCCGGCTCACGCAGCTGTGAGGGGGTTTGCAGATGTGGTTAAGGGTGTGGGGACAGGAGATGGAGATAGGAGATGGGGACATGGGTGCCCCCGAGTCCCCGGGGAGGAGCCCCGCTCACACTTCCAACCTCCAGAGAGGAAGAGAACAAACGGTACATTGTTCTCATCGATGAATTCTCCGGTGACGCATTACAGGACCCATGGGACCCTAATCCAGTTATAATATACATTTTTTACTTTCCTTGGACTAAGTGGGGCTGACATTGTATCCCTTGATGTGAAAGGCAGAAGCCGAGCCGCTCTGGGGGACCATTTGCTGTCCCTGCCCTCCCGTCCTGCGTCCCCAACTTGTCACGGCGCTTCCGGGCTGCGTGGGCCACCCGTCCCCAGTTTCCCTTCCCCTGGGTTTGCAGCAAGTTAATGGTCATGCCTAGGTGTCATTTCCCTCATATTTACCCTGTTAGGGCTCTTCCAGCTTCTCATATCTTTACACTGACGTCTTTTGCAGACATTTCCTCCATTTCAGACGTTTCTCGATTTTTAGACTTTTCCCCTTTTTTTTTTTTTAACTAGTTTCCATTGCTCTGCTGAGATTTCCTATCTGCTCATCTGTTACAGACGCTCCTCCTCTGTGCTGTTGTGCCTGGCGACTGCGGCTGTTTTCAAATCCCCTGCGAGTAGCCAGGGGCGATCCTGCCGCTGGACTCCACGGATGCGCTTTCTTGTGGGAGTGGGTCCCGCCCGCTGGCTTCTTTGCTAGTCGAGCAGCTTGGGAGGGAATCTTGGACACTTACTATTATGAGGACAGACCTGAATTCTCTGATACTGTCTGAAAAGCACCCCGTGGAGGGGGGGGTGTCTAAGCAGGCACTTAACTGATCGGAGGTAGATTTGGACTTTGAATCCCAAACCGCGGTACAGGTCTTCCTGTGTGGCTGTTTACATGGGCCTCGTGTCCGCAGCTCATGGGCATCCGGGGATCTGGACAGAATTTATTGGCAGAACTTAAGTCCCCTTCTCTCTCACACTCTCCTCTCGCTGATTCCCCCATGACTTCCCAGCCTCCTTCAGACCGGAAAGACGGGCTTTTCTCCCGGCTGTAGGTGTCCTGCCTGTCCCGAACCCTGAGAATATGGAAACCGCCCCCGACTGCACTCTCTTCTCCCAGGTGATGGCTGACGTCAGGCTCCGTCTAAGCGTTCGGTGGTTTTCTTGCTGTCCCTTCAGTGCCTTCGGGGAGGTTGTAAAACAATGATCAGTGTTTGTTTTTCCCCAAATTTGTACTTAATGCATAAGGAACGGCCATCCCATCGACCACTTGGTGGCATTGGAAGTGGGAACACCCCTGCTTCCGTCTTGAGGTCTCCACCAGTGTTGTCTTGTTCCTTTTTAAAAATTAATCATTTCACTGAATTATTATTACCTTGTGTTCATTTTTATGGACTCATCGCTGGCACGCATGTTACGCACCGCGGCATGTGTACAAGTCTGTGGGGGGTGAGTGTCGACAGCGCTGGAGGGTGCGCTAGGCTCACCCCAGGCCGGCCGTCCTGCCCCCTGGCCCCGCCCGCCAGCACAGGACGCTATTCCTGCTCCGGCGGCTGCAGACCGACTGCAGACCTACTGCGTGGAGTACAGAGGGACAGACTGGAGGCGGGTCCCGGAGCAGCGGTCTTGTGCGCCACTAGGGAATGGGCAGAGGCTGATGGCGGGCGTTGACTTGTGGGGGGACCATCTGCCTGGTGCTGCTCTAGTTTCTTCCTGGAGGGCTCTCCGCCTGCCCTGGTGGCAGAAGGGGACTGGGAGAGGCAGCACACAGCCGCGAAAATGGCCGCGAGGATGCCTGGGAATGGCCAGAGTGGAAACGTCGCTGGGAGAATGGACTCCGTCGTCTCTCATTCTGGGGACATGCGCAGGAACATTGGGTCATTGATGGGAAAAGGAAGGCAACGCAGAGCAGACCGCACTGCCTCATTTCCCCTCAACGGCAGCCTTGGTGGTGGGAAGGAAGCCGCGGTATTCAGAGGGGTAGAGAAATCAAGGGGTCAGGGGGCGTGTGGAGGGAGAACTCCACTGTCACTCCCGTCAGCCACACTCCGGGCCGTCCACGCCCTCACCAGGGCAGTGGAGAGCACCACACAGCCGACTTCCAGATGCGGTCCCAGACGGGCCCTGGGGTCAGCGAGCCGGGAGCACCATTGCCCTGTGTGCGTTCCCTTCCTTTGCGATTCCTTCTTTTTTAAAAAAAAAAAAATTATCTATTTGACAGAGAGAAATCACAACTAGGCGGAGAGGCAGGCAGAGAGAGAGAGAGGAGAAAGCAGGCTCCCTGCTGAGCAGAGAACCTGATGCGGGGCTCGATCCCAGGACCCTGAGACCATGACCTGAGCCGAAGGCAGAGGTTTAACCCACTGAGCCACCCAGGCACCCCTGTGATTCCCTCTTGATGGTTCTTTGTACCTTTATGTTCAGGGCACTGTCCTCATTTGGTTAAATTAAGCAAAGCCAGATTATTTATTTACTCACGTCCTGTAAAAGACAGCTGGGATTTTGCTGATAGCTTCTCTGTTGTCCTTGTATTTTATTATTTTGTTTTATTTTATTCTATTTTATTTTTACTAACGTTCCTAAGCAGAGACTTGACCTTACAGGTTACCTTTCTATTTTAAATAAAATTTGCTCTTTGTAGGGGCACCTTTGCCTTCGTTTGTGGGACATGTGACCTTTAAAAATTTTTTTATTTAAATTCAATCAATTTACATATAGTGTGTTATTAGGTTCAGAGGCAGAGTTCCATGACTCATCAATTGTATATCACACCCAGTGCTCTTTCCATCAGGTGCCCTCCTTAGTGCCCAGCACCCAGTTATCCCTTTCCCCCTCCTCCTCCCCTCCAGCAGCCCTCAGTTTTCCCTATGATTAAGAGTCTCTTATGGTTTTGCTCCCTCCCTGGTTTCATCTTGTTTTATTTTTACCTCCCTTCCCCTATGCTCCTCTGTCTTGTTTCTTAAATTCAACACTAGAGAGATCATATGGTAATGGTCTTTCCGATTGACTTATTTCACTTATCTTGCAAATAGCAAGATTTCATTCTTTAGGATGACTGCGTAGTAATCCAGTGTGTGTGAGTGTGTGTTTGTGTGTGTGTGTGTGCGCGCGCGCGCGTGCGGGCACGTACGTATCCCATATCTAATACCACATCTTTATCCATTCATCTGTCGATGGACATCTGGGCTCTTTCCATAGTCTAGCTTTTGTGGACACTGATGCTATGAACTTTGGGGCGCACATGCCCCTTTGAATCCCTGCATTTGTATCTTTGGGGTAAAGACCCAGTAAAGCATTTGCTGGGTGGTAGGGTAGCTCTATTTTTAACATCTTGAGGAACCTCCATACATTGGATTATTTGTTTTTTGGGTGGTGAGTTTGATACATTCTTTATAGATGTTTGATACTAGCCCTTTATGTGATTAGAAATTTGCAAAAATCTTCTCGCATTCTGTAGGTTGTCTTTTGGTTTTGTTGACTGTTTCCTTCAGTGCGCAAAAGGTTTTATCTTGATGAAGTCCCAGTGGTTTATTTTTTTCCTTTGTTTCCCTTGCCTCCAGGACATGTCTAGCAAGAAGTTGCTGTGGACAAGTTCACAGAGGTTGCTACCTCTGTTCTTCTCTAGGATTTTGATGAATTTCTGTCTCTTTCACTCGTTTTGAGTCTATTTGTGTGTGTGGTGTAAGGAAATGGTTTAGTTTCATTCTTCTGCCTGTGGCTGTCCCATGTTCCCAGCACAAGTTATTGAAGAGGCTGTCTTTTTTCCACTGGACATTCTTTCCCGCTTTGTCAGTGATTAGTTGACCATAGAGTTGAAGGTCAAGGTCTGGGCTCTCCATTCTGTTCCATTGATCCATGTGTCTGTTTTTGTGCCAGTACCATACTGTCTTGATGATCACAGCTTTGTGATATAACTTCAGTCTGGGATTGTGATGCCACCAGCTTTGGTTTTCTTTTTCAACATTACTTGGGCTATTTGTTTGTTTTTTTTTTTTTTCTGGTTCCATACAAATTTTAGGATTATTTGTTCCAGCTCTGTGAAAAATGTTGATAGTATATTGCTAGGAATAGCATGGAATGTGTAGACTGCTGTAGGGAGCATAAACATTTTCACAATATTTGTCCTTCCAGGCCATGAGCATGGAACATTTTCCATTTCTTTGTGTCTTCCCCAATTTCTTTCATACATGCTCTATAGTTTTCAGAGTACAGGTCCTTTACCACTTTGGTTAGGTTCATTCCCAAGTATCCTATGGTTTTTGGGAGACACACAACTCTTGATCTCAGGGTGGTAAGTTGGAGCCCCACACTGGGCATAGAGCCTCCTTTAAAGAAGCATTTGACCTTTTTATAAACTTTAAGTTTTGAACTAATCTCCTCACTTATTTCATATATATGTAAAAATTATGAATATTAAAAAATATCAAACAGACAAAAAAATCTGTTCACTGACTACTCAGCTTTAGAAAAAAATATTGGGGCACCTGGGTGGCTTATTCGGTTTAACATCTGGCTTCAGCTCAGGTCATGATCCTGGGGTCCAGGGGTCGAGTCCTGCATCAGGTTCCCTGATCAGCTGGGAGTCTGCTTCTCCCTCTGGTCCCCATCATGACTCGTGTTCTCTCTCTCTCTCTTGCAAAAATCAATAAGATCTTAAAAAACAATAAAATAAAAATTAAAAGGAAGGTATTAGAACCAACAACTGATGTCTCTTCTCTCCCTACTCTTCATATGTAACTGTATATAACTACTCTTCTGCATTTGGAATCTTATTATCTCCTTGCATGGCTTTTAATTATTTACTCCATATGCATGGGCCTGGAAACAATGTATAATGTTATTTTTTTGTATGTTGCTAATCCTTGCATGCATGGAGTTAAAATGTATTTATTTCTACCGCTCACTTCCCCTCTCAGACTTTTTCTGAGATTCACCCACATTCAAACGTTCACTCACTTTAATTGCAGAAAGACAGCTAATTGTATACCTCAAGCTGTTAATTCATTCTCCTGGGAATTAAGATTTAGAAATTCCCGCCTTTTTTTTTTTGGTCATGGGAAACAGTATATCAATGATAGGCCTTCGAAAGGGGATTTGTGCAAAGATACTTTCTGAAACAGGGAGGGAACACTGTAACAAAAGACTGTTCCAAGAACAGAAATGCCTTCTTGGAGATCATAAATGTGATAGCAGAAATAGGAAAAACTACTGAATAGAAATCTTGGGAGGGGAAGTTGAGGAAAGCAGAAAGGAAGAACTGATCAAAGAAACAATGTTTTTCAATTTTTTAAACATCTTATTTATTTTTTTTGAGAGAGAGAGAGAGAGAACATGAGCAGTAGCAGAGGGAGGGTGAAGCAGGCTTCCCACAGAGCAGGGAGCACAATGTGGGGCTCGATTCCAGGACCCCGGGATCATGACCTGAGTCAAAGGCAGACGCTTAACAACTGAGCCACCCAGGGACTCTTCAAGGAAATAATTTAACAATAATGTCCAGATTGAAAGGACATCAGTTTGCCAAGGTTCCAAGTGCTACACACACACACACACACACGCTACTAACCAGAAGGCATTTGACCCAAGATTTCCGAGCACCGAGGACAAGAAGAGCTCCTTTGGGTTTCCAGAAAGGAAAAATACATCTGGTTTCCTAAAAATAATCAAAAGCAAGAATGGATTTATGATTTTTGATAAAAACACTGGAAATTAAGACAGAGGAGAAAATTTTTCTATGTTTCTGAGGGAAAGCGGTTTTCAGCATGGAATTCTTCCTGTGGCCAAACCACTAATTAAGACCGGGTGTCGTGTGCACACCTGTAGGTGCCCACTAGGGGTTCTGATAGGGCCCCCACCTAGGTCACCCGAGATGTGAACCTGGAGCTCAGGGGGAGCCGGATGAACGGGGGAAGGAGCCCAGCCCTGGGGTTCCTGCATGGTCCGAGCTTCCCAGGAACTAGCAGCCGGAGGACTAGAGCCAGAGGACAAGCTCCAGGGAGGTGAGAGGAAGGCCAGAGAGTGGGGTGTCCTGGGGGGGGTGTGTGGGACTGGAGGACAGAGAGCTCAGAAGGGGGGTGGTCCGAGAAGTGGGGGGCCATCTGTAGGACAGAGCTCAGTAACAGCCGGAGCTGCCAGGAGCGCATCCAGCCCAGTGCGGAGGGCAGGCTGCTGGGACCAGCGACGGGAGACCGCCGGTCACTTGGTCTCCGCGTAGTTATGGCAACAGACGCTGCACTGGCGTGGATTTAAGAGAGGCAGGAGAGGCTGTGGGCAGCGAGTGTAGACGACTGGGTCTAGGTCTGTGTTCTCAGAAGGCAGAAGAGCAGCTGCCCTTCCAGGAAGCTGGGGAAAAGCAGACTCTTTGCAAGGACAGCGGTTGTAGCGGTGGTACCGAGGACACTGCAGAGAGGAAAATCTCCGTGCCCCATCCCCACGACCCATATGTCTCCTGGGATTCGGAACAGGTTTCTTTACAGAAAGAACTCTCTAGGGCATCCTCGGCCATGACACGCAACGCACCGTTAACGTTCCCATCTTCCTGGGGAAAGGTGCCGGCCCGTCTTTCCTGCTGGCCATGGGACAGGGAAGATGGAGAAGGGGACTCAGGGAAAGAATTCCAGGCTGTTGGGCAAGAGGGTGAGGGGCCAACTAGAGCAAGGGGGAAATCTGACCTCTCGGGGCCCAGCGGGATCTGGGGTTTCTGGACCGTCCTTGGGTCAAGGCAGCGTTACTATTTCGTGACACAGAACTTTGGACCCAGCATCAATTTGGAAGAGGGATCAAAGTCCACATTTTAATTCAAATGTCACTGATGTACATAGCGATAAAAACAAACAAAGCTACTCCAGCCTGGGCCGCTTCTGCCCCCACCAGAGCAAAGCCGGCTTCTGGGGGATTGGGGGGGAGGGAAACTTGCAGTAAAGCCAGACATTAGCAACCCTTACCTCGTCCGGGATGTCGTTCCCATGTTTTGTACCAGAGCCTCAATCGGGCTTTTCTGCAGTGAGTGGGCATGCAAGCCCCTTTAAAAATGTTACAAACATTTATTTGGCAACATTTAAAATTCGTTAACAAGGGCAAAGGATAACAAACATCCCTGTATCCAAACCTAGTTAAATAATAAAACACTCCGCCCATCTCTGAGCACTGGCCGCCTTCCCAGCAGGTCAGAACTAGACCCGATGCAATGTCTCCTTGTTCCACTACTCCTTCTAGTTCTGCTACATCTGTCCGGACCCCGGAGTGAGCCATATGACATTTAAATGGAATAAATACTGTTGCGCAGTAAGAATTCTTTAAGTTCCTGACTTCACCAGACGGTGTAAGCTCTCTCCGCTACTCTCATTCACATGTCTGTGCGCATTTCTGATCCCTCCTTTTTTTTATTACTGCATGAAGATTTGTCATGGAAGTACCCCACTGTAGGGGCGCCGGGGTGGCTCATTCGTTGGCGTTTGACTCTGGGTTTTAGCTCAGGTCGTGATCCCAGGGTCCTGGGGTCAAGCTCTGTATTGGGCTCCACACTCAGTGCAGGGTCAGCTTGGGATTCTCTCTCTCCCTCTCCCCTCAAAAACAAAAACAAAACCAAAAACAAAACAAAGAAAAAATACCCCAATTTATTTATTCATTCTCTTGTGCTTGGATGTTGTGATTTTTCTGCTCTTGCAAACACTATTACCATAACTTAAAAAAAGTTATGTGTCCTAATACCGATGGGCAAGAGAAGCTTTTTCCTAGGGCAGAGGTCTGCGGACTTCCTTACTCTGATAGTCCCTAAAATAGTTCCGGAAAAATGTCTCTTGTCCCTCATTGTTAACATTGGCATCTACAATTTTTTTTAAGATTTTATTTATTTATTTGACAGAGATCACAATAGACAGAGAGGCAGGCGGGGGGGGGGGGAAGCAGGCTCCCCGCTGAGCAGAGAGCCTGATGTGGGGCTCGATCCCAGGACCCTGAGACCATGACCTGAGCCGAAGGCAGAGGCTTAACCCACTGAGCCACCCAGGCACCCCAGCATCTAAAATCCTTTATCATGAGTTTAAATATTAGCTTGAATCATATGAATTTGCCATATTTGTAGGTTGGAAAATGGTGGAATATTAACAATGTCATATGGTTCCAACTTACGGTTGCAAAGAAAGTCATGTCTAGTTATTATAAAAACCATTTAAAAATAAAAATAAAACTGCTGCTTCCCATTTACTTTTCAAGATGTGGCCAGTGGGCTGTAATATCATAGTAATTTAATAATTGCTCTGATCCACTTTAAAAATACTCCAATAAACCCCTCCTTGATAAACCAAAACTTTACGTAGATATTTTTTCTTGTTTGTGTTCTGTTTCCATTCCGCTCAGCTCATGAAAACTCTGCTAAGGTAGTTTTTATTTGGAGTGTTCTAGGGTTCTCCCAATTGTATTTTTCTGCAACAAAAGATACATGTGCAAACTGAACTATTAATGCTTTTGAGTTTCCTATGACAGGAAGGCTCTCAGTGCGACAATTCGCTTCTGCTTTGGGTCATGACAACAACAATTCTTACTGTTCATTTTGCCAACAGAAACGTTATGGACATTTTGGTAAATACTTATTATAGATAAGAACTGGGGTTTGATTGCAACGCAGCACGATGTGTCGGACGGGCTTTTATGTCTTCGGTTAGCCCAAGGACGACGGTCGCTTCTTATTTGCATGAGTCGGGATTCGGCATCGATCGTGTCTATCTTTGCTGTCGAAGACACGAGCTCGGAGGGGCTTTGCTGGTGTAAATGGACAGATGAGAGAACAGAACATTTCTGAAAGCGGCGCCTCCAAATTCTGTGACCTTTCCCCAAATGCACCGCAAATCAGGGAATGATTGGTCACAGGAACTTGTTTTCGATGCTGCAACCGCGGACACTTCGGTTGGGTCTCGTCCAATGGTGTCGACAGCGAAGAGCTGGAAATTACCCGGCTTCATCTTCGGAGTCATTTTCCTATTCAGTTTGGAGAAGTCTGCCAAAAGGTCTCATTATAGGATCTCCAACTGGTAGTTCAATCTCATCTTCACATACGGGCATCTCCCAAGACTTTCTACTCTGAGAAAGATTTGGGAAAATGACAATATTGCTAACTTCAATTGCTCTGATGGAGCAGACCGTGATTTCCCGTGACCGCGTGCTCTCACCGCGCTGGTGTGGAAATGTCGGGGTTACCCATAGAACACCGTCAGCTTATGGGGAGCGGCCCCCGTACCGCCTGACTGGCAAAGCCAGTCTTTATTGTCAAGTTAACCACACTTACATTTCATCACAAACACGTCGGACCTCATTTTGCCTTTGAAGATCAAGGCTGCCTCGCAGGACACCCCCCCCCCCGCGAACCTCTCCCTTCTGAGTTTACGGAACTCTTGGAACCGAGCTCACGCAACTCACAAAAGCTGATCCCGTTTCCATACACCACACTTTTGAAAAGTGCCAGGGTAGATCCCCTGGGTTTGATAATATTGGTCATGTGTGGTATGCCGGATTATGTGCTCACAATTATGATTATTAATTTCCTCCCCCTTGGCCACCCTCCCCTGTAGACGGAGTATATTCCCCGCTGCCTGACTTTGGACTTGGCTGAGACTGGCTCGGGCTCCTTGGGGGTGAATGTGTGCGATGGGCCGCCCCTGCTACAGGCCCCCTAGCCCTCTCCGTCCTGCCCTTTGCCACAAGAGGAGCATGTCCCTGGGGGTGTCTCCTTCCTCAGACCGGGTCTTGAATGGGAGAACATGCCACGCGGACCCACAGTCCTGAAGGAGAAGGGTGTGGAGCTGCCCACAGCCGGGAGCAGAGCCCGGACCACAGCCAGCAGGTCTGCAGCCCTCGAGTAAATATTTGTTGTTGCAAACCTGACCTGGGGGAAGTTGACCCACACTCTCTTCTAAGCGCCACACCCAACATTCTGCAAAAAGCAGGCCCTGGCTTTTTAGAAATCAAGATATGTTTGCAAATAAAACAATGTTTCTAAGTTAATTGTGGAAACAAGTCACCCATTCTTGGGACCAGCCGCTGGAGAAGCCCTCCCCAGAGGAATGTTTTTACTGTGCCCAGATCTCGGCAAACAGACTCACAGGGAAATATCCAAAGTCTAGGAAAACCTACTCACCAGCAGCTTCTCCAGGCATGTCCCAGTCTCCCCGGCAATGCCGTTTCTTTGCTGCGGTATGAGCCGTAAACTGGGAACAGGGAGGGATTGGATGCATCCGTCTCAAGTATTTTCTTATTTACTGCAATTTTAAAAAGATTTTTTCAAAAAAATTTTTTAAAATCTTTTTAAATAAGATTTTTTCAAAAAAATTTTTTTAAATCTTTTTAAATAAGATTTTTTAAAACTTTGAAATAGTTGGATTCATAAGGATTTGCAAAATCGTCCCGAGGCTTGCCCAGTGCCACGCGCCAGACGGCCCTGGGGCAACAGTCCGCTCAGCAGGAAGTTTTTAGAAGCAGGAAATCGATGTGGGCAGAACACCACCGGTTCTGCGGCAGACTGTGTCTGGATGTGATGATTTTTATATGCACAGTGTGTGCGTCAGCGAAGCTCTGGCTCACCTGTAGACTCGTGCGTCCATCGCCACGATTAGGATAGAGAATGTTCCGTCCATTTTCCAGAGACACACCCTCCCCTAACCCCAGTCCCAGCAGCCACGGTTGCATTCTGCCCCCCTCTCAACACTTCTGTTCGTGGTATGTTAAGTAAAGGCGGGTAATGCCATAGGTAGCCTTTGAGACGGGTGTGGGTCTTCTCTCCACGCACCCAACATAATCCCCTTGCGACCGTCCGCTCTGCTCTTCCTGACTGCAGAGCAGTTTCCCACTGTTGGGACCGAGGGCAGCCTGTTCGCGCCCCCACCTGCGGAAGCACAGGTCATGGTTCCTAGCTTGGAGCCGTTGCTCATGCAACTGTGGGGAACCTATATACAATCAGGCTGTTTGTACGCTCTCCTTTCTCTAGGAGAGATCTGCAGGACTGTGATGCTGTTTTTTTTTTTTAAATATTTTTATTTATTTATTTGAGAGAGAGAAAGAGGGCATGAGAGGGGAAGGTGGAGGGAGAAGCAGACCCCCTGCTGAGCAGGGAGCCCGATGCAGGACTCGATGCGGGGACTCCAGGATCATGACCTGAGCTTAAGGCAGACGCCCAGCCAGCTGAGCCACCCAGGTGCCCCAGTCGCTGGGTTTTATAGTAAATGTCCAACTTCATACGAGACAGCCAAACTCTTTCTCAGACAGAAACAGAACCTTTGTTCTGTTCTTGCTGGGGAGGTGGCATACAGGGCTCAGCATGGCCCCAGGGTTCCGCTCTAAGTTCTGAAGCGGTTGTACCTGGGTCTTGTGCAACTGAAAAACTTACTCTTTTTGCATAATTTCCGGAGTCTGCTTCCATGAGAAATTGCATCTGTCACCTTTGTGTACTGAAGAGAATTCTCATCTCCCTTTCATCAACACCACCATTTCAGTGTATTAGAAATTCACCCACAGGCTGGCAAATTTTCAGGAATTTATATTGCATACAATACCAGCTACTTCGGATCAGAAAGTAACAACTGCAAATTGAAACTGAGATCAAACTGAGGAAACACAACCTGAATAAAAAAAAGTTATACCAATAAATAGACTTTTACTACCTCAGTTCTAAGACTAAATTTCTATTAAATTATTCAGAAGAGGATAAAAGTTCCATTACACAATTACGGATGACATATCATTATAACTAAATATTCCAAAATACTTTTAATTTTATATCAGTATATATCAGAATATGTATATCAGTAACAACATGTTTTTAGTTAGGGAACTAATTTTTTATGATCAAGAAATATATTCTAATGTTTGTATTCATATTTTGAGAAACATTATTTTTTAAAAAAACTGAAGGAAAAAAAAAACAGAATAGATCTTGTGATGGATACTCAAAGCAGATACATTGTGATGCAATGTTCGACACCTAATATAGTTAATCCATTTATTGGTAAGTCATCAATACAATGTATGAATTTACACGTTGCTTTTCATTACTTCTTTTGTTACCATGCAACATAACAGGCCAAAAATATAAGTTTTTTGTAAGTGGGAGTTTGAAAAAAAAAGGAGAGTATTCTTTTGGTAAATACATTTGCATTTGAAGATCAAACCTTTAGGGAATGCCTGGGTGGCTCAGCTGGTTAAACTTCAGCTCAGGTGATGGTCCCAGGGTCCAGGCATCAAATCCTCAGTCAGGCTCCCTGTTCAACGGAGAGTCTGTTCCTCCCACTCCCACTCACTCTCAAATAAAAATCTTTAGACAAATTGAAACTTTATGTTCAGCTTTTGAGAATAACTAACTAAAACTCATGAATAAAAAATGAGAAATAATTTTATTCCTTTATTAGATATTAACATCAAACTGTTCTTAAGTGTTTAACTTATTTATTTCCTTATTTTAAAAGATTTTATTTATTTGTTCCACAGAGAGAGACACAGCAAGAGAGGGAACAAAAGCAGGGGGAGTGGGGGAGGGAGAAGCAGATTTCCCACCTAGCAGGGAGCCCAATGTGGGACTCGATCCCAGGAGCCAGGGATCATGACCCAAGCCGAAGGCAGACGCTTAATGACAGCAGATTTAATGAAGGAAAGATCTCTCTACTGCTGAAACTACTTGGTCTAGGCTCTGAGTGCACGCCCATGGGGAAGAAGGAAACATATGCTGGCAGGAGGGGTCTGGGGGACCTCCTTGAGTGGGGGTCACAGAAAAAGTCATGCACCTGATGTAGGAGGTGTTGTTTGGGGTCCCGACGCACAACCAGGCTGGGAAAGGCTGGGAAAGCAGGGGTCTGGGGCTCCAGCACCAGGGCTGTGACAACTAAGGAGCAGCCGGGGGTTCAGTCACAAGCTGGGCAAGGCCCCCCAACACAGAGCTGCAGAATGAGACAGACGCAGGCAGAGAAGGGAGGGAAGAAGAAAGTGACAGAGAAGGTGTTGCCTGCATCCTGGCCCCAGAGGGGAGCTGGGACAGAACAGGAGCCCAGTACCTGTTTGCAGTCCGCTGGTGGAAGGCATGAACCCATGAGGCTCTCGGGGGCAGCCTGGTCAAGACCCTTCCTCTGCGGACCCCACTTGCCTCTGGAACCGGCAGTAGCAGCGTGGGGCAGGCGGGCGTGGCAGGCCGCTGGTGTCCGCTGGAGGGCGGAAGGCGCTCAGCCCGCTGCGGGGGACCGCTGCCTGGCCACCTCTGTGATCGCTGGAGAGCGCGCGGGATGAACCGGGAAGGAGAAGGCGCGCGGGGGACAAGGGGTCCCGTGCCCAGAGCAGCGCACCGCACCGACGCGCTGGGAAGCCTGGGGTGACCAGGGAGTGCAGTGCCTGCAGCGCGGAGGGCGCGGGGCTAAGTGGTAGTCTCTGCCAGAGACCCCTCCGGCTGCGGGAGGTAGGGCGGGAGCAGCAGGGGGAAAGGAGGGAAGGGCTGGGGGAACTTTCCGAATGGGACCGCGGATGGGGCGCTCGCCAAAGCCCGACAAAGAACGGCCGATCACCCCCTGGTCCGCATCCCCGGGCGCGCCTCTGTCCAGGGGGGCGCAGAAAAGGCTCGGAACTCCGGGACGTGCCAGGACCCAGGACGCTCCTGGAGCGCGGGTCCGAGGGGCTGAAGTCCGCAGGCGCGTCCTGCCGCCGCGGGGTGGGGGAGGTGGGGGCAGGAGCGCCCCAGCGACCCCGCAGGGTGGCCCCGCCCCGTGGCCGCAGGGAGGCCACACCGGGTGGAGGCGGAGTTGGCACTGCACCCCCCGCCCCCGGATCCGCGCGGACTGCGGCCCCTTCTTAAGCGCGCGGAGCCTCTCTCGGCCCCTCACTCGCTACTCCCAACGGTCTCCCTCCCGCGCTATGGCCTCCCTGCTGAGCTATGTCTCCAAGTTCAAGTCCTTCCTGATCTTGTTCCTCACCCCGATACTGCTGCTGCCACTCGTCATTCTGATGCCCGCCAAGGTCAGTTGCATCTCCACGCGGACCTGGGGTGCCTACCCCGGATCCCTGAGCTGGAGCGCCTAGCGGCCCGCACTCGGCAGCTCCGGGTGCCAGATGGGAGTTGCCAGCGAAGCATTTCCAGGGGAGCGGAGGGGGGGGCTCACTGAACTTGGGGTTCACAGATCCCAGGGCACCCGGTGAGCACTGGAACCTAGAAGTTAGCACAGATCTTGGCCACACAGCCCATCCATAGGCTCAGCCCCTGGCTCCAATCTCCAGACTGGACCACCGTCTCCCTCCCCTCTGCCCCAAATGTCACCTGTGCCGGCAGAGAGGCTGGGCGCCTGTCTTTCCCTCAAGCTCACTCTTGGCTCTCCCTTTAGCAAGTGAGGACTTCTCAGCTGTGGGTGGCTTCCCAGGTTAGTCAAGGAACCATACAGAAAGATCATCTCCTAAGGGGGTCCTGAGGGCTGTCCCTTCCACTCCCTGGCTCCCTCTGGAGCCTCAGTTTCCCTATCCATGATCTATATTTCTTCCCAGCCCCCAAGCCCTGGAAGGCACAGCAGAGTTCAAATCCTCTCCCAGCTGAAAGGCAGATTGAGTTGGCTTTCTCTGGCCACGGCCTGCAGGGGCCGGGCAGGAGGCAGACGCGTTCCCAGGCTTGCGCCTTGGGTGGCACGACCCAGGACTGCAGGGGAAGCCGCGTCCCTCACCCGGCTGCCCAGCACTCCTGGGAGGGAGGCCCGAGGATGAATGGCCTTGGCCACAGGGCGGGGGCGGGGCTGGGAGCCCAGGCCCCGGCTGGCCTCTTTGGGCTGCGCTGGGCTGTGGAAGCCCGTTTGGCAGAGGCCCGAGCCCTTTGAAGCCTTTTGTGGCTGCTGGCTGCTCCTTCCTCCTTCCCTCTTTCAGCGCCTTCTCTCTGAGCCCAGACAGGAAGCCTCCGGCACCCCCCCAACCCTGCAGGTTTGGGAAACAGAGGAGCTCTTGAGGGGACTCTCGGAGGGCAGTCCTGCGGGAGGGGGAGCTGGGCGGGGGCGGGGGTGTCAGGAAGCCCACCTGCGTGAGAACCCGTGCTTCCCCCATTCACCCTCCACCCTGCGCTTTCTGGGCCTTGGTGTTCTCATCTGTGCAATGGGCAAGGAGGTGTGGCTCCCACTCTTGCCGACTCTGGGTGACAGAAGTGATAATGCCCCCTCCTAGGAAGGGAGGCTGGGAGGGCCCTGGTGGAGCCAGGGACAGCAGGTCTAGCTATGGGCCCCCTCCCTGCTGCCGAGCAGCCCTGTTTCCCTGCGGAAAAGGAAGGACTCAGTCAGGAGAGCTGGTCTGAGTTCTCCTGGCAGGGAGTGCTGTTCCCCGGGATCACGATGGTGGCCTTGGCGGACCTTCCTGCGTGGCCGGGACCCCACTCCCGCCCTCGCACACACACCCCTCTAAATACCCGTGCACATGCATGCAGGTGGGTCCTGAGCTGGGACCCTCACCTCAGGGTGTGTGTGCAGGTCAGGAACCTGCCCTGGGAATGAGGAGCAGGCCAGGGACGGAGAGACGGAGTTGGAGGATGGGGAGTCGTTCAGTGGTGGCCGTCAGGTGCTTCCCTCTGTGTGGCTGCACCCCTGTGTCTTGTGTTCTCGGCTCTGTGCCTTTTGTTGGGGTCACTACCAAAGAGCCCCCGCCTACACCCCCACGGCCGGCTGCACCATTGTGCGAGGAAACCCGGAGGTACCCAGCATGGCGCAGGGCTTCCAGGAAGCCAGCGGGCTCTTGGCAGTGTGGGCGGCACTGACCAACCGACGGGGGTGGGGGGTGGGGGGGTGGGCAGCGGCTCCCAGTGTGGCCATCCCCTGCTGGGGCGCCCCCACTTCTTCCCCCTCCCCTCCCACCTCTCCTCTTATGACACCTTGCTCCCTGGCTGGCTTCATCTCTGCTTCACTTATCCTGCCTTTTCTCTGGGTCTTTTCTTTAAAAGATCACTCTTCAATAAGATAGACAATGCATTCACCATATTGCTTGTTTTATTAAAATTATTTAAAAATCCTCATTTTCAAGGTCTGTGAAGTATAAAGTAAAAATGAAAATGCCTGCAAATGCCCTAACTCACACCCGCACACAGGCAGGCTCCCTCAGCCACATTTTCTCGAAGGACCGGGTCCTGGACACTTGCTTGTTAATAATTACATAAATAATGAGCCACGGTTTTATTCGGTTGTGCACTGAAGGTATAGCTGTTGTGCGGTGCTAGATGCCGGATCCTCCCCGTAAACCCCATGCCCACCTCCCTCTCGGCCCTAAGCGCCCTTCCAGACACATTCCCAGCTGCCTACATGGGGCGCCTCCAGGAACCGCGCCGTGAAAACTGGTCACACGTGCCACCGTTTGAGTTTAGAGGGTAAAGGTCACCAAGCCCTTTGGGTACACGGTGTGTCAACGGGAGCTCTTGAGGGAGCAAGGCAGGAGGGGGCTGGGGCGGAGAGTCGGGGGAATAAAGTCTGGAGTCGCTTCGTATAGTCGCAGCTGGAGAAGGTTGTCCTGGCATGACTCGTGGGGCAGGGGCCAGGGGGCGGCACCCAGCCCTGCTCCGGCCACCCCCGCCCCCCGCAGAACCATCAGTGACGGGATGTCGGGTGTGGACACGGGGCAGGTGCGCTGGGCGCTCCTGGGAGGCTGAAGCAGGGTTTCAGGCAGGTGCTGCGTGCCCAGGACAGAGTGAAGCCGGCACCACGGGTTCTCGATGGTTGTTCACTGTTGGGTGTTGTGCTGGGTGGGGGCCAGGCAGGGGTGGCCCTCAGGGTGGGAACTGCTGGGGGCACAGAGCCAGGCTGTGGGGGCGGGGAGGGGGAAGGCACCCGAGGAGAAACGCGGAGCCCACTGCCGGCGCTCCCTCCAGTTTAGGGGCTGCATGCGCCAAAGCGCTTGTGGCTGAGAACCCGGCCTCTGGACCTGCCACAGGGTGCGGGAACTCAGGTGACAGTGGGCGGGGGGGCATGCTGGACAGGTCTGCATGCACCCGCTCCTAGCAGAGTTTCTCCCAAGTCATGCTGAGGCATTTGGGGTTGGTCCTGAGGGCAACAGATCTGTAGATTGAAAGAGGGAAGCACACGGTGCTGGACGTGGGGAGGTCAGATTGGGAGGTCCCAGGTGCGACGTATGGCGGGCATGGTGGAGATGTGAGGGGAAGGTGCTGGAGAGTCAGAGGTAGGAGCTGTGGCTGTTGGCAGCTGATCTGGCCACGGGGCTGGGAGGAGGGAGAGGCCAGTCTGGATGGGCACTGATGCTGCCATTGAACACGCTGGGGTTCTGGGGAGACGGGGACATCATCCATGTCCCCAGAGGCAATGACTCAGGACCTATGAATTTACATCACAAACCCAAAGTCCCACAGCTAACAAGTGGCCAGCTGTGGGCTCACACAGGGACCGGTTCTGCCTCATGGCAAAGCCAAGGTCCCAGTATCTCCGTGGCCAGAGGGTAGGGAGAGGCAGCTTACCCAAGACTGAACACCAGCTTACCCAAGACTGAACGTTGTAATAAGCAATAACCCTGGCGACACGGGGCCGGTGGTTTCTGAATGAGCCGGTTTGCAGGGACTCAGGGCAGCCTCTGGAGAAGGAAATGGGATAGAAGTGGGAGCTGGATCTTTGTGAAGACCCCTCAACATAGGTGAGCAGAGAAACTGGGGGATCCCAGGCCCCCCAGGGACGGCAGAGAAGGCCACTAGCTCCCCTGCCGGAGACCAGAGGGGAAGGAGAAGCCCCTGTCCAATCTGGAGTGTTTGCAGCTATGAGGATGGTCAGGTGTTGTTAAAGACCGTGCAGATCTGCCGGGACTTAGACAGGCTGCGTCTCAGTAGACCCGCTGGGCTCGCAGCACGCCTGCCCCGGCGGGCCTCACGGCGGTGCCCGGGACCCTCACGGCAGCCTACAGTGGTGCCTAAGACTCCACGCCAGGGGAGTCCTGACCGAGAGGGACAAAGGGAGGGCTGTGTGGGTGCTGTTGGCCCAGAGGGTGCCCAGCCACCCAGTGCCACGGGGACACTGAGTCCACGAGGAGAGCCCAGGGAAAGATGCAAACTCAGCATCCTAAGCATGACTCCTAAGGGTGCATAACAGCTTCTGCTCCCGGTAGGGTGGGAGAAGCGCCAGGAGGGCCATCAGAAGTGTGGGAGCTCGGGACTGATCTCTTCCCCCTCCTCTCCTGCTCTCTCCGGGGAGGCGCAAGGGCTGGCCGAGCACCTCGGCAGGAAGGCAGGGGCAGGAGGCCCTTGTCTGTGGGTCCTGGGGCTCCTCGGCGTCTGAGCCACGGATGGTCCCTCTGATGTCGCCACTGCCCACGGCCATGCCCCCACCCCAGCATGCTGCGGTGGGAAGGGGGACGCCAGCTGGCGAGGTCTTAGGGCCGTCTCCTCAGTTTGTCAGGTGTGCCTACGTCATCATCCTCATGGCCGTCTACTGGTGCACCGAGGTCATCCCTCTGGCAGTCACTTCCCTCATGCCCGCCTTCCTGTTCCCGCTCTTGAAGATTCTGGACTCCAAGCAGGTGAGCAGCCCCAGGGGTCTTCCTGCATCCCCGCCACGGGGCACCCTCCAAGCCCCTCTCAGAACTGCCTGGGCCATGGGGGAACCCATCCATCCGGCACGGACACAGACCACGTGACCTCCCCTCCCCACTCCAAGTGGCCCCTGGAGTCGGCACCAGATTTGGGGTGGGGTTGGCATCTGGTTGGCGTACCCGTCTTGGGGACTGGGGGCCCAGGGCTGCCCTGACCAGCCCTGTGTTGCCCCACAGGTGTGTGTCCAGTACATGAAGGACACAAACATGCTGTTCCTGGGCGGCCTCATCATAGCGGTGGCTGTGGAGCACTGGAACCTGCACAAGAGGATAGCCCTGCGGACGCTCCTCTGGGTGGGGGCCAAGCCTGCACAGTGAGCACCCTTCTCTCTCTGGCCCCAGGGACTGGGCAGGGGCTGTGTGGCTCAGTCCCATCACCCACAGGCCAGCCCTGGCCATGGGCTTTCCTGGGCGTGGCAGGAAGGTGTCCCCCTGGATGAGCACGTGACTGACTTAGCTGGGTGACCAGAGGGGCGAGTGAGCACCGTGGCTAAGGGCTCTTTGACTGCAGGGGAGACTCTGGGGTCAGGGCTGCATGTTCCACAGGAAACAAGGTGGGCAGAGGCTGGATCAAGCCCTGCCTGAAACCCCTAGGAGTTTTGTGCGAAAGCAGGAAAGGGGTGTCTCAGCAATTCAGCTCAGAGGAAGCAGAAAGGTCATCCCCCCAAAGCTGGTGTGTGTATGCAACACCCTCCCCCCCGCAAAGAAGCCATTGCCTCACCTTCCTCCACATCACTCATGACTCTGCAAGACCTCCCCTGCCCACCACAGGCCACTTCCAGCTAGCCCATGGAGCAGTTTACCCAGAGCAGACGGAGCACTTTACCTGGATGGGGGGTGCTGTCCCTGCCACCCTGTTCTGGAGCGGAGGAAGGGAGGGGCTGAATAACCTGCTGGTGGCCACATAGGGGTCAGACCGGTTGGTCTCAGCCTTGCCCCTCTCACTGGGGACTCGGACTGCACCTTTCTTTGTGGGCAGTATGCGCCCTGGTGATGGCGTGTCCCCAGCTGGTCCTTGGGAGGCAGCAGGGAGTGACTTCACCAAGGATCCCTCCCGGAATGACCGTGTACTTGGGTCTGTGCCGTCGGGCCGGGCCGGGAGCACACGCATGCCGTGGCCCTTCCGGCGGACCAAGGCCAGAACCCCCCGGGGTGGAGGGCTTGTGACTCCCTGATCTGTTACACTCCGTGGCCTCGGACCACGAATGGTTTACAGGCGTGGACAAAGAACCATTGCGAGTTCTAGAGACTCAAGAGCTTAGGGGCATCGGTGTTCTCCTCGGGGTCAGTGATGTCTCCTCTTCCTCAGGGTGGGCCTCGTTCTAGAGAGCTGCTCACATTCGGCTCCGAATCCAGGAGGGTCGCTCGTGCTGCTCTGCTCCTTCTGCCCTCGGCTCCTCTTGTGACCTCAGCTCGAGCCGTCCTGGGGGTGGGGGGGGCATTGTAGTTGAGCCCCTGGGGGCCGTGAAGTGCTGTGTCATTCATTCACACAAACTCAGGCTTTCCTCCTGGCCTGGGTCCCAGCTTTTGATCTCATGGGTCCGTGAGGTGCAGTGCGCAGCCCTGGACCCCTTCCAGGCTGACCAGTGATCTTGGGCCCCTGTGTGCACAGAGACCATGGAGCGGAATCAGGCCCTTCCCCAGCTCACGGCTGAAGGAGGGAGTGGATGTGGAATCAGTTCCTCCCTCCGAGGAAGGTGCAGGCAGGTGTGCTCAGCCCCAGCTGCCGTGCACTGGGAGGGGGCCTCGGAGAAGGGGTTCGTGTCTGAAGGCCACGAGGAGTTCATGTCTCGTGGGTGACGGAGGTGGACCCTGGGGGAGATGAGGTGTTACAAGTGAAGGGAGCATGTTTCGGAACGGTTGGTGGACCCTGTCTCCTGCCACAGGGAGGGGGCAAAGTGCGAGCCGGGAGAGGGGAGGGGTCACCCCGGAGGGAAGTCCTGCTTCCCCAGGCCCCTCCCATGGCTCCCCGACATGCACTGGGGACAGCTCTCCCTTGCCAGGTGGGAGCTGCTTACAGCTGTGACTGGGTGTCCTTTCTCTCAGTGCCCAGTGGCCAGCTGAGGACGTCAGTGATGTTTGTAGGGGTGAGGTGGGGCGGGGGCGAGGCCCCATGCTGTGCTCCCATCCCCCACGATCCAGTCTTGAGCAGGTGCTGCCCCAGGCATCCCCACAGGGGTCCCAATCCCCCCATCCCCACCGTGGCTCCCTGGGGGCTGTGGGCAGAGGGGCTGGACTCTCTGGCATTCCTCTCCGCCTCTCCTCTGCAGGCTGATGCTGGGCTTCATGGGTGTCACAGCTTTTCTGTCCATGTGGATCAGCAACACGGCTGCCACAGCCATGATGGTGCCCATCGTGGAGGCCATGCTGCAGCAGATGGAGGCCACCACCGCCGCTGCTGAGGCCAGCCTGGGAGCCCTGGAGCTGGCAGACAAGGGCAAGGCGGGCACGCTGCCAGGTGGGTCCCCAGTCCGCGAGACGCGCACCCACTTGGGCGGCTGTCCTGTCTGTTGCCTTTCACAGGAGGAACGCTCAGGAAATGCTGCTTCTGTAAGTTTTAGGAATGTGACTATTGCATAAAAGTCAGAGCTCGGGGTCGAGCTTATGGCAAGACCCCTGTGTGGTTTCTGCCAACGGCTGGAACCTGAGATGTCACCAGATTGATTGTGGGGACCCTTCAGTGAGGGTGCCCCTCACCCCTGCTCCCGTTGGGGCGCCCTCTGCTTGCCACTCCCACAGGAGTCAAGGGGGGCCCCACGCTGGCGTCCCGACGAGGCCCCAAGCTCAGGGAGGTCAGAGAGTGCCTCTTTGTTTCCCGCCACACTCACACCCCATCCCCGGGGCTGTGCTCAGCACGGAGACACGGTGGGCTGGGGACCGTGCAGCCCAGCAGGCCAGGTCCAGAGGCTCCTGGCACAGCTCATCTGACTTGGGGGTACCTCAGCCAGACACCGAGGGCGCCGGGGTGGGGGACAGGGCTTGCGGGGGGAGAGGGCCTGTGAGGTGGATCTGGACCCCTCCCCCCAGCCCCCGGTGGAGGGACCAGCGGGAACAGGGACAGGGTGGTGGGAGAGGAGGGCGTGGGTCTGCGTGGCTGGATGTGTGGGGAGCCTGGCTGGCCAGAGAAGGAGGCGGGCACACAGTGTGGGTGCTGGGGGTTGACCCGCGGGGCTCCTGGCAGGCTGGCCTGTCCCAGCCTCAGGCTGGGGCAGGGTCAGGAGCTGGAGCTGGGGGCCTGCACCGCCTCGGCCCACAGTGTGCCCCCCACAGGGAGTCAAGTGACCTTCGAAGGCCCCCCTGAGGGCAGGCAGGCTGACAGCGACAGGAGGAGCTTGTGCAAGGCCATGACTCTGTGCGTGTGCTACGCGGCCAGCATCGGGGGCACTGCCACGCTGACGGGCACGGGACCCAACATGGTGCTTCTGGGCCAGATGCACGAGTGAGTCGTGAGCATGCCTTCAGGGGACGTGAGGAGGGCCTGGGGCGGGGGCACCCCCATCTTTCTCTCCTGCTGCGGGCCTGCACCTGCCCAGGACCCCACAGACTGCTGTCTTCTGCTGGGGCAGGGGGTGAGGGCGAGTCCTGTCTTGCTTCGCCGACGCTCGCCCCGAGAGAGAATGTGCACCCAGCACGGAGCTGACGTCTTGGGAGATGAACGCGCCAGCCACATGCTGGTCCTGTGAAGGGTGCTGCCCTGTGGTGTCAGCAATGGGCTAGGGGTCAGGTTACATGCTGCCTCCGCGTGCCCTTGGGGGCCCCAGGTGGATCACAGGGCCCGTCTGCGCCTTCCCCCCACCACAGAGTGGCACAGACCGTGGGCAGACGGGACTGGGATCACGGGGAGGCCAGCCCCGTCCGTGGACAGCAGCTGATGTGGGGTCCTAGGCAGGCGTCATGAGGGTTCCCACGCAGAGGAGAGCCCTGGACCAGGACCAGGCAGGCGGACCGCTGGGCAGTGGGAGGAGCCCTGGACCAGGCAGGCGGGCCGCTGGGCGGTGGGAAGGAGCCCGGCCCGCAGACACTTGAGGTCTAACACGCAGGCGGTTTGGATCTTGAGAGCACTTGCTGTAATGATAGCCTACGGTTCTCCCTGACGTCCTCCAGGGCAGCATGGGGAAGGCTGTGTCTGCTTCTGTGCCTGCTGGCCAGGCCAAGGGACCTGCCCCTGGAGCTGGAGGGAAGGGCCTGCCGCACGGGGACCTTCCGCCAGCCCCAGGGAAGGGACCCCCACCCCGTCCCGGCCCAGGGAGCTCTGGAGACACCCTCTCTCCCACGCAGAGCGGGCTCTGAGGCGTCCGGGAGCCCTGAAGATCTTGCCCCATTTCCGTGAGCACAAGGGGTGTTATTTTGGGATAGACGGGCCCTGACTCAGGCGGGGCCCCCAGTGGGGTCTGGGGCCCTGACTCAGGCGGGGCCCCCAGTGGGGCCTGTCCTGAGTGTGGCGGGGCCCCCGCCGTGGAAGAGGGACCAGCGTCTCTCTCTCCATTCAGGCTGTTCCCTGCCAGCAAAGACCTGGTGAACTTCGCCTCTTGGTTCGGGTTTGCCTTCCCCAACATGCTGTTGATGCTGCTGCTGGCCTGGCTGTGGATCCAGTGCGTGTTCATGAGGCTGAGGTGAGTGCGTGCGTTGGCTGCGCCCCACCCCCCACGCCCCTGCAGGGAGCCCCGCCCTAGCCCTGGCCCCAGGCCACTCCTCCAGGATCCTGCCATCCCTCTCCACCCACCGTCCTTCTTGCTGGACGTCCATTCCCTACCTTCCCGCCTTCCCACCACCCAGCTGCAGGGCCGGCTCCGATGTGGGTCCCCCCGCAGGGACACTGTGCCCGACTTTGCCACCCCAGCTCCATTTAGGACGAGCTGCTCACTCGGTCCCCGGGCTTCCCTCCAGCCAGTGCTTGTGCCAGCCTTCCTGGGACCCCCAGGTCCTCCAGCAGCTGCGGTGGGCCCTCTCTGTCCCTGCACCCAGTCTGGCTCCCGGCCCCTGGGGGGACATGGGGAGGTGGATCAAAGCAGCTACTGAGATGCTCATCCCCTTTGCAAACCCACACCGAGTGGCCTGTGCCCATCAGTCCCCTTGGGGCCCCCGGCTCAGGACCTCATCTGGACCTAATCACCTGTGAAAGTATCACCTCCTGATGCCGTCACACCGGGGGGGGGGCAGGATTTCAACCTGTGACCGTGGGGGACACAGTTCCATCCAGAAATGTCCCCTCTTGGGGAGATGGAGGCCTGTCGCCCTTGACTGCCCTGAGGCCCACTGAGCTCCCTGCAGAGACCCAAGGCCACTGGGTACGACCAGCCTCCAAGGGTCTTGCCATCAGGAGACCCAGCCGTGGCCTCTGGTGTGGTCCCCGCTGACCTTCTGATGAGGGAGCCCACCTGCAGCCACGGTCAGCTGGCCACGCCAGCTCAGGGGCCCTTGCTGCCCCAATGCAGAGCATGGTCAAGGGGGCAGCCCCCAGGACGCCTGGAACAAGGGGAGAAGCGACGAATGGTCCTGGGCCCAGGCCACGCCTGCCACATCCTGGGCCCCCGTGACCCCTGCCACCAGGCCTTGTAGAGGCAGCACCTGCCTCAGCGGTGGGGGATGCCTTTTCTGTCACGCTCACTTGGGTCCCTCATCTGGGCAACATCAAGGTGGCTGCCTCCAGCCTCGTCCAGGAAAACTACCTCCTAAGCTCACAGATGGCCTCAGAGGCCACATCGGGCTACAGGATCACGGGCCCCTGAGGACTAATGGGATGTTACCGCAGGCCTGCACCCAGCTTTGCTGACGGGCTAGACCCCTGCCCTCCCGTGAAGTCTGCCCCAGGGCCCAGGAAGGACTGCCCCGGGGACAATTCTCTTGGCCTTCAGGCAGCCTGGGGCTGCACAACCCCGTAGGCCTGCACCCTGGGCACCGATGGCCCTGGTCAGCCCCTCCCCATGGCCAGGGCACCCTCAGCACCTGTCCACAGACCCCTCTCCCTCCCTATCCCTCGTGCCAGCACCCCCGGGAGGCCCCGCTGGGCGCCCCAGGCAGGCTGTGGGTGGCTGTGGCCTCTGGTTCCCAGGGAGCCCCCAAGAACAGAGCCAACCGACACCTGTGCCCCCTCTAACCACGAGCTCCCACCCTGCTTCTCCTTGGCCCTGGCCCTTAGACCCGTCCTTGTTCTCCGTGTCCTCATGAGCCTCCCCACAGCCCCCATGATGAGGCCTGGCATCTCAGCCCCAGGGCCCCGCTGGGACCACCCCTGGGTGAGGAAGACCCCCGCCACAGCTGGCTCCAGAATATTCCCCGTCCATCCCCCAAATGGCAGAAGCCGCTGGTTCCCAGGTGACCAGCCACCTGCCACATCCCCCTTACCGGGGCAGCCCCAACTCTGCCTATTTCTGACTCCTCCCACCCCTCCCACAGCCCCTTGGCCTCCACCGTCCCGAGACCCCATCCAGCCTGGCCGCCCACCTGTGCCCTCCGACCGCTGCGGAAGGCCCTGTCGTTCAAGAGTCCCCTGGGCCATGCACTGGGCACACGTCACAGAGCCTGCCCCCACTGGGTTCTGCAGGGCAGGGCTGGCAGGGGATGGAAGTAGGCCTGGGGCAGGGGCTTGCTCGAGGCTGCACCGTGTGCCTTCCGCCACATCCTGCTGCCCAGCGTCTGGCTGTTCATCTGACCGGCCGGCCGGCCCTGAGCCACCAAGCCTGCCTCACGGGCTTCTCATCCTTGCATCTTTAGCTTCAAGAAGTCCTGGGGCTGTGGGCTGGAGAGCAGGAACCACGAGAAGGCCGCTTACGAGGTGCTGCGGGAGGAGTACAGGAAGCTGGGACCCTTCTCCTTCGCCGAGGCCAACGTCTTGCTCTGCTTCGTCCTGCTGGTCGGCCTGTGGTTCTCCCGGGACCCCGGCTTCATGCCTGGCTGGGTGTCGCTGGCCTGGAAAGAGGGCGAGACGAAGTAAGTCGCGGGCTCCCTCACCCCCGGTGAGTTCTGCCCCTCGATTTCTCCTCCCCAGCCCTCACGACAGGCCTGCAGATGGGTCCCTGTGGCCAGGCAGGGTGGCCTGGCTGTGACAGGGAGAGATTGGCTCAGCCAGGAGTTCTGGCTTTCAAAGCTCTGCTCTGCCATCTGTCCTCCCTCTGAAGACAGACGGGGTCTCAGGGCCAGGGAAGCAAGAGGGGAGAGGGACAGCCAGGACGGTGGGAGCTGAGGGGCCATTGGAGGGCTGGGAGGGGCCAAGGAGGCAGAAACAGGTGGACGTCAGGCCGGGCCTCTGCAGAGACCTGGCAGGGAGGGCGTGTGCACCTTCCCTCCAGGCTGAGCTGTCCTGTGGTCAGAAGGAAGCAAGGTTCCCGGACAGGCAGGCCGTGTGGGCAGGGGTTCCCGATGTTGCACGTGCAGCCCAGGAAGGTCTGCTGGGGTTGGCAGCCGGGCCCTGGCAGGTGCCCTGGGGAGCACAGGATTCCAGGCCATCTGATAAGGACCAGTCACCGTGCTCGCCCTGGGAGCCACACGGACCGTGAGGGCAGTGAGCTGCATGGGGTCACCCCGCCAGAGGCAGAGCCGGGCCGAGATGAGGCTGTCCTGGCTTCCAGCCGTGGTTCTGTCTGTGTGGCTCTCCTGCTGCTGGCCCTCGAGGCCCAGTCCATGCACACAGTGCACCTGTGTACGCAGAGCAGGTTTCCTGGGTGGCAGCCCTGAAGTCGGCCGGGCACGTCCTGTGCGCTGTTCCCTATAGGTATGTGTCTGACGCCACTGTGGCCACTTTCGTGGCCACCTTGCTGTTTGTCGTGCCTTCGCAGAAGCCCCAGTTCAGCTTCCGCGGCCAGACCGAGGAGGGTAAGGCTCTGTCCTGCCTGACGCTCATCAGGGTGGGGCCCCGAGGGAGGGCACCGCCGAGGTGGAGAGGCCTGGCCAAGGCTACTTCGGGGCGGGGGGCGGGGGTTCGTCAGCCCCTCCCCAGGGACTGTCCTGTGCAAACCCTCTTCTCCTGTGCTCTTTACATGTCGGAAATCTTATCGATGTTACAACAGGAACAGAAGAATGTTTCCGATTTCCCTCAAAGCCATCAGTGTATTTCGGTTTCTCCCTTCTGGTCTTTGCTAGGATGCTTGTGTATACATGGCTGTGATTCACACACACACACACACACACACATACACACATACACAGCTCGAATTCTGGTTTTCTGTCCTGTAGATTTTTATGTTTTTACACTGGGAACATGTCCTGTTAAAGACACAGCCTCTGACTTTATTTTCTCTAATAACAGCATCATTTGAGGGGCTGTGCTGTTCTCCTCTTACAAAACATCGTGATTGTTTTTAATTTTTCACAATTAGAAATGAGTGTTTTCATGTATGTAGCCTTTTCTTGCAGGGTGTTTCCTTAGAATAAATCTCCAGGAGCAATGTTGCCGTAAGAGTATATATGTCTTAACGGCTCTTAAGTGTGTTGCCGAATGGCTTTTCAGAAAGATTTTGCCAGTTTCTATGCCCATGGGAGTGTGTGACATTTCTACCACATCTTCACCAGCAACGCGTGTTGTGATTATTGTGGGGTTTATCTGATTTCTGGATAGGAGAGTGTGCTGTTGTGCTCATGGGCTGTGATTTCCCTTGAGTAGATCTCTTGTTTCCTAATGCAGCTCTGGGTCATGTGTGTGTGTTTTATGGTTTCTCCTCAGAAAGGAAAGCTCCGTTTTACCCCCCTGCGCTGTTGACCTGGAAGGTGATCCAGGAGAAAGTGCCCTGGGGCATCGTGTTGTTGCTGGGGGGCGGCTTTGCCCTGGCCAAAGGATGTGAGGTGAGCCCCTGTTGCAGGCTGCCCAGCGCTCTTGTGCCAGAGGGTGTCGGGAACTCACACCCTGGTGCTGTGGGCGCTGGCTCTACGTCTGTCTGCTCCAGAGAGCCGCAGGTGTCTTGAGGACAGGGACCCTCTTGTCACCAAGGAGTGGATGACTGGATGGATGGGTCGGTGGATGGATGGACGGACCTGCATAGAGAAAGTGCTCTGAGCAGTCGCAGCGGTGGGAGAATAAGTGGTCAGGGCACGCCAGCTAAGAGTGGAGGAGGACGCTGTGAGGTCTCCTCTGGGGTTTGGCGACAGTGACCCGTGTCTCTTCCACTCGCTGAACTCTTTGATTGCATGGCTGACATTTAAGCATGTTTTCTCTTGGGCGCCTGGGGGGCTCAGTTGATTGAGTCTCTGCCTTTGGCTCGGGTCATGATCCCAGGGTCTTTGCATTGAGCCCTGCATGGGGCCCCTGCTTGGTGAGGAGTCTGCTTCCCCCTCTCCTTCTGTGATCTCTCTCATTCCCTCTTAAGTAAATCAATAAAATCTTTTTTAAAAAATAAGCATTTTTTCTCTATCTAAAAAAATTTTTCTTGGGGCACCTGGGTGGCTCAGTGGGTTAAGCCTCTGCCTTCGGCTCAGGTCATGATCCCAGGGTCTTGGGATCGAGCCCCGCATCGGGCTCTCTACTCGGTGGGGAGCCTGCTTCCCCCCCGTCTCTCTCTGCCTGCCTCTCTGCCTACTTGTGATGTCTCTCTCTCTCTGTCAAATAAATAAAATAAAATCTTTTAAAAAAATAAATAAAATTTTCTCTACCTAGGTATAGAGCATCACAGAAGGGGAGGGACAACTTTTGGGAGAAAACATCGCCAAATATAACTTTCTCACTTCCCTCCTTCCTCAATATAAAAGAAGTGAGGTAGAGAGAGAGATGAGCCCCCTTGGTGCTGTATCCCCCGTCCATCCTGGTACCCATCCTTCCATTGGTGGATCCACCATTCCACCCATCCTTCTGTCTGTCCATCCATCTGACCCACCCTCCATCCATTTGTCCGTCCGCTTGTCCATCCATCCATCCACCCAGAAGTCAAAGGTCAGAGACAGGCGGGGCCCATCGTTTCTGCCGTTCCTTCAGCATCCAGAGGGGAGTTCAGTGACCGACAGAGCATGAGTATGTCCTCGATGAATAAATCTGTCTGTCTGGTCACCTCTCCACCCAGTCGTCCGCCCGTCCATCGCCATTCACTCACTCACTCACCCATTCACTGAGCATCTCTGTCATGTCCATGTGACATCGGGCTTGGGAACGACGGATGCGGTTTGATCGTGCTCCCGCTGTGAGGCCTTTGTGGCCTGCAGAGCGGCCATATCTGGAAGAGCATGTCAGGAAGACGGACACCAGGGCGAGGAGGGGGCGTAGGGTGCCTCCCTCAGGAGCCGCAGGGGATACGGCAGGTGTGGCTTGGAGAAGCCGCTGGGCTGAGAGCCAAGATAAGGGGGTGGGGACTACGCTCAGCGGGCAGCCACCGAAGGGTGGAGGCCAGTGACTTGGTCAGACCCGCATGCATGGTCCGCTCTCCTCCTTCGCGTGTAGTGGGGGCCCAGGCTGAGCGAGGTCGAGTCCGTGCTCAGCACCTCCGTCTGACTCCGTCTCAGCGCTGGACTCCCCGAGCCGTGCGCTCCTTTCTCCAAATCCTCAGTTCCTGGCTCAGATCCCTTTCCTGAGCCCAAGAGCTACAGGGGCTGAGAGGTGCTGAGCCGCTCTAGGTGACTGGGGGCTGTGTGACGATCAGAGAAAGGGGGACAGGGCCTTCAGGGTGGTACCCGGCCCCCCCCGGGGCTGGACAACAGGTGGGTGGGGAGTCCCGGGGAGACCCTGGGCCAGAAAGGAGGAATTCAGGCTGGGGTGTATTGAGTGTGACTCTAGGCCAACATTCAGTTCGTGGACTGGCCAAGCTGGAAACAGCCCTAGGAGAGAGTGGCGAGGGATGGAGTCGGATGTGCAGGAGGGGCTGAGCTCCCCAAGGAAGGACCAGGGTCGCTCCCAGCCCTCGGTGACTGCTCTCCCTGCTTCTCAGGCCTCGGGACTGTCTGAGTGGATGGGGAAGCAGATGGAGCCCTTGCGCTCTGTGTCCCCCACAGCCGTCACCTTGATCCTGTCCCTGCTTGTCGCCGTGTTCACTGAGTGCACAAGCAACGTGGCCACCACCACCCTGTTCCTGCCCATCTTTGCCTCCATGGTAAGTGACCTGCTGGGGAGATGACCCTTAGCCGTCGTGTCACAGGAAGCCGTCAACCTGTGACCATCTCCTGGGCCCCCAGAGGGAAGGTGAGATGGGGGGCCAGAGCCCAGCCACGCTTCGAGGTCCTTCTTTGTACCCCCCCATGCTCACCAACGTGCAAGGCAAGAACCAGGCCCTCTAGGATCATGTGTAAATGTGGCTGGTTATGTCTTAAGCTGAGGAGACAGGATCTGCAGCAAGGAGGGGTCTGGGGTATGTGGCTCGCGGCACACAGAGGGGCAGCTGAGCGGGGCCACTGTTGGCTGGAGCCCACCGGGAGGAAGTCCCGGGAAACAGGGTCTTGGGGATGGTGGGAGGCAGAGGACTTTCAGGGAAGATGCAGGAGCCCAGGGCACTGGGCCCAGAGGGAGTGGGTGGCGTGGAGGGGACCCGAGGGCCAGGCTGGAGTTCTGTGCTTTGGGCAAGCGTGCGTCGGAGCTGGGGTGGGGGAGAAGCACGGCTTAGAGGAGGAACTTCTTCTTCTGCCCCTCGCTGCCCATGGGTCCCGGCCTCAGGGTGGTGCAGCGGGAGCCCAGGGCTGGGCTTGGAGGACCCAAGGGGCCCTCAAATGTGGCCCCTCAGTTCCCACCTGTGCTTGGGGCCACGGAAGTCCTCTGTGGGCAGCGGCATGAGCCCGGGAGAGACCATGGTTGCCGCTGCAGAGTCAGGAGCTAGATTCACAGACAGCTCAGCATGGAACCGGTAGGTGCCCACTCGGCCGCCCCACGTCCACGAGAGCGGAAGGAAAACCCAGCGGTTTTCCGGTCCCATTCTGAGTGGAGGGGAGAGTGGTGCGGCGCCCCCTCCCTAGCAGTGTGGCCTTCCCCGCACTCCGGGAAAGGCCAGGTGTGGTCCCGTCCAGCCCAGAGCCAGACCAATGGTGGTTTGCACCTGAGGGCGCACCCAGGCCCTTTGAGAATAGGCTCCTCTAGAACCAGAGTCCACGGTGGCCCCGTGAGGCCCCAGAGTTTCTCCTTGGCCTCCACCTGCAGGAGAGGGGCAGGTGGTGACCCCCGACCCCAGCCGCGTCACAGAGGCGCATGGGAGGCATATGCCATGAGGGCCAGGGCCAGGGCAAAAGGGGGGTCAGGAGCGAGACCGGGCCCTGCCCGGGCCTCTCAGCCCCTCCCAGCAGGCATGAGCCTGGGTGTGGCCTTTCCTGGGACCTGTTTACGGCAGGACCCATAACCTGAAGCCGCTCCTGCCCTCAGACTGCACAGTTTCATGTCTGGGGACGTAGCTCAGGGAGCTCGTCAGAGGGGCTCATAGACCTTCAAAACAGAGCAGCACATCCCAGACCCGTTAGAAACACGGTGTCATAGCCACGGGGAATGGGCGAGAGGAGACGGAGTCACATGCTGTGACACCGTCAAGCATCAGGGGAAGTCATGGTTTTGAAGGGTATTTAAAGTTGAAAACATCATGCACACACGGATAATAAATGCCCATAACCCCAGAGGGGGCAGACCCTGACCCTCCAGCCTCCCCGCCTAGGGACGACTTCGATTATTACTCTTTCTTTAAGATTTTATTTATTTATTTGACAGACAGAGATCACAAGTAGGCAGAGAGGCAGGCAGAGTGAGGGGGAGGCAGACGCCCTGCTGAGCAGAGAGCCCGATGCGGGGCTCGATCCCAGGACCCTGAGATCATGACCTGAGCTGAAGGCAGCGGCTTAACCCACTGAGCCACCCAGGCGCCCTCAATTATTAGTTTCTTAGGTATCTTTCTGGTTGTATTACACACGCCCTCACACACAAACGCGCGCGCGCGCACACACACACACACACATTGTTTTTAGACAAATGGCATTGTTGTATCATCCCATTCTGCATCTTCACTCTGTTTTCCTCCAACCCCTCTCCGGCATCTTCCCGTCCAGCAGGACAGCCACGGCCGCTACTTGTCTATAACCGTTTTATTGACCCCCCGGCGTCCGAGGCGCCGGGCCCAGGGGCCTGTCTCCCGAGTGTTTTGCTGCTCTAATGTCACACGTGTGTCTGTCCTCGTGTGCGTGTACATCTGCACGATGGATTGTGAATTTTGATAGAAATCGGAACATCGCAATTACATCATTCGTTCATTCAACAGATGCTTAATGAATGTCAGCTGTGCACTAGGGGTTGTGAGATGTGGATGAATTTTAAGCTGCAGAATAAAAACAGATGGATACCCAATTCCATATGCAAAACGACCCCCCGTGTGTGTAAGAACAACGTACATCCACAGGCAAGAAGATCTGGGCCTTCTAGGTCTGGAAAAGGACGGACAGACAGGCGCACACGTGGGCTGCGGGAACGGCCCAAGGCGGAGCGCCCAGCATGGTCTCCAGCATGTAGCGGGTGGCCAGGAGACAGATGCTGAACGAATGAGCAGGGTCAGAAAGGCCTCCCTGGAGGGCGCCTGGGTGGCTCAGTGGGTTAAGCCTCTGCCTTCTGCTCAGGTCATGGTCTCAGGGTCTTGGGATTGAGCCCCGCATCGGTCTCTCTGCTCAACGGGGAGCCTGCTTCCCCCTCTCTCTACCTGCCTCTATGCCTAGTTGTGATCTCTGTCTGTCAAGTAAATAAATAAAATCTTTAAAAAGAAAGAAAGAAAGAAAGGCCTCCCTGGGAGGCGACTCCGAGTTCAGCCTTCAGAGTCCAGCACGACTGTCGTCCAGATCCGTGGCAAAGGGCAGAGGGGCCAGAGGGACAAAGGGCCCGGGGCTGGGAATGCACACAGGGTGTTTGGGGAACGCATTTCAGAAGAGGCCCTGGGAGCCTTTGCCCTGCCCGTCTGCGACCCACAGTGCTGTGTTTCTCCCCAGTCCCGTACCATCGGCCTCAACCCGCTCTACGTCATGCTGCCCTGCACACTGAGCGCGTCCTTTGCCTTCATGCTGCCTGTGGCCACCCCGCCCAACGCCATCGTGTTTGCCTACGGACATCTCAAGGTTTCAGACATGGTAACACAGCCCTGCCGTCACTCCCATCCACGGGGATGCTCCGTCGCGAGGGGCGGGTGCCCCCTTTACCAACGGCGCGTGCTGCCGTGCGACGTGCTGGTCCCGTGGCCTTCGCTGGCCTTTATCAGCGTCTTCGCTCCTCTTTGGAAACTATCTCAAGTATCGTAGACTGTTTTGTCTCCCAGAGCTGAGAGCTGGGTTCTGGGAGCTCCCAAGCCCTCACGGAGCCCTTGGGAGGGGTAAGGGGGGGCTGTCCCACAGGGCCAGGAAGGGCTTTGCAAACTAGCAAGAATGCGTGACACCCATCGGGAGGGGCATGGGTGAGACGCGGGAGCAGGGAGGGGGACGCAGAGACCAGTGCCTGGGAGCAGGTACCATCTTGGTCTTGGGGACGGATGCAGATGGAGGAGGACCCCCCCACTTTGGCTGTGGCTGTGACAGGAGGGGGAGGCCGGAAGTGGAGGGTTAGTTACTGTAGAGCTTCTGCTGGGGGCCTCGGGCCACCTCCCTGGGGCTGTTTCCCAGTGCTCACCTGGGCAGGAGGACCTACCTGTCCCACCCATTTCCTGGAGGCTCTGAGCAGCACCTGCCGCCCCTCCTGGTTCTGTCTGGGGGTGGGGTGAGCGCGGAGCACGGCCCCAGGACAGGACCCCCTCCTCCGAGGGCTCCGGCTCCCAGTGTCCTGTCGCCGTCATTCTGACCACCCGGCCCACCCAGTGGGTGCTGATGCTGACCCTGCTTTTCCTCAGGTGAAAACGGGACTCATGATGAACGTAATTGGAGTCCTCTGCGTGTTTCTGGCGGTGAACACCTGGGGACGGGTCATTTTTGACTTGGATCATTTCCCTGACTGGGCTAACGTGACCAACATTGAGACCTAGGGAGAGACGCACAGCACAGCCTGGCCCACCGCCCCGCCCCCGCCCTCCTGAGGACCCGCCCCCCCCCCCCCCCCCCCCGCGCCTTCCAGCACACCTTGCAGCAGAGCCCTGGGGCTCCCTCCCCAGAGTGACCCAGCGACACCCACACCCCCACGGAGACCGCGCCAAGGGTCGGTTCCTCCCCCAGGCCCAGGTTCAGAGCTGGGGACGGGCAGCTGCTGGGAGGAAGGGGAGGGATTCGCCGGAGACTCGGGGGGCGTCTGTGTTTCCCTGGGGACCTGCCATCACTTCTGGGGCAGGTGGGCTCCTGAGGGGCTAGGACGCAGGCTGCCAGCTGGCCCCAAGCTGGGCTCTGGTGTCCACTCGCGTGGTCCAGGGTCCTCAAGGGGAAGATCAGATCCCAGCTCGGGAAGCGAGAGGTGGGCCTCCTGTAGCTGGCCTCGCGCTGCCTCCGGGCGGCTCTCCTGCTCCTGGAAAGGACGACCCCAGCCAGGGACACAATGTCTGGAATTCCAGAGCCTCCTGGAGTCGTGGGGACATGGTGCCACCACCGAAGGACGAGGAATTTGGGCTGAGAACTTCTGGCCGCTGCCCGCAGCATGCGGCTGGCTGACCTGCTTCCCTCCCTCCCTCGGTCCCTCTCAGTGGACGTCTGGGCCCCTTCGCTGTCCTTCCTGCACACCCTTTGTCGCCTGGGCCAACAGATGCCCAGACCCCCTGGCTGGGGCCCTCCAGTGCACCTGTTCCTCCCGAGGGCTCAGCCTCTCCGGCCACCCCACACAGTTGGGGTCACACTCCAAGTCTGGGCGGCAATGGCTCCTTTGGGGCCACCAGTGGGTATCTGGGTCCTTTCTCACCTGCTGGCTCAGAGTGGACGCCGCTGATCCCTGTGGGGAGCAGGGGCCCGTCGGAGCATGTCCGGGCAGAGCACAGGCGTCCCTTGGCTGACTGGCCTCGGCAGCCAGGCCCGGTGACAGCAGAGCTCATGGAGAACAAGCCGTGCCGGTGGCCCCTGGCAGACAGCACCTGCAGTGGCCAGGGCAAAGCTTGCCGAGTGGCCATGGGGACCCCCAACCATGGCATGACACACGCCCAGCCCCGCCTGTCAACCTCCTTTCCTTTGTGGAGGAGAAGCAGGCGCGAGAGCACATTAGGCTCCTCGATGGCGTTGGTCAGGGCCGGGGAAGTTGGGGAGTCAGGAACTCAAGGAAACACTCTCGAGGACCCGGAACGTCTCTGGATCCCGGGGTGGGTGGTTCCCCACGGCCCCATGTGTCTTCCCCCAGGAGGGCCACCAGCTCTGGCTTTCCGCGGGGGCAAGTGCCTGAGCGAACCCTGGCTCACCGCTCACTCCTCTCCCTGGTGCCCCCGCTGGCTCTCTCCCTGGGTCCTTGCAGCGGCCCCCTGAGATGGGCCTGCATCATCCTCCGAGGACACGGAGGCTCCGAGGGGCCGAGTCACACGTCCAGAGTTGTACACTGAGTGAGCGGCCACACGGCTCTAACCGGACCTTCCACCCTCCTGTCTGCTGCTCCTCAGACTGCCCGCTCCGGGAACAGTGACGCACGAGCTGCCTCCTGAGGTGGGCTTGGGACTGCCGGGGGCGTCCAGCTGGAGAGAGCGCGGCGGTGGCTACCCGTCCCCTCCAAGGCCAGCCGGCCGGCCGGCCCACTCCTGCTGTTAACGGTGGAGGGCGCCCTGAGGACCCGCGCTGGCTGCCGGTCCAGCACTGGGACGTTGGCTGACCTGGGACGTGGGGCTTCCCCGGCCGGCAGCGAGCTGGCCGGGGGCTTCTGTGGAGGAGACCCCCAGGCTGAGGACTGACCACAGGCTGTTGACGCACACCTTCCGACGCCAGAGCTGCTCTGACCTTCGGGGCCGGTCAGAACGGTGGCGGTGACGGCCGCCTGAGCCACGCGGGTGTTCAACGTCGTCGGGACAGGGAGTCGGAGGGACACGGCTGCTGGGGCCACTGGGCTCCTGCGCACTCCATGCCTTCATGGCCACATGCCGGCCTCGTGCCACACATGCGTGGGCACCGCGTACAGGAGGAAGGGGCATGACGGGGCCCGTGGCATCTTCCCCCTTTGTCGGGACAGCACCTTCTCAGGAGGCCAGCAGTCAGCCCTCCGTGCGTCACCGGCCCCACTCGGGCGTGGACAAAGGGTTAACCGAGCATGGAGCACGGTCCGTGTATCACAAGACTGGTCAGGACTCGTCTCCTGGGCTCAGGTAATGGGCCTGTGTTTCCTTAAATTGGTAATTTCCACCCACCACAAAATCCGGGTTCTGGCGGGAGAACATTGGGGGTGCTGTTGGGTTGGTGATGAACAGAGTCTGGCACTCTGGCCCTTTCAAGGGCTGCCCTCATCCCAGGCCCGTCTCTGGGCTTCAGTTTCCAGCAGGAAGGGGCCCCTGTCTGGGGCTACTGCAGCCTGGGGAGGGCTTGGCGTGGAGTGCTGTACTCGGCCCCCCCACCCCCGGTCTCTGCCATTTGCTGGAAGTCCTCTCAGACCTCTTCCCCATCAACATTTTGCCTCTTACGTTTTGTGAAGAGGTTCTGCCCCAGACCCCATGTCCTCTCTTCCTGGCGCCCGGATCAGACATCTGGGCCTGAGGTTCGCCGAGCACAGTCCTGACCAGGACCGCGGTCTGACCTGGGGCGCCTTGCAAAGGTCCTCATCCAGGACCCCGGAACTGGGGTGTTTCCCTGTCCTGCGGAGCCGAGACCTTCCTTGGGGGAAGGAGGGGTCCCTCCTCCCACCACCCCTCACACGCTGTCGCCACGAACAGACGGCGAGATGGCTGCTCCGGGTCCCAAGCGGGGAAGGAGCTCAGTCCTCAGAACAGCCACGGCCACGTCCTTGCTCATAGAAACAGACCAAGTGTGGGACTGTCTGTTTTAAAGCCGCACTAGGCGGTCCTCTTCTTGGCTCTGACCCGTCTTCCACGGGCTCCTTCCTTCTGGTCCCACAGCCTCTTAAAATCTGTGTCTCCCAACCCACCAGGGAAGTTCCTTTTCAAAATGAAAATAAATGGATTCCTCCAAGGTCGTCATCCACACACATTCGCTGTCAGGGGCTGAAGCCCTGGCCCTCGGTGGTTCGGCTCTCTCTCCCTCGATGTCCAGATTCAGGAGGCGGGCTCTTGCTTCCCTCGTCTGAGGGTCTGAATGCCCCGTCCCCCCTCGGAGTCGCAGGCTGCCCCTGGCTGGCCGCCATCCCGCGCTGAGCACGGGCGTCAAGAGATGTCAAGCTTCCAGCTCTCGGGCGTCAAGAAGTCCCAGAATTCCATCTTGGAATGCTGTTATCCAACCGGGAAAGCTGGGCTAGTGTTTGTCTTTAAAAAGTTAACATCATGGGCGCCTGGGTGGCTCAGTGGGTTGAGCCGCTGCCTTCGGCTCAGGTCATGATCTCGGGGTCCTGGGATCGAGTCCCGCATCGGGCTCTCTGCTCAGCAGGGAGCCTGCTTCCTCCTCCTTCTCTCTCTGCCTGCCTCTCTGCCTACTTGAATCTCTCTCTGTCAAATAAATAAATAAAATCTTTAAAAAAATAAATAAATAAAAAAATAAAAAGTTAACATCAAACCCATCCAAGAAAGCCCCCCAGTGCAAAACGGTGTTGAGAGGGGCCCCTCCCGCACAGAACTCGAGGCCTCCAGCCACCCCCACCTGGGAGGGAGTTTGCCGACAGCGTCGTCCACGCCGTCCCAGAAACGTCCGGATCCCCAAGCTTCTGCCTGTCCATCTCACGGGGAGCCTTCGCACATGGCGTTTGTCCTCGTTTCCACCCTTCCCCTTAATTTATTTGGAGATCATTCCATTTCAGGACATATTAATTGTGACTAGTTTATCTTTTCATCCAATAGTTGATCTTGTTTTAAATCGATGTAACATGAATTTTGGGGACTTGCTCGGATCTTGAGTGGAACGTTCAGTGTTTAAGGCACCTGTATGCACCTTTTAAGCGACAACCACCACCACCTCCCCCCAGTCCCTTCTCCCTCCCCTTCCAGAACCCCAACCCTCCCCCCAGACCACCCCTGTTCCCGGATGCCTGTCACCACGGACTCCATTTGCTCCCTGAACTTCCTATAAATGGAACCATAATGTACATCCTGGCTCATGTTGGATGTATTTGCTGCACAAAATGTTCCCGATAATCATTCCTTTGTGGTTGTTGCCGAGGGCCGCTCTGTGGTGTGAATCAGCCGCAATGTGTCTACTGTCCTTGGGTGGACTTTTGGGGTGTTCCAGCTTGGGGCTACTATGAATAAAGCTGTTAAACTCTCTGCATGAGGCTGTTTGCGGATGTGTGTTTCCATTTCTCGCGAGTGTGTGGCCAGGAGTAAGCCCCAGCCTCCTTGGAAGCTGCATTGTGACTGTGGTGGTCCATCGTGAGCCCAGCTGAGAAACAAGTCCCCTATGGACCGACATCCGGGCCACTGCCAGTGTTTCCCTAACACCGTGGCAGATGGGTCCGTACTTACATCTTTGTGAACTTATGTGGGGAGAGCACTTTTCAGAAGAGCAGGCCGGATGGAAGGCTGGCACAGATACTCCCGGGTTGCTTTCCAAAGAGGAAGTGCTGGTATTTACTCCCCAAGCTGTCCCTGAACTCTGTATGATCAGGCTTCTCAGTCTTTACCAATCTGACCCTTGAAGGATACCATCTCATGATTTTCACCCTATTTCTTTAAATGACATAGAGCAAGTAACATCAAAAAATTTTTCACGTATTTATAACCCATTTGTGTCTCTTTTTTTGGTGAACCCCCTTTTCCCCATTTATTTTTTGAGAGTTTTTAAAAAGGCCTTTTCTTATTCATTTGTAAGAACTCTTTATATATTAAGGAAACTAGCCATTTGGCATGGGAATACAGTGTATGTTAAGAGCTGCTGAGGCTAGTCACTCTCTATTCCTCTGCAGAATCTTCCCCCCATTCCCGTACTAGCAATTCTGACAAACTTTCCATAAGAATTTCCGAATCAGCTTCTCTAGTGCCAAAAACAACCTGGTCAGCATTTACCTCTCCGGCCATCTCTCCTACCGCTCTCCCCAGGACCCCGGGGCTTCCTGGCTTCTGCACTGTTGGTGTTTGGGGCTGGAACCGTTTTTTGCTGTTCTGTGCCCTGTGGGATGTCCAACGGATGTCCAGCGGAGTCTTGGCTTCTACTCACCAGATGCCAAGAGCACCCCCGCACCCCCACTCCCTCTGTGATGATGAACCACGGCTCCGTGCGGTGCCGAGTGTCTGGGAACGTGGGCTCAGCCCAGCGGGCTGTGCCAGACTCCTTGCTGCTCCCAGAGCCCCGGGGTCACTCCTGCCCCATACCCTGTCGCTCTGTTCATTCTCCAGCATAACTCCAGGCTATAACTCACTCCCGACGTTCTCCCGTCTGTCTCTCTCGACTGGTAGGAGGGCAAGGCTCACAAGGAGAGCGGGATATTTTTCTGACTGTTGACTCCTGTGTCCCCTATGTCTAGACCACATCTGGGGCACAGTGTAGGATGATTGGGGTTTTTTCCCCATTCAATAGTTCATTTTGCTTTTAAATTGGTAAATGAGGCATGCAGAACCTTCAGCTCAGGTCACAATCCAAGTGTCCTGAGATCAAGTCCCGCGCACAGCGGGCTTCTCGCTCAGCCGGAAGCCTGCGTCTCCCTCTGCCTGCCACTCTCCCTGCTTGTGCTCTCTGTCTCTCAAATAAATCAGTAAAATCTTCCCCCAAAATGGGGTAAATGAATAGATCAGAGTAGGTTTGTAGATGAGGTTAGAGGAGAAATGACTACAGATTCATTCTACACAACAAGATGGTATTTTTCTATGTATTAAAGCATCCTTCCGGGCCTCTGGGGGGCTCAGTGGGTTAAAGCCTCTGCCTTCTGCTCAGGCCATGATCCTGGAGTCCCAGGATCGAGTCCCGCATCAGGGTCCCTGCTCAGTGGGGAGCCTGCTTCTCCCTTTGACCCTGTGGCCCTCATGCTCTCTCTTTCTCTCAAATAAATAAAATCTTAAAAATTAAAATGAAGTGTCCTTCTGGGCCCTCCTGTGAAGCGTGAAGTCCACTGGAAGTAAGAAATATTGAATGTGTTTTGTTGTAAACATCTGTCTAGCCTGGTTTTTATTTCCCTGTTAGTACACGTGGGCAGCTGCACTGTCCGTGCCCAGGGTGTGGGGCCAGGCCCCGGCGACTTCCCTGGCCCTGACCCTGGGCCTGGGGAGCTTGGGTCTGGTTGCCCCCAAGCTGCCTCTGTCCCCAGCTCTCGCTCATGTCTGGGGGTGGGGGGCGGGCTTAAGGCGCTCCAGGCCCTTCTCCACCCTCCTCCCTGATCCTGCCAAGGGACAGGGGAGCGAGGTTGCTCAGGCCGGTCCGGCATGTGGTCCCCCAGAGACCCGGGGGCTCATCTCTGAGCTCCCTGAGGGGCAGTGACGGGCCCAGGAGTGACCTTTGCTTTCTTGGCCGGCTCCCCAACTCCCCACAGGGGGGCTAGTGCCAGGGAGAGATCAGACCATCCAGTGGGGCAGGGGTGTTAGAGGAGAGCCCCGCCTTCCATTTCTGTTTCCCCCCAAGCCCTCCCAGGTGGCCTGTTGCCCCCTGGGTGCCGTACGCCCGTCCTGTCCTGCAGGGAAGGAGCGGGGGCAGGCCGGGCACTGCGGAGCAACGGCCCCTTCTCCCAGGGTGACCCCTGGCCTGTGAGGGCCTCCTGGAGGACCTTTCCTTTGTTCTGCGGAACTCTGCCTCTCCTGGGACCTCCTACAGGGCACTTCCAGGGAGGACTCCCGTCAGGAGCACAGGGGCCCCAGGCCTAGCCCGAGGTTACTCTGGCCATGCCCGAGGTGGCCTCCACATGGATCTGACACTGTGGCTTGGGGCCATCCCCTCAGGGATAAGACCCACAGAAGCACAAGCACGCAGCCCGAAAGATCCATAGAACAAGCTGATGCTCTGGGTGAGGGGAGGGGCAGAAGCCGGACCACAGGTCCACTGAGTGCTGGATTTGTCCTGTCTGTCCTGCCCTGCCACCGACCCATCCCCCAGGCCTGGGACCTCCCTCTCTGGTCCCAGTGGCCTTGGCAAAGCCAGAGCCTGGCGAGCGGCCACCAGGGGCTGGGGCTCGTGGCCACAGCGGGCTCTGCGGCGTCCGCGGTCGACCACTGGACGTTTATAGCTGCAGAGCTTCTCAGCTTACTGTCCCTGCGGTGGGGCCTGGCTCTCAGCCGCGTACCACGGTGGTGAGCGGGCTCTGGCCGCAGCCCGAGCTGAGCTGGGAGGGAGGCCCAGCGCCCTCCACGGGCTGGCCCAGGCCCTTCCTAGAGCCTGGCTGTGGCTGGGGAAGCTGCTGGAGGGCGGGGGGGCCCCCCACAGGGAGCAGGGAGCACCCTCGGGCCCACGTGGCACTCTGGGCCGAGGTGCCGGTGCAGGGGTGAGGGCTCATGGAAGGGCTGGGCAGCCAAGGGCCTGGGGAGCAACCCCGCTACCTGGTGTGACCCTCACACACGCAGGGTCTCCTTCCGGCCAGAGAGGGCTCGGAGGCCCGGAGAGGCTAAGGAGGGAGAGGTGGGCTGGGTGCCCCCGGTGCAGCCAACCCAGACATGATCGGGACTCCAAAGGCGCAGGCCTCATGCCTTGTGTGGACTGCAGTTGTCTGTGGGGGGGGGGGCGGACGAGGCAGGGAGGGGCAGGGCCTGACTCCAGTGCACCAAGCCACCACGCTGCTCTGCTGTGGCTCAGGTAAGGGGCCCAGAGGGACTCCCTGCCCTTCCCCTCCCCTCTCGGGACCCAGGGCCCTGGCTCTGTCCTGCCCACCCCTGCCCCAAACCCAGGAGGCAAAGCCCCTGACTCTGGCACTCCCTGTCCCTCCCTTCCCAACAACAGGATTCAAGGCTTGCCCCTCCCCCACCCACCTGTAGGTTCCAGGGCCAGGACTCTGGCTGTTCTTTGAGAGCTCTGGGATTGGAAGGGCAAGTGGGGGAGGGAGTGAGGGAGGGAGTCTGGGGCCAGGCATGAGACAGGCCTCTGGAGCCTCTGGGAGCTCACACCCTACAATCCAGGGAAACCCCAGAGAGCAATCAGGGGGGTGGATGGGGGCAGGTAGAGCCCTGATTACGGGGTGGGGTGTGGATGGGACCTGTGGGAGGGCAGGGCCCAAATCCGGGAGGTGAGGTGGGAAGATGGCTACCTAAAAGTGGAGCTGATTTTCATATAAATAGAACACCTTTGGGTTGTGTTTCTTTTTGAAAGCTAGGATTTATTTCCGTGCTCCCATCCTTAGCAAACAACCCTAGCCCGCCAGCCCAGGGCGGTTTCAGCCTGGTCATAGGGACTCCTGGCTGGCTCAGGTCATGCTGCCCCGTGACAAGGGTCTGGCCCTTTGCTGGGCGCCTGAGGGACGGGGTCACAGGGAGGAATGGGCTCTGTCCCTGTCCTGCAGGGCGCATCCGAGGAAGCAGGCTGGATGGGAGGGCACGCGTTCACTCAGTCTGAATCGACAGAGGTTTTTGGGGATGAGGAATTTTGCAGATTCTCTTTCTTCCTTCCTCCCTCTCTCCTTCCTTCCTCCTTTTCTCCTTCCTTCTTTTCTTTCCTTTGCTTTCACAAACAGTAAGCACCTGCGATTTGCCAGATATTGAACCCGCGACAAAGAGATCATCATGCCTGCCCTGAGCATTCTGGTGGGACAGTCGCGTGCACGGTGAGAAGGGCAGACGTGAAAGTAGGACTGTGCCCAAGAGGGGTCAAAGGCGGGAGAAGGGAGCCATCCGCGCCTCGGCTGGCTCGTCCTGGGGCTTGGCTGAGGCAAGGTGAGCGAGCGGTGTGCCCCAGAGCAGGTGTATGGAGAAGCAGGAGCCGGCTTTGGGCTTGAGCCCATGTGCCCGTGAGCGGGTCTGGCTGGGGGACAACCAAGCGGCAGCCAGGAGGAGGACCACTGCTTTCAGGCCAAGTCCTGTGGATGAGCGTGTGGTCGGGGGTGTGGGGGTGTTGCTCGGAACCCCGGCTTTGGCCCACTCCCTCATGCCAGAACCTCCCACAATTCCCTGAGCTCCACTGCCTTAGGTCTGAAGAGGAGATTTTGGTACCAGGATGTGAGCGGACAAGGTGTGCCTGTGAAGGGCCAGTCCTTCAGATGACCTTGGGGAGCTATTCCACCACTCAAGGCAGCTGGGACTTGGGACTGAGGACAGTGTTGGAGGGGGGGCGGCACAGAGGGAGGGACCAGGGACAGGGAAGGGCACAGCCAGTAGGAATACCAGGGGCCATGGCTGTAAACCTGACTCCCTTGTGCTCCTTTGAGTTTTTCTCTCCTCTTTTCTGAAGGGGCCCCTCCAGGCGATGTTAGCCTGTCTGTGACAACAGTCCTCTCTGACCCTGGGACCCCCATCGGGACCAGGGGTAGAGCAGCATTTGGGAAACTTCTGGAGGGCAGAGGCTGACGTCAGCCCAACGGAAGGCAGCCGGCTTGCTCCAAGGGCAGTGCCCCCTGCCCCAGCTCTCCAAGGTCCCCGGCTCCGGCCTGAGGCTGAGGCCGGGCAAAGCCGCCGCACCCCAGCGGCTCGCAAGCATTGGTGGGCTTCTCCAAAGCCGGTGCTGACTCGGCCTTGGTGCCGCTGCTGGGAGAAGCCACAGCAAGACCGGCCCCGTGAAAGGCCCATTACCTGCCAGGGCTTGGCGTTCAAAATAGAATCTCGAGGGGCAGCAAAGCCTTTAATTCCATGTGTCCCAACAGCAGGTCGGTGTGGGGATAACTATGATCCAGCCAGTCCTGGGCTATAATCACGGAGTCAGAATGAAAAATTACAGGCATTGTGCGGGCTTGTTTTAAATATAACGTAATGCATACCGTCCTCTCTCTTATTTGCTAGGTTTGAAGTGGAGTCTTGGGCAGTTGGCACAGGCTTTGCCTGACGTGTAGCCCATAAAAATGGCCTGTCTCCAGGAGCGGGGCGCGGCAGGAGGCCTCCCCAGACCCCTGGTATTCTCTGCTGCCCATGGCCCACAGCCCACAGCCTGTTTGCAGGGTCTGTGCCGCCGCGGCCTCAGCTCCCGGCCCCACGTCTGCCCAGCGGCATGGAGCCCAAGCAGGTGTCAGATATGAGGGCTCCACTCCCGCATGGCTGTAGGTGGTCATGAGGCGGAGGCCGTGCATCCCGGGACGACCCCCGGGCTTTCCCCCCACCCCCTAGGTGTGGCCCCTTGCCCTCAGCAAGCCTCAGCTGACCCTGGAAAAGGGAGCACCACCTTTCACATTAGCAGACGTTCTCTGACATTCTGTGTCTCGGTGTAGCTGTGTGGTGAGGCGGCCGGGCCTTGGGGGGCCTGTCAGGAAAGCTAGAAAGAAGCAGGTACGTACTCTGAGGTTTGTGCCTCAGATCCGCTGACTGTGGTGTGCCGTTCTACTCTGGGAAAACTGGATCACAAACACCCCATACTCGGGGGATGGTCCATCTTCACAGCGTGTCCACCCACACCGTTCACTGCGGTCGTTGCAAGTGTCGGTGAGGGATACCTCGTGGGGATGCTTGTCATGTGCTGTGAGCACGGCACACACAGAATCACACGGGCCGTTGGCGCTTGGTGATAACGTGGACGTGTGAGCGACCACAGGGGAAGGCTGTGAGCGGACATACGATAGCAGTGATTGCTGGTGAATTTGTAGAATTCTGTCTCATTTCTATTGTTCCCGTAGTTTCCAAATACTTTGTGTCTAGTGTAATAATAACCTTAAAAGAGCTGTCATTCGAAGTGTTACGTACAATGAGCGATAGGACTTGCCATCTGTCTGGCTTTTAACAGGCCATCTGTGGGGTCTGCGAGGTGACCCCAGGGACTAGGGCAACCGAGGTTCCTTGCCCTGGCGACTAGCAGTGACAGGTCCAGTGCCTGGAATCAGAGCTTTGCCCACCGTGAGGCTTCACCAAATGCATCCGTGGAGATCAGCTGTCTTTCCGAAATCTTCCCGAGTGCCAAGAACCATCAGTGCCACTGGACATGGGGCAGTCACAGCCCTGCCCTGTCCCGGCCCCCCATGGAGCACCAGTGACCCCCCCGCCCAGCTGGGGCCGAGTGGGCTCCGCCTGTGAGCTGAGCTCTCCTGCTGCTTTGGGTGAGGGGCTCACTGGAACGGGACCAGCCATGGGCCTCTCTGCCCACACCCCTGGGCGTTGGGGACTCCACTCCCCGGCTCCATTAGACCACACATCCCCCAGCCGCCAGGACACGCAGGCCCAGCTGGTGAGCCGTGGCGAGGCTGGGAAGCCCACAGCGCCTCCCCGGCAGGGTCAACGAGGGACAGCTGGGTCACTCCCAGCCACTTCTCGGGAGGTCAGTCCAGATGAGGCCACCTGCAGAGATGAGACGGGGAGGGAGTCTGCAGAGGCCAGTGGCCACTGTCCAGTTCTAGCTGGCAGCTTGTCAGGGCTGGTGTGGGACGTGCGCGGACCAGCCACGTGCCTGCCCGTTCGCGACTGCAGATGGCCCCTGCCAGGAGTGGGTGACAGAGAGCAAGCCAGCCCGCTGTGACGGGGACACAAACGGGGGAGCAGCCTGGTGAGCCGATTTGCACCTCCTAAGTTAGCACACACTGAGGAAACAGTGACCTGTCGCCCTTAAACATGCCTCCGGGGAGCCTGTCCATCAGCGCGGCCTTCTGGGAAGAAACTGAGCGGCAGGGCGAGGGGCTAACAGTCTGTCCCTTTCCTGGCGGTAATTCCCCTGCGGGGACGCGGCAGCCGTCAAGGACTCAATGTGCGCACGAAAGATGATGAGTGTCGTGGGAACCCTTCTGTCCCGCACGCTACTGTGTGGCTGCTGTGCGCGCTTTTAAAGATAGGGACCGTGAAGGTTAGCGACCCTTGGAATATGTGTAAACAAGCAGAGAATAAAACTATCTCTATGAAAATTAATAATTACATGAAGCAGCCGCCAGGATGTTTGGATGGCCCCACCCTTGCTGGCGAACCGTGGTCCTGAGGCCCTGCTGCCCACATAGACACTCCTGTCCTCCTGAGGGATCTGGCTGCCACGCCCGGCTGGAGCGCTCTGACCAAGGGGCCCGAGCCGCAGACCTCAGCCTGGTGGGGCCGCAGTGCCGGCCGCGCCTGCCCCCCGGCCAGCCCACTCCGGGGGCCCCAGAGAGGCTGGTGCTGCCCCCCTGAGTCGTCTCAATGTCACACCTCAAGAAACCAAACCGGAGCAGACGTGGGGAAGCTAGGTCTGCGGTTAAGCAAAAGGGTAAACTGATTTTAAAGGCTCTGACATGTCCCGCTGTTGCGAGGTCAGCCACCAGGGAGAGCCGGCTGATGGACAGGACGCGAGGGGAGAAGGATGTGGGGGTCACCCTCGAGGCCTCCCCCACAGCAGGCCCTGATGGGAGCCTGGATCCTGCAGTGCCGTTCCTGGGCCTGGCGCCAAGTGGGGGACTCGGTGGGGAGCCCGAGAACGGGAACAAGCACGAACCCTCCAACAGTTCTGTCTCTATTCAGAGTCCATGTGCCCTTCCCTAACGTGCCCAGAGTCGTGCTCTGTAGACGTGGCTCTCCTCCCGCTTGCCCTGCTCCTGCCCTGCCTCACGGCCGCCAAGAGCACAGAGTGACCAAGCCTGTGTCCGGACAAATCGAATCTTGTTTGTCGAGTCCATGCATGCTCACAGGACACAAAGAGGCTTTATGATAGTCCCTGCCCTTGACGTGCTTTCAGTCACAGGGGTGCGGTCAGAGGAGGCGGCCGCGGTGGGGCGTGGGAACTCCCAGGGGGTGGGCTCAGGGGCGGCTTGGGCAGGGCTTCTGGGGTGGTGGAAACGGAGCAGGGCTTCAGGGACAGGCAGCATGTCACCCGGCAGAAGGGGGGTCAGGGTGCCAGGGGCCAGCACCAGGGGCCACGGAGGCCTCCCCAGCCTCTTAGGTGGGAGCCCGGGGACGCCTCAGCTCGGCACCCGCCGAGCCCCTGCGGACCGACAGGGAGCTCTGGGTCCTGACATCCATCTTGACCACTCCTTTGTCGTTCGCTCACACTGCAGACGCGGTGGCACGCCCGCCCTGCGTTAACAAGGCCACACGTGTCTGGGGGTGGCGTGACAAACATGGCAGGGTCCTCGCTTGTCCAGTGGGGGACACAGACAGTCAACAGAATCCGGCCCCTGGCGCTCAGGACCACGGACACATGCGTCATAAGGGTCAGGGGATAAGAGTGTTGCAAGTGGGGTCGAGGGGATATTTAATCAATATGCACTTTGCTGCCCGAGTGACGGGGAGGGGCAGACACTGAAAATTGGAGAAGAACATGGCAGGCAGGGTCTGTGGGAAGCGCTCACCCTCGGAGGCAGGAACGAACCCCGAGGCCGGCCAGGTGGGAAAGGTGGCGGGTGCGGGTTCGGGGCTAGGAAGCAGGGTCCCTCTCCCCCCGTCGTGGTGCTAGCTCCCAGCTCCGGGCTTGGATGCGGGGTCCCTGAACCCGATCCAGGCCCTGTACACACGAGGGGGTACAGCCTGGTCCAGCAGAGCCCCCTGGGTCAGACGAGGACAAGGACAGGCCACATCTGGGGCACCACCCTCACAAACAATGGCCGAGCAACCTCCTTGGTTCTACTGAGTCCCGTGCCTGTCTCCTCCTGTGGTTCCTTCAGGGCGTGGCAGGCCGCAGGGTGCGTGCTGGCCCGGAGTGAGCCGGGACTTCAGGAACCCAGTCTGGGCAGCACTTTGGAGATGGGCCAGAAGACGGGAAGCAAGCAGGTGGGGAAGGGGACACTGCACAAGGGCCATGATCCTGGGCTGGCTGGAGATGGCCCACGGACGCACCCATGTGGGGGCGGTTACCGTGGGAAGGAGCCAGGTGATACAGCTGGGCACCGAGGACAAGCAGGCCATGAAGTGAGGGGATATGGCCAAGGTTATGGCGGGAAGTTGGGATGGGAGGCAGTTGGGCCAGTTTTACTGAAAAGAAGACCTGACTGTAGGCCGTGGAGGACAGGAAGGCTGGTACTCGGGAGGGTCCGGGCAGAGGCCATCATGCCGGGTGGCGGCTGGCGCTGTGTACGGGGGTAGAGAGCACAGATGAGGAAGGAGTTCTGGGGACCTGACAGCTGGGGCTGGGGCGGCACAGGACGCAGTTGAAGGAGACTAGAGGGGGAATGTCTGGGGGGCCGCATGGCCCCTGGTGTTCGATGCCACGGACTGGTCATGGAGCGGGGCTGTAGGTAGCCTCTGGGTCTGGCAGGGGGCAGTAGGGAGAGCTCTGGGGAGGACAGGGCAGCAGGACCTTGGGACGGAGCAGTACAGCAGCGAGCTGGGATGGGGAGATGCCTCGGGGAGATGGGGCATCTTTGTGTTCCTAGGGAGGAAGCGGGAGGAAAGGGAGAGGGCCCACATCTTCTTCCTGCCTGCAGGCCTCGGGCCTTCCCAGCCGGCAGGAGTCTCTTCCCCAGGGCTGGTCTGGCCTCGTCAGTCCCTGCAGAGGCACTCAGCACTGCGCGGAGGATGGAAAGGCAGCCTAGCCCACCGCAGGCCCCGTCCGACCGCGAGGCCAGTCTTCCGGGGAGATCTGGCAGACGTGGAGGCAAAGTGCTGGGATTTCAATGGAGCTGGCTTTCTTCGTCTGTGGAGTTTATGATAAACTCCGGGGGCGCTTCCTTCTCCCACGCCTGCGTGCATCTGGTAGCCCTCCACCCTGAGCCTCTAGTTCTGCTCTCGGGCTTCCTCGGATGCAGACAGGCAGCCCTTCCAGGAGCAGAAGGAAGCGGCACTCTGGCTCTCCCGACGGCCCCAGGGCTTTTCCCGGACGCACCGCACCTTTGCTGTCCTGCAGACCGCACACGACGCATGAACCATCGCTGCCTCTTCCTCTGGTACTGTGGACACTGGCGGCCCAGGGCACAGGGTCTACAGCCAGCCCAGCTCGGGATCCCAGCTCAGCTCCTTCCAGGCAGTGCCCTGGGGAAGTCACTTAACCTCTCGATGCCCTAGTGTCCTGACTTGACCCCTGGGTCCAGCTCCCGTGGTGTCATAGCCTCTTCTGGAAGGGGATGAGAAACATGAGAACACTCCCTAAACCAGTGTGGGCAGGACCCAAGAAGACGCTTTAGCTTTCCGGGATGGACAGGGCGAGGGCCCCAACCTACAAGGCAGGCCCTTGGTCTGAGAGCAGCGAGCCCAGGGTGTTCTGAAGTCCTGAGATTAGAGTCCAGTCTGGGGCTTTGTCACGGCCCCCGGACAGCACCCGGCTGCAGGAGGACCCACGCCTGGGAGGTCTTGGGGTCCCTTGGGAAAGGTCAGCCCAAGGCAAGATGGCTGGGTTTTCAGTGAGCTGCTGTGAAGTCAACCTTGGCTGCTGTGTGGGGACCGTCTGACCTCTGCTGTCCACTGTCTGTCATGGCACAGACTTACAGCTGCAGCGGGATGAGGCCTCAGACACCCACCTTCCTGCAGCTGCTCCCACGGTGACTCCCAATCCCAGTACGGCTCACGCTGCGACAGCTCACCAAAGTTGCACAGAGCCGTTCCTAACCATCGCTATGTATCAATACTCTGGTATGTTCTACCTTTTCCTGTATTTATTTCGTAAGAAAAATGCTGATTATAACACTCAACACCAATATCACAGTCCCACATTTTCTTCTGGAGTTGGGAGAGCATCCACTTAGCGCGCTACCTGAGCTGCCTGTCTTCCCAAGCTTCAGCGGCGCAGACCACACCCTGTTCAGATGCGGGGGACACCCCAGGCCAACTAGCAATGGAATCAGATTATTTAAAAAAAGATTTTATTTATTTATTTGACAGAGAGAGGGGTCGAGAGACTGAGAGTGAGCACAAGCAGGGAGGGTGGGGAGAGGCAGAGGGGGAAGCAGACTCCCGGATAAGCAGAGAGCCCGATGCGGAACTCGATCCCAGGACCCTGAGATCATGACCTGAGCTGAAGGCAGAGGCTTCACCGAATAAGCCCCCCAGGTGCCCTGGAATCGGATTATTTTTTGTTCAAATCAATTCACTGAAACATTTTTAAATAAAAACGTATTTTGAGGAATAATAACCAAAAAAAAGTCCAAGTTTGATGAAAACTATAAAACCACAGGTTCCAAACACACCACGAACCTCAAGGATGAGGAACAGGAAGACAGTCCCCCAGGCACGCCACAACCCGGTTGCCTGAAATGAAGGAGAAAGACAGTAGGAGATGCCTCTGTGCAGAGGCGAGAAGGTCGGGGCAGAGCAGTTTTCCAGCTGGAGGAAATGCAGGTCAGAGGCAGGGAAATTACGCTTTTAAAATACTGAGAGAAAAAGAAAAATAAGAATTCTTGGCCCATAAAAAAATGCATTTTAAACATGAGGATAAACTTTATGGAAGGTACAAAAATGGAAAGAACTTGTCCGCCACAGAACAGCGCTGCGGGAAACGGTGGAGGGAGGGGTCCGGGGAGGAGGAAGGAAGTGCGAGCAGATGGGAATCCGTGTCACCGCCAACCCGCCTGCCTGAGAACGATAAGAGTTAACGGGAAGAACCTTCGGGAGCTGTGCCACTTCTTTATTTTTTTTTATTTTTTTATTTTTTTGGTGCCACTTCTTTAAAACACACTCAACGTCCAGGCAAGTAAGTAAGGCCACAGAGCATGGTAGGCAGCAGGTTTCAACCCCACCCTGTCAATTGTTACAGAAAATACACACTGTTGATAAACATCTTGATTAAAAGGCAGCAATGACTATGTTAGGAAAGCACAAGGTCCAGCTGCATGCAGAGTACAGCAGGTCTGCCAGAAATAATGACGTTGAAAATGGGCTGAAAGTGAGGGCATGGAGAGCCATGCGGCCCCTGTGATGCGGAGGAGAAGCCGTGTGGCTGTGTTCGTACCAGAAAGATACAATCTGGAGCAGAGAATGTTGCCGGGGGAAAGACGATCATCTCGTAACGGCAAAGGGCCGATTCATCCAGCAGACATGATGACGTGTGTGCACCAAAGGACACCTCCGAAACCCTCACGCTAGGTCTTCGGAGTCAGCGGGGCACGAACGTTCCGCAGAGCTCCCTCTAAACGTTACTCAGGGCTCCCTTGTTCCTCCGGTTTTACCACTGTTCACGGTTCCCCGTAAATTACACGCAGGGACCCCGTGCCCGCCTTTCCTTGGCTCTCACGAGAAACCCTTCTGGGAGGCAGGGGCCGGCCCCTCTCAGAACCTGTGCTCCAGGCCAAACTAGTTTTGGTTTCTGTGGGCTTCAGTTTTTCCATCCGTACCGTGAAGACCAACAGTGACGGGGTTTTTCAGAGAGGGAGAGGGAGAACCTTAAGCAGGGTCCACGCCCAGCGTACAGGTGGACACAGGGCTCCATCGCACAGCCCTGAGACCATGACCCAAGCCGAAACCAAGAGTTAGATGTTGAGGGGCACCTGGTGGCTGTCGGTTGGGCACCTGCCTTTGGCTCAGGTTGTGGTCCCAGGGTCCTGGGATCGAGCCCCGCATCAGGCTCCCCGCTCCATGAGGAGTCTGCTTCTCCCTCTGCCACTCCCCCTGCTTGTGCTCTCTCTCTGAAATAAATCTTAAAAAAATAATTAAAAAAGAAAATCGGATGCCTAACTGACGAGCCCCCCAGGTGCCACCCCCACCAAAAATGTTTTTAAGCTGTGGACTCTTTCTCCAGGCTGCAGCCCGTGGGGGCCCCTAGAAGCTGGCTCACATACCCAGCGCAGGCATTTGGACCAGCCACCGTGGGAGGGTCAGGGATCCGGGGGGATCTACACCAGGGCTCGGGCTTGGTGCCCTCGCGGGTTCCTCCTGTGGCTCATGCGATCTGGAAGAGAGTATTGTGTGAAAGGCATTCTCGCCTTTCAAGCATTCTCAACACAGCTGACAGCGAGACATGTACACGCTAAATTTTGAAGGCTGCTCTCAGCTTCTACACAAATAAGACGGATTTTGAGGATGGTGGGTGCTGACTTGTACAGGTTCCAAACCAACCTGGTTGGCAAGAACCAAAGGCAAGTCACGGCTATTACCTGGCTCAAGAAATCTAAGGGATTCGTGGCTGGGGCCATGAAAGGCTTTCCTGGCCAGGGAATCGTCCCTCTTTGCTTTCTTGTGTACAAGCTCGGCTCAGCCTTAGATGCCACATCGTAGCACAGAAGCGCCGTGCTCTGCGGGAGCTCCCAGAGCACACGTGTGTGGCATGGAGCAGGCGCACTGAAAGTTAGGACAGACGGAAACTCCTTTAACACGTGGGGCCATTTCAAAGCTGTGGAATCGGATATGTTGAGCAGTATATGTGACCAATATCACATGACATCCTTTTCTTTCACGACTCCTCTCTCTTTTTTGGTGGGGGGACACTTTCTTGCTGTATGTATGCCTCTCTGGACTTCAGCTTTGAAACATAGATGAATGAAATTGGGAGGGACAAACCTACGTAAAATCTTTCTTATGGAACGGGTGTGACACACGGAAGGAAGCTACCAGAAGCCCGTATCCTTTCAAGAGAATCAGTCGTCTGGAAAGCAAGCCTTTGGCTTTTCCATGTCATCTTCCAACCAGTCTTCCAGGTGCTATGAAAAAGGGGGACAGGAGCAGGGGCTGCAGAAAGGTCTGGAAGGATATGCTCCAGGCTACTGACATTTAATTAAATGTTTCCATAGAATGGAATGGAAAGGAATGATAACACATTATTAAATGTTCCTTTACACATTTTGCAATTATTTCATGTTACATTATCACATTATCACCTTTGTAATAAAAGTGTTAATAAGAAACACTGTTAAAAAAAGAAACACTGTTAAAGAAAACAGCTACTCTGTTCATTAAAAAACAGCAACAACATGGTGTAGGAGAGTGTTTGGATAGAATGCCCATGGTCTGTAATGTTAAAAAGAATTCCTAAGCGCACACAGACAGAATTCTGAAGCCTAATTATTAGTTTACAGCAGAAATTTGATGAATCAGAAGGCTTCCAGTAGCCTCTGGGGTTTTATAACCTCCCTCTGGCCTGAGCCCGTTTCACTGCGCAGCCCAGGACACTGCCCAGTAATTAAATGAAATTTCATGGGTAATAATTTAGTGCAGTGGCTGGAGCACGTGCCCCCCCCCTTGCCTTGAGGTCCCGCAGAATCAAGGTCACTTACACCTTGCTAGAGGGGACCACCTGCCTTTCCTGTGTTGGTGAATATCCCACAAGTTATTGGCAGCAGGGTCGTAAGGTCTCCTTGAAATCAACTTCTCCCTCTCTGAGCGCTCCAGTCCTAACCTTCGGCAGAACTCACTCACTACCTACCTCTTACTCCCTCAGCAAATCCTACTACGAAGTGGGGGGCTCCCCTCCCAACCCTGTTGACCAGGCTCTAGCCTTTTAAAAGCTGCTAAAAATCTTTGGAATTTTCAACCTTGGTACTACTGATATTTTGGGCTGACTGATCCTTTGTTGTCTGGGGCAGGGTGGGGAGACAACCCGTGCATTGCAGGTCAGTGGCATCTCTACACCCAGCAGATGCCAGGAGCTTCCACCCCCCACAGCTGTGACGAAAATATCTCCGGACATGGCGAAGCGTCCCCTGTGGGGCAAAAATGCCCCAGGTGAGAACCACTGTTAAGTTCACAAGTTCATCCACTGTCCCACGAGGACCTGGGACTAGGACCATGTGTTACTATCCATGCACACCCCCCCCTAAAAAAACCCCAAGACATGGATGTTTAAGCCTTCCCAGGGGCAGTTGCCTGTGAAAGCCAAGATTCGTCCACCGTTTTAGTGCAAACTTTCTCCCTTGTTGGAGGCCACCAGAAAACTTTGGACAAGGGAAATTTCGGAGGGTTGCGGTGGGGGTGGGGGAGAGGAGAAGCAGTGTTTAGCCGGGCTGGTACTCTTTAAACAACCTTTACATTCATTCACGTGGCATAAACCAAAGAGACAGACTGGCAGGTGACACCCGGTCCCATGGCTTTTAATGCCCTACATGCACCGATGACCCTCATTTTTTTACTTCGAGCCTCCTTCGCCTCCTGTGGTAGCCAGCACTGTGCATTCCACTGCTGCTCAGTGTCTCCACGTGGGCATCTGACAGGCTCATCCCAGCAGGATGTGGCAGCACTGTGCACCGAACCATTCAGGTCCAAACTTGCAAGCCCTCCTCTGTTCTCCTGTTCCTTTCCGTCACCTTCCAGTCTTCCATCAGATCAGCTCTACCTCCAGCACACATCCCTGTCTGCTGTCTTGTCTCACACGCCCTCTGCCCTCTTAGTGTGAACCGCTATCCTCTCCTGCCAGCCACTTCCTGCTCCCAAATCAGGGTGTCCCTGGCCTCACCCCACTGACATTTTGCTTGGGGAAGAGGACTGTCTTGTGCATTGTAGGATGTCCAGCAGAATCCCTGGGCTCCACCCACGGACACCGTCACCACCATCCCTCAGATTGCAGCAAAAATGTCTCCATATATTGCTGAATGTCCCCTGGGGGACAAGATCCCTTCTGGCCAAGAACCATGGTCCTACATCCCGCACACACAGGCCAGGATATTTCTAAAAGTATGAATTGCATCGCCCCAATCACCTGCGGAAAACCCTCCAACGTCTTCCCATCGGCCTTGTAAAGCCCAGGCTCCTTACTGTGGCTTCCAAGACCCTCCGTGAACGTGCCTCTGCCTCTTCTCCAACGTCCTCTCTTCTGGGCCGCGCTGCCCCTCCCTGGGCTCCAGCCGCGGAATCTCTGTTCCTCGAGCATCCCAGCGGGCTCCCATCCGCTCCCTCTGCGGCAGGAACTCTCCCCGGACCCCGCCTGGCTTCCTGTTCACCTACACAAAACCTCAGGTCAAAGGTCTGCGAGTGGGCAGGCCCTTCCCTGACCCCTCCGTGTAAGGAGCCCCTCGTCTCCGTTCTGCCCATGACCGGCTTGTTTCCCTCCCAGCTGCTCCGCACAAGGGAAAACGTCTTTCAGCGCCGTCGCGGCCCCTTCGGAGGTCTGTGAGTCTGGGGGCTCGGGGCCCCGGCTACCCGGTCCACAGCCCAAGCGCCAGCGGAGTCCTCCCTCCCCCGCCGAGACCTTCCGAGGTTGCTCCGCGTCCGGGTGTCGCTAGCGCCATGTATCATTTTTACCCGCCGCTGACCCACGAACGCGGGGCCGGGGGTGCGGTCCGCGGGCCTCGCACGAGCCCAGCTGGCGCTCGGCGGAGACACCAACCGGGCCGTCAGCGGGGTAACGGCCTCTAGGCGTTTCGGGTCGTACCCTCCGCCGGCCACCGCTTCGGTGGGTCCCGGTCCCCAGGGTCGGAGCCGCCCGCAGCCGCCCTGTCAGTGAGCTCAGGTGCTGCAGCCTCCGGGCCTCGGAGCCTCCTGCGCCGGCCCCACGGAAGGCGGTTCTGGGGGTCCGTGGCGGGGCGGCCCCGGGGGCCGCGCGGTGGACGGCCGCATCCTGACCTCGCGCACTTGCGCCCGGGCCCAGGTCGGGGCGTCTCGGGGCGGGGGTCGGGCTCCGTGAGCGCGGCGGGGGGCCGTGTCCCCGCTGCAGGCGCTCCCGACGCGCGGGGGAGCCCCAGGGTGAGCGTGACGCCATTCGGGTGCGGTCACCGCAGGCACCAGGATGGCAGCATCGCGGGGCTGCGGAAGCGCGGACGGGTCCACGGAAGCGCGGACGGGTCCACGGATGCCCGCCCCGCCCCGCATCCCACACTGCTCCGCGACAGGAAGAGAGGCGTGGCTTCCGGAACTTCCGGGCGGTCGCTGTTTGGGCGGGTGAAGGATTAACGCCTTAGCTTGCGATGGCCGCTGCCGTCGCTATGGAGACTGGTAAGTGGGGCCCGGAGCGCTCGCAGACACCGCTGCCCCGGGCCAGACGCCTTGTCCCGCTCCCCGGGCTTCGTGTCCGCGGCTCCGTCCTCCTCACCTCACCGGCGTCGGCAGACGCCGACCCTCTCTGGCCTCCCGAACCCTCGGCTCCCCGGCCACCCGGTCTCGACCCCCCATACCCCGCCTTCTGACCCCCGGGCCCGACTCCCCTAGCCTCCCGACAACCGCCCCCGGCCTCTTTACCCCCGGACTCGACTCCCCCAGCCTCCCGACCCACCCCCGCCCCGCCCTCCTGACCTCCGGCCCGACTCCCCCAGCCTCCCAACGCCCCCTCCTCGCCCTCCTGAACCCCCGGACCCCGTTCCCCCAGCCTCCCAACCCCCCTCGCCCTCCTGAACCCCCGGATCCCGTTCCCCCAGCCTCCCAACCCCCCTCCTCGCCCTCCTGAACCCCCGGACCCCGCTCCCCCAGCCTCCCAGCCCCCCCCCGCCCTCCTGAACCTCCGGACCCCGACTCCCCCAGCTTCCCAACCCCCGCTCCTCGCCCTCCTGAACCCCCGGACCCCGCTCCCCCAGCCTCCCAACCCCCGCTCCTCGCCCTCCTGAACCCCCGGACCCCGCTCCCCCAGCCTCCCAACCCCCCTCCTCGCCCTCCTGAACCCCCGGACCCCGCTCCCCCAGCCTCCCAACCCCCCCCCCCCCGCCCTCCTGAATCCCCGGACCCCGACTCCCCTAGCCTCCCGACACCCCCCCCTCACCTGGCCTCCTGACGCTCAACTCCCCCAGCCTCGCCGGGAGCAGTAGCCCCCAGGGGTGAATACCCTGCCCGGCGGGGGCACCTGTGTCCTCGCTGGGGAGCCCTGCGGAAGCACACCTTGCTGCCCTTCTCTCCTCCACGCGGGGGGACAGACCGTGACCCTGACTCCGGCCGGTCTGGGCTGTCTTCCTCCAGACGACGCGGGGAACCGACTTCGCTTTCAGCTGGAGCTGGAGTTCGTGCAGTGCTTAGCCAACCCCAACTACCTGAACTGTAAGTGGTTGAGCCCTTGTGCCACCGGCGGCTTCCAGTGAGCTCTGCCGAGGCATCTCGGCGCCGCTGGTGCCTGTTTCCATGTACTCGCAGTCCCGGGGTCGCTGCAGCGTACACGAGCGGGCGCATGCGTGCGGGCTGAACCCGCCGGGGCTCGTGCTTGGACTTGGGGGTGTGCGGGCAGTGGGGAGGTTGCTGAGCGGAGGCTTTCCGTTGGGGGTCGCGCATCGGTCCTCCGGGGTTGGTTTGCTCTACAGACTTTTTTTTTTTTTTTTATGCCTTTCAGTTCTGGCCCAAAGAGGTTACTTCAAAGACAAAGCTTTTGTTAACTATCTTAAGTACTTGCTTTACTGGAAAGAACCAGAATATGCCAAGTATCTAAAGTAAGTTTGCTTTTTATAGTCTTAATATGTGTACAGTTTGTTGTATTCCAGATCATGGATATCTCACATGTGCTCTCGTTTCACATTGGAAAAATACATTCTGAATCTCCACTTGTTTCAGTTGCCTCCATCTTAATACAGGACGCTCTCATCTCCAGCTGGGATTACTGCCGCGTCCACTGCCCAGTTGTCCCTGCTTCTGCTCCTTCCGCCCTCCTAGGTTCTCCCTCCCCCAGGCCAAACCAAGCAGAACAGTTTTCTACACAGAAGCCAGCTCCATCTTTCAGAAGTGTAAATTAGGACAGGACCCTTTCTTGCTTAGAGCCGTTCGTGGCTTCCCACTGCGTGCAGAACAAGGTCCTGTCTTTTTCCCTGGAGGAACTCTGCGGTCTGGCTCTGTTCCTTGACTTTATCTTTCCCCGTGTGTGTGTGTGTGTGTGTGTGTGTGTGAGTGTGTGTGAGAGAGAGAGAGAGAGAGAGAGAGACAGACTGGGGTTATCATGTACGAGTCTTAGCATCAACAATGCAGCTGCTTGGTTTGAAACACAAACAAAGGCCAGTTAATTACTTTGTTTCAGCGGGTTTCTGACCCTAAGGAGCCCACCATCTATAGACGCAGCGGCATTGCCTGGGCCTGGAGATTAAAGGACATGGGGTGCTCACAAGGAAGATTTTCTGGAGGAGGTGGCCTTACCTGACTCTCAGTACAGGCACACCTCCGATAGGGCGGGTTTGCTTGCAGACCATGCAGGAAAGGGAGTATTTTACCAAAGTGAGCCAAATGAGTTTTTTGGTTTCCCAGTGTATTTAAAGGTGATGTTAACACTACTCCACAGGCTATTAAGTGTGCAATAGTATTAAGTCAAAAAAGGGGGAAAAAAAAGTCAAAAAAATCTTGTTAAAAAACGCTAACCATAGTCTGAGCTTTTAGGGAGTCATGACCACAGATCCCCATAACGAATACAATAATGAAAATTTGAAATGTGAGAATTATCAAAATGTGACCCAGAGACATGAAGTGAGCAATGTGGTTGGAGAAATGGTGCCTGTAGACTTGCTCGATGAAGGGTTGCCACAAACCTTTAGTTTGTAAACAGAAAGCCCAAAAAACAAAACCAAGCCAGGATGTCTGTATTTTTAGGGCTGCCTGGGGGCCAAGCACTTTAATCCTTGAGCTCTCAGCTCTGCTGTGTATTAAATAGGTGCTCAGGAAACAATAGTGAAACATCTTGTCTTTTTTCTTTTTTTAAAACAACCATGTTTGGTAGGAAAATGATTCATACTTGTCCTTTATTCAAGCCACTTTTTTGATCTGTGTCTGCTGATTCACAAAGCCAGCAGGACCCTTGCACCCTTCCTGGTCCCTTATCACTGGTCACTTGCTCCTCTAATAGTCCAGAGAAGACTTTCTTAGGTGTTGTGTGTATGTGGACTTGGAGACTGTCTGTGGACAAGGAGCCACAGGCATGGTCAAGTTCATATCTCCCCCAGAGTGTTGCTGGGGTGGTTGGCTGCACTTTGGAGGGGACCAAGTGGTCCTCTGTTGCTCCACTCAGGGACAGCCGATTCCGCCGTTAGCCAGATGCTGGAAAGTTTGTCCTTATTTTGGGATTTAACATATCCCTGCGTAGCTTCAACCCATGTTTCCGGTTTTGTCCCTGAATTAACCCTGAGCCAGTCCGTGCCCTCTGGAGGCAACTGCCCTTCTGATATGCACATTCAGGAGAGGTTGCGGGTTAACCCCGCACAGTTTGTGTGGTAGTCGCCGCCCTTGGAAGACTGGGAGGTCTCTTACACTGATCCGAACCCTGGAAAAGCCAAAAACTGCAGGTCCCGCCTCCAAGTCGGTGCCTGGCTGGTCTGAGGGGCCGCGGTGCGCGGACACCTGCTCCAGCAGGACCCAGGCCCCGCATCCGTGGGGGGGGCTGCTTCTGTCTGCTCTTCTCGGCTCCATTCAGCTGCTTCTCGGGCACCCCCCGTGGATGTTTTGCAGTTGTGCCTTCCACTGTTCAGCCAAGAGCCTGAGAGTGGTCAGGGTGTGCCGGAGCTGATACCTTTCTTTTCTGCATGTGGGCATCACCCTTCAAGAAGCCTAACTTGAGTTCACGCTTTTTTGCGGGGGAAGGGGCAAGGCTGCATATTGCTGACTCACTGAGAATCTTATGCCCACTGGAACCCTTCAGTAGTTCGCCATGCTGCTGAGTTCTCCGTTTACGTCTCATTTCTTTCCTCTTGTTGGTTGATGCTGTAATTGTAGCTGTCCAGGTGTTTACCAGTTCCTACTCCATTATTTAGTATACTCTGAGCATTTTCTCAGCCCCCCAGGCGCCCCTCAAGCCCAGGGCTTTTTAACTCCTGGTGCCCACATGGAAAGGGAAGAAATAGCCAGTTAGGTGTGAGCAGGGCATTTCATGAGAAGCTGCCATGGCCACAGGCAGCTGTGTCTTTGGAGTGTAAACAGCGCACCTTCATCGAAGCGACGGCATTGGGACTGGCCCCCGCTGTGCAGTGTGGTCCTCAGGCCAGCAGTGTTGCTGTCACTGGCAGGCTTGTTTGGAAATGCAGAGCTTGGGCCCCACGCGGACGTACTAAGGGTCTGACTTAGTTTAGGGAGTGCGTCACCGGCCCTAGGAACTGTTTTCACACTTTAGGCATTTGTGTACTGCTTCACAGTTTGGCTCTGGGTGCTCTCTGTAGAAGTTTTTTAATTGGCTTACTCGGATTTTGTCTTTTCTATTTGAAATAATGTCTCCTAGAAAACAGGAATGTATATATTCTTCACCCAGATATTATAAATGTTCACATCTTCCTGGGAACATTATCTAGTCTGCAGACCTCATTCTGATTATGTCCAGTGGCTCATTAATGTCCTTTGTCTGGGACAGTATGCAGTCTAGGCCACTATGCTATGTTTTGTCTTCGTGTCTTCTTAGTCTTTAATCTGAGTTTCTTGATCCCTTGCTCCCCACCGCCCCGTGACTGTGACCCAGAAGTGATGCTATAGGCTTCTTGGTGCATCCTGTCCCGAGTCGTCATCTTTCCAATCTACTACCGGTGATGTTCATTTTGATCACTTGGTTGAGGGGATGGCTGCCAGGTTTCTCCACATCAAGTTACTAGTTTTCCTTTGTATTTAGTAAGTATCTTGTGAGGAAATACTTTGAGACTATGTAAATACTTTGTTTCATATCGTACTTCTATCCACTAATTTTAGCATCTGTTGATAATGCCCGAAACAGTTTTTACTGTGATTTTCTAGCATTCTTTCTACACTTATTAGTTGTAATTTAGGTTTAATGAAGGAACATTCTTTTATTCCTTATTTATTCATTAGCATGGATTCTTGGATTCTTATTTTTATTTTTTGGATTATAGTTGTGTGTTTTCTTGTTCTAATGATTCCAGATTTGGCTCCTCAGATTGACTTCTGAGTGCTTGGGACATATCCCCATAGTTTTTTGAGCGCTTGACTTTCTGGTGCTACATAATGTTCCTGGTTCACCTTGTACTTTCCCTGCATTAGCCCAGGAATCAGCCATTTCCCCCAAGAAACCCTGGAAAATGCTGTTGAAAAATCCACAATCTGGGCACAGAATGTGCTCATTGGTACCATGGTCATTGCTTCTAGGCCCTTTTTGGCACACACAGCCAAGAAGGGGGGAGAGTGTGTGTGTGTGTGTGTACACTGTGTCTCCTAATCCTTGTCTGTTTCTTTGTCTCTGTGCGATAAGCCAGGGGTTCATGCTGATGTTTTCAGTTGTAGCTCCGTAACACAGGGTCCATTCTAGCCTCCCCCCTTCCTTGTCACTCCTTTTCTGATAGTTGGAAAGTTGGCTCTCTTTACACTGCACTTACTAAGTTGTTAAGTCTTACAGTATATGAGAAGTAAGTCCCTGTGGAAGACTAGAACACAGGATTCATGCATAGTTCTTTGTGAAACAGACTCAATTTTGAATAGAAATTGTCCTTGTCACCATTGATGGAAAACCAGTAGTTACCAATTAAAAAGATGATTACTAAAGTTCCAAAGTGTACATATTCCTGACCTTGGACACCACAAGAATAGCAGAGTTTGCCCCCAGAGTTTGCCTCTGCTTACCCGTTCCTGTGTGGTCTTGGGCAGTATTGAATCTTCCTGAACTGAAGTTTTCCCACTTTTGAAAATGTGGCTTCATGCTGACTTGGGATGACCGGCAGAAGCAGGACACGCAGAACCCCGTACTCCCAAAGTGAGCCGAGTTAGTGTTCGAGAACTGGTAGGCGGCCCATGGTTTCTGAGTGAGTGCCTGGATTACAGCTGGGCGTTTCTGATCTGAACCATGTTGGTGATTAGCTTGTGGCCCTGAACCAGGTACCCTCAGTGTCTGCACATGTTGGAGCTGCTCCAGTATGAGCACTTCCGCAAGGAACTGGTGAATGCGCAGTGCGCCAAGTTCATCGACGAGCAGCAGATCCTGCACTGGCAGCACTACTCCCGGAAACGCATGCGTCTGCAGCAGGCACTGGCCGAGCAGCAGCAGCAGAACAGCGCCACGGGGAAGTGAGGTGTAGCCGCCACGGACTCTCTCCAGCTCTCTTTGTGGGGGGGGCACCTGAACCTGCGATGGGCCCTTGCCTGTGGCTACCTCCCTCCAGCTCCCTTTGTATTGTTCATGGGCCACTGTTGTCACACAGTTGTACTTTGGTTTCCTGTGGGTTTGTAAGTTATTATTAATGCTCAACCAACTGAATAAAGATACACGTCAGGTGCTTTAAACCACTGGAAGGCTGCAGTGACGGATGGGGCACGGGGAGGGCCCCCAAATGTCCCAAACTTCAAGCCTAGCTCTGTTCCTCACGTACAGTGGGGCCTGGACAAGTCCGTCTCCTCCGACCTTCTGTCCCTCAGTGAGCTGCCCTACCCCTCTCACCTATAGAGCGAGTACAAGGGAGTCGATGATTTCCTTTGGCCAGAGACAGGACCCACAGAAGGACTCAGCTCTGAAACCGCTTGCTGTGCAAAGGGGGGGGGGCGGCTTCAAGGACCGGGCATGGCTAGGCCTGGGGAAGATGGATGGTTAATGTCTAACTGGACTCTTGACCTTGGACCGGAATAAAGATGATGAGCCTCACCCAAGTGCAGTCACCCAGCACCGCTGACATTTATGTGGTAGGGGCTACAATCCGTGTGTTGTCCCGTTCACATCTCGCTGGCAGAACCAGCCTTGTCCGTAAAGGAGGAAACGGAGGTATAGACTGGTTATGAAACTTGCCCCCTGTTACACAGCTAGGAACTGGTGATCAGTGGCACCCACTCCTGGGCTGGAGCTCCTGCCACCACTGGGTTCTCTGGGCTCTGACCGCTCTCTACCACTGGCCTCACCCAGAGTGGGAAGCCCGTTCAGACAGCGAACTGCACTGCCTGCGGGGGCCAGACGGTTAGAGGTGCCCTGCTCTCCTCCATGGGTTACACTAGCGTCTACATTCTAAAGCCAAAGAAGATGCTATAGGACGAACGCTCTTTGTCAGTTCGTGCCATTGCAGGTAAAAGATCTGAACTCCTTTTGCGATTTGGAATTTGCCTTCTGCACTGGTAGGGGCTTTTAGATACTTCTGTCCCCTCTAGTAATGCATGCCCTTGTGCTATTACTGTCACTGCTGCAGACTTAGCTTACCTGTATCTTAAAGATTCCCACATACTACAAGCAAACAGAAGAGTTCGTGGGCATTTTTTTTTTTTAAAGATTATGTTCATTTATTTGACAGAGTGAGAGAGGGAACAGAAGTAGGGGGATCCGGAGAAGGAAAAGCAGGCTTCCTGCCAAGCAGGGAGCCCAATGCGGGGCTGGATCCCAGGACCCTGGGATCATGATCTGAACCAAAGGTAGAAGCTTAACAACTGAGCCACCCAGGTGTCCCTAATAGCACTTTATATTTAGACAGAAACCAGTTTGTTTCACATCATCATTTCTTTATTGCTAACATGAATTCAAAGCAGGTATGCAGTTGCCTTCGTACTAGAGCAAATCAGGACATCAAGACACAGTTGCCATCATCAAATCTTAATCTTCGGAGAACAACATCTCCACGAGGTTGGCCTGAAGACACTCAGATTCCACCAGTTTTTGGGGCTGTAAGAGAAGAATGATCTAATCTTTTTTTTTTTTTAAAGATTTTATTTATGTATTTGACAGAGATCACAAGTAGGCAGAGAGGCAAGCAGAGAGAGAGGAGAAAGCAGGCTCCCCGCTGAGCAGAGAGCCCGATTCGGGGCTCGATCCCAGGACCCTGAGATCATGACCTGAGCCGAAGGCAGAGGCTCAACTCACTGAGCCACCCAGGTGCCCCAGAATGGTCTAATCTTAAGCCACAGCTATGAACATGGTATTAGGAGGACAAGTGGCGTTCTGCCGTGAGTGACACAAATCTTACAGCAGAGAAGCCGTGCCATTCAGAAGCTATCAACTAGTTGTAACAGGTCTTCGGAAATAGTTAAGCTGTTTGCCTTAAGATGAATCACTTGGCTCTACAGACTACAACGAGAGACAGCAAGTCCAGTGCCATTCTCTTCCCCTCAGGTCTTTAATTTAGGATCCTGGGGCCATGGCTAACCTAGAGGAGGTGCCCTTTCTTTTTGACCAGAAATTCTGGGTTAAGAGGAAAGCAACTTGCTGGTGTTTTAAGGAATGCTGTGTTGAGCAGCTTTCCTGAGCCGTGCTTTGAGAGTTTTAAAACGGACTGGCTTTCAGAAACCATGACAGAGACCAACTACCTAGATAAGTCCGTTATTAACAGTTTGTTGGGGTTGGCCATAGGGATGGACAGTCAGGTGGTGTATTTTTCATGCACTCTGAACACCAATGTGCTACTTGGGATGAAATGTCAGGATCTCTTCTAACGAGGGTGAGCTGAGGCACCAGCACAATGAAAGGAAAGACACTTACTGTTCCGTATTTAAGTAGTGTAGGCACTGCCGTCACTTTCAGATTTTTTCTGAAGTCATTATTTGGATCTTTCCAACTATTTTGAAAAGAAGAGGTGATCAGGTTTCTCACAGGTTAGTTAATATTCGATACATTCCTATATCTAGTCTGTTAGAACTCATTGCTTTTGTTGCAAACGTTTATTGAGCCTTGAGGACTATGACTTTGTGACTGCACAGTTATCCTTAAGAGCGTGAGAACAATATAAAATAAAGTTAAAGACAGGTTCTGGACTAAAACCAGACCAGACGCATTGCACCCCCTGCAATGGCTAAGTACTCAGAATTGGTCTTTAATCACTCCTAACGGCGGGACTTACCGACTACACGGAGAACCGGGAACCTCTGTCCCGAGGCCCTGCCCACCCGAGCTGCGCACGTCTAGTGCGCGTCTGGAACAGGGAAACGGCACTTACTAGGGTTTCTCTCCCACCTGGCAGTAGATGAACACACAGCCCTCACTCAAGTGTTTCAGCCCCTCTCGAACGACCGGTTCAGCTGAAAACGTAAAAGACCAAAGATAAGCCCCGACACGCCAGGGCAGCCGGTACCGAGAGCCCGTCCGCTGCAGGGAGCGGCAGGCGGGTCCTGAGCCCGCTCCGGGCGAACACCGCTCCTCTGCGCGAGCGAGTGCTCGGGGCCTGGCGCGGTGCGCGGGCTCCGGGCGGGGACCCGGAAATGCGCCTGGCCCCCTCGTCCGCCTCTTTCCTGCCCCCGCCGGGCCCGTGGCCGCCCGCGAGCCCGCCTCACCCTGCACGCAGTCGGGGCACCAGCTCTGCCCGCCCGCGTCCTTGGAGCCGGTGAAGTAGGCGAAGATGGTCTTGTCGCGGTGCCGCTCCACCGCCCGGCTGAACTCCTCGAAGCCGCGCACGCTCAGCTCCTCGCAGCCAGCCATCGCTCCGCCGGCCGGGGTCTCGGGGGGCGCGGCCGCGGTCTCGGGGCGGGGCCCCGTGCGGGGCAGGGCGCGGCTGCTTCCGGCCGGGCTGGCGGCGGGGCGGGGCCCGGGGCTCCGCGGCGCTACGGGGGCCTCAGGTGGCCACACCGCGTCGGCGCCGCCCGTCCGCGCTTGCTTGTCCGCGCCGTCTGCGCCGGCTCTGCGCAGGCCGCCGCGCCTCTGCCCGAGCCGCCCCGGCCCCGGCCGCGGCCCCATGAGCGCCGGCCGCCCAGCCCGCCGCCGCGCAGCCCCGGGACCCCTGGCGGCTCGGGCGCCCTAACGGCTCCCAGGCCGCCCTGCGACGTTGCCATGGCGACCGGGCGAGCGGCCGGAAGCGCGGCCTAGCGGGTCCCCAGCCCGCCTCCTGGTAGCCGTGCCGCGCCCCAGGCCAGGTGGGCTCGGGCCGGGGCTGGGGGGGCTTCTGGGAAGCCGCGCCCGCAGCTGCGGACCCGGGGCCCGGGAAAGCCGGAGCCGTGGCCGTCCTTGCAGCCGTCCGCGTCACTCGCGCTCCTGCGGCGGCCGCGGGCGCTCCCGGGGGGCCGGGCGGGGGTCGGGCCGCGGCGGCCGGAGCGCAAGTGCGTGCGTGCGTGTGCGCGGCAGCCGCGGTGGCGGGCGGGGAGGCGCGCGCGGGGCTGCAGCCATGAGCGGGGCGGCGGGCCGCTGCGTGGGGCCCAGCCGGCCGGGGCGCGGGCGCGGGCGGCCGTGGGGGAGGAGGTGCGCCGCGGGGACGTCCCGAGGCCGGGGAGCCGGGCGCCGGCCGCCCCCCGCGGCCTGGGAGACGCGCTGCGTGAGCGCCGACCGCCTGCGGGACTGGCGGCGGCCGCGGGGGAGGAGAGGCGAGGCCCGGGCCTCGGGCGCCAACGAGCCGGCGGCTGGCGGGACCCCTGGGGCTGCGGGCCCGGCCGAGGCGGCTGGGGACCCTGGGGCCGTGTGGGTGGACGGGGCCGTGGGGGAGCCCCAGGTGGTGGGGCCCATCGGGTCAGTGTGGGTGACCGGCGCCGGGCGGGAGGAGGAGGGCGCTCTTGACGACAGCCCCCGGGGCTGTGAGCGGAAAGGCCGCCCGGGCTCCGCGGGGCACGAGAGCATCCTGGAGCTGTGGCTGAAGGTGCGAGCCATGAGGGCAGCCTCCGGCCGCGGGGAGGGAAGCAGGGTAGAGCTCCACCCGGTGCCTGCGGGGGAGGGCCCCGTCGAAAGGGGTGTCCCTGGCCGGGCTTCCTGGGTAGAGACAAGCCGTGCTGGCCTCACAGGCCCCTGGGTGAAAGGACAGGCCAGGGCAGCCCCCGGGACCCCAGGAGGATCTGCAGCTGTGGGGCTAGGGGCAGCTTGTGCGATGGCCTCCGGCTCGTGTGGGCAGGGACAGGCCACGGGCCTGCTTCCCGGGAGTGTGCCTGTGGCCCTGGGGACAAGTTCCGGGATTATCCCGTACCTGCTGAGGAGAGGACAGGCTTTGGGGGTGCCTGGAGCCATGGGGTGGCCTGAGGCTGTGCAGAGAGTGGTGGGCTGTGGGGCTGCTCCGGATCTGTGGGACAGGGGGCAGCGGGCGCAGGTACCGGGGGCACTGGCCCGAGAGGCGGTCTGTGGGGACACCGCGGGCCTGTGGGGAAGGGGACAGGCTGCGAGGATGCCTGATGCTGTGGGGGCACACAGAGGTGTGGAGGAGGAAGCAGCCTCTGGGGGTGCCCTGGGCATGTGGCAGAGGAGGCAGACTGTGGAGGGGATGGGCTCTGGGGGTGTCCCTGGCATATGGGGTGTTGGACAGCCTGTTGGGGTGCCTTGTGCAATGGAAGAGGAAACCAGATGTGAGGGTGACCCAGGATTCAGGGAAAGGGGACAAGGCGTGTGGGTAGAGACCGGGTCTAGAGGTGACCGGGGGCCATGGGCAGCCGCACAGACCGCAGAGGTTAGTGGCCTCGATGAGCAGGAGGTAGGCCCTGGGGGTGCTCCAGGCCTGTGGGGTATAGGGCCGGGAATGGGGGTACCTCCGACTCTGGGGAAGGGGACAGGCTTTGGGAATGTCCCGGGTCTCTGGGGGACCGAGCAGCCTGTAGGGGTGTCGCAGGCTGTGGTGGTACCACCAGGAACTCTGGGAGAACAGGAAGGCTATGGAGGTGTCCCTGGCCTATGGGAGAGGCAGCAGGCTCTGGGGGTGCCTCTAGCCAGCGCAGTGCCCGGGATCGTTGGGGAGGATACAGGGTCCGGGAACGTCGTGAGCCTGTGGGAGAGGAGGCCGGCTGTGGGGGAGCAAGAGGCGCTGGTGCCTACAGCTTCAGGGGTTCCTGGGCCCGCGGATCAGGAGGCCGGCTGTGGCGACAACCCCTGTCTGTGCAGAAGGAGACAGACTGTGGGATGGTCTGACCTGCAGGGGATGCCTGAGGCCGCGGTTTTGCCCAAGCACAGGTGCGCCCTGGCAGGGCTGCCCCCAGCGGTGGGTATGCCTGGGCCTGGAAGGGGCCCTGCCAGGGTGCCTGCCGCTGTGTGGGTGTCTGGCCCTGCGTGGCAGGAAGGCAGCTCCGGAGAGGTCTTAAACCTGTGGGAGAGGGTTCAGAGTGCCGCAGTGCCTGTGGCAGCAGGGGTCCCTGCGGCTCCTGAGGAGCTATGGTCTATGCAGGAGGACGCTGGCTCTGCGGGTTTCCCTGGGTTGTGGGGAAGGAGACAGGCTGTCGGGGTTCCTGAAGCACCTGGGCTCGGGGAAGAGACAGGCCCCGGGTGTGTCCCGAGATTTGGGGGAAGGAAACCGAGTACCAGAGTGCCTGGGACTGCCGAGGAGCCCCCAGCTGCCAGGGTATCCGGTCCTCTGGGGATGGAGACCGGCTTGCCAGGAAGGAGGCAGACTGCAGAGGTGTCCACAGGTGGTGGGGTGCCCATGGCCCCCAGCACACCTAGGCCTGTCCTGGAGGAGTCCACTGCCAGAAGTGTTGCAAGCCTGTGGGGGGAGAGGGAGACAGCGGGAGGACCTGTGGACTCCTGGGCTCCCACAAGGATGGGGGTGCCCAGCACCGCCAGGATACCCGTGCCCACGGGGGAAAGTCTGGGCCCTGGTGGCCCCTCAGGCTTGTTGGGAGGGAGACGGGCTGCTGAGATGCCCACAGCTGCTGGCCCTTCCATGGCTGTGGGCACCTGTGGACCGATGATGGCTGATTCCTGCTCTGGGGACTTCTCAGGTATGTGGGGATGGAGACCGGTGACGGACGCGCCCACTGCTGCCAGGGCTGCAGGAACTGCCGATGGGGTGACTGGCTCTGATGGGGTCTCAGGCCCGTGGAGGAGGAGACCCAGCGGACCAGCCACTGAGGCTGTGCGGGTGCCTTTGTCTTTGGGGGTGCTCGCAGCTATAGGGGTTCCTGTGACGGGACGCGCGCCTGCCGCGGTGTGGGTGACAGGGTGTACGGGAGAAGAAACAGCTGCGGCTACCTCGGGCCTCCCGGCGCTGAGGAGACAGTCCATGGAGGGAGCTTCGGGGGAGGAGGCAGGAGGCCAAAATGCGGAGCTGGCCCGGGGGAGCCAGGTGGCGGGGGTGTCTCACACCCATGGCTGTGGGATCAGGTTGTGGAGCTCCCCAAGCCCTGGCGGGGGAGAGGCCGACCACGAGAGCTTGTGCTCCGCATCCGGTACCAGAACTGCCGTGGGGGTGCCTGACGCGGTGGGGGCGCCCCTAGTTTCAAGGCCGGAAACAGGCATCGGCCGTTTCAGGGTTCCCCTGCAGCAGAGTGGGGGGGCCAGGCCAGAGGAGCATCTGGAGCCAGGGGGAGGGGGAGCCCTCTGGGAGAGCACCTTGTGGGGGAGGACTGGTTGAGGGGGGCCTTCCAGTAGCACGTTAGGGAGCAAGTGGGGGGGTCCTGGGCTCTGTGGGAGGGGACAGGTGGGGGGAGGTCTGGCCTGGGTTATGGACCGAGACACAGCTTGTCGGGGTGTCTCAGGATCGGGGTGAGAGGCTTCGTAGAGATGTCCTAGGGGATGTCAGGTGACAGACCGGGAAGTTTCCTGGAGTGGCGGAGAAGGAACAGGTTGTAAAGAGAGGCGTGTCCCGGGCATTTGTACAGGGGGTCAGTGTGGGGGTGGGTGTCCCTGGACTTTGTGTTTGTGTATGTGCGTGTGTGGTGTCACTCGGCATCATTTGGTGTTTCCTGGCGGAGAGTGGGAAGGGGCTGACCTCGTCAGACTTGCCGACAGGCTCACCTGCCTCTGCGGGCCATGTGACTCTGTGGCTGCAGCCCCCGGACTGTGGTGGGGTCAGCCAGCAGCGGGGTCGCTTGCTCACCTGCCCCTCCCATCTCGACAGCTCTAGGAATCGGGGGTCTTGAACAGCTGCCCTGATGTTCCTGCCGATGTGTCTCTCTGGAAGCAAATCCTGTCTGCAAACCTCGGGTTTACTCAAAAGCTGAAATTAGGGGTTTTTTCTTAAGACCTGGATTTCCCTATTGATTTAGCATAGGGTTCTTTGATAGAACAAATACCCCAGTACATTGAGAACTAGTCAGTTTTTGGAAAATCAGCTTAATTCAATATGTGTTGAGTTCACATGTCTGCTACGCTCCAAGCACAGTGTTGTGGGAAATACCAGAGGAGAGCAGGACAGGTCCTTCCCCTCCGGGAGCCTTGTCTAGGCAGGAAGATGGGACTGACCCTGCGGCGTAGGTAAATAACAGCGTGAGGCGAGAGGGCGATGAGCTCGTGCTGAGCGCAGGGGTGCCGCCGTGTCTGGGGGTGGGGGCCCAGCCCACGTCAGCTCCCAGACCTCCTTCCTGTCTCGGCCCACTGTGGGCGGGGGGCTCCAGCTAGCTCCGCAGACCCCCCTGCAGGCTTCCTCTGAGTCCTGCACAGTCCCGGGAGCTGCCCGCTCTGGGCTCGCGCGTGGACCGCGTGTTGGTGAGGCCGCCCTGTGGGAGGGTGCTTGCCCACCGCGCTGCAGCTCCAGTCTTCTGGGTGACCCTTGAGATCTGACACCTGGAGCGGCTCAGCAGCGAGTCGTTAGAACACTATGCCCCATATTCTCTCAGGAGGATTCCCAAAGGGAAGATGCTTTGATGCCGGTCCCGGAGCCCTTGCTGCCACACGTGAGGCCGCTGAGGGTGTCTCCGGAATGTCGCTGCACGGGCACGGCGCTGCGTTGGCCTCCTCTGGCCCGTGTCAGAGCACTGCGGCTCTGAAGCAGCTTTCTCTCGTTGTAGGCGATGACTGGGGGAGAGCAGGGCCGGCCGGTGGCTGGGCTCTCGGCAGCGCCCCGCGCGCTCTGACCGGATGAGCCTGGGAAGGCCGGCCGCCGCCGGGGCTCACCTGGCAGCCTGCGTCCAACTACATGGGAGCAGCGACCTCAGGACCCTCCAAGCCCAGGTAGTTTTCTTGCCTTGCTGTCTTCAGATTTCTGTTGTGAAATATTTTGAACAAAAGTGGGAAGAAAAGGGCAGTGAACACCATTTAAACCGCCTTCGAGATTCAGTGGTGGTGTTTTCTCTCGGGTGCTTGCAGACCTGCTCCCAAAGCAGCTGCAGGAGTCACGGCGCTTCCTTTCTACATATTTTGGAATACTCAGTGTTTTAGGATAGGCCTAAAAGTGAGCTCTCCTGCCTAACCAATATCGCACCTAACAAAATGAACCAAAAACCATTCCCTGATACAATCTAATCGCCCATTTTCCCTCCGCTTCATCCAGTTGTCCCCAAAAAGGTTTTTCCCCCCAACACTGAACGTATGAAAATCTTCCCACAACGCTGGATTCTGCAGCGAACACCCAAGTTGCGGGATGATTGCGTTGTGTTTGTTTCATTGCGCATCTGACCTTGCCTGCCCTCCATCAGAGTCCGTCCATCAGCCCGTCTTGCCCCAGTACACGTGGGAGTCGGGTGCAGACATGGGCATCTGGCGTGCCTTGGTGTGCGCATCACATGCTAGAATTCATTCTTGGAGCTCGTTCTCAGAATTTCAGCTTTCTCTTCTGATGCAAGCTTCACATCTGAAACGAATACACCAGAATGTACGCATGTTGTCACATTTGCTGAGGTTTGACGAATGCATATGAGGTGTTGCATGTTCCTCTGTCAGGCAGGGTCTTTGCTGTTTCCCCAGAGAGGTCTCCTCCGCCCCTTCCTGCCCTCCTGTGGCCACTAGCATTGGGATTCTTTCCACTGTAGATGGGTTCTGCCTGTTCCAGGCCTTCCTGGAATCCTGGAAGCGAGTCATAAACTCGCTACGGGATCTCGTGTGTCAGGCCGCTTTGGGTGTGACATCTGGAGCTCTGCCAGCGCGGCTGCTCTGGACCACCAAGTGGCGTCCCTGGTAGGTGCTGTGGCTGTTTGTTCTCCGGCTGCTGGTTTGGGTTCCTGCAGATGCAGCTGCTGGGGGCTTCCTGGTACATCTCTGTTTGTAAAGGTGTTTTCACGTCTCAGGCACATACCATGGAGTGAAGTCACCGGGACATGGGACGGTGTGTGTTTAGTTTAACAAACCAGCTGACTTTCCTGGGGCTGTGCCATCTCCCGTCCCTCCTGACAATGACTGAGTGCCCCAGTTGCTCCGCGTCTTAGCCAGCCTGGGTTGGTTTTTTAAATTAGGGCCCTTCTGCTGGGTGTGAAGGAATGTGTCATTGTAGTTTACCAAGAAAATTGAGAAAGAATATTGATGTAGTTTGAGACTGACAAGTTAGAGCAGTGGAACATGGAATTCCTGGGTACGCTTCTTGCAGACTCCCCAAGTGTCAACCCTCCTATTACATTTCCCCTCTGTCTCCCCTGTGTCTCTATCTTTCTGTAGACACGTGCGCTTACACGTATATGCACTCGTGTGCTCACATGGACACAGGCATCCATGGGCACACGTGTGCTCACACGTACACGCATACCTGTCCACACACGAGCACTCACGTACACAAGCACCCATGTCTGCGTTCACACGTACACACGCACCCACGTGAAGACATGCTAACACGTTCACCCGCATTCATGTGCAAGTGTGCCGTCACGTACATATGCACCCATGTGTACATATGCGCTAACATGTACACACGCAAACATGTGCAAGTGTGCTGTCACGTACACATGCACACATGTGCAAGTGTCCTGTCACATACATATGCACCCATGTGTACACATGCGCTAACACGAACACATGCACACATGTGCAAGCGTGCCGTCACGTACACACACACCCATGCACACACGAGCTTGGGCTCTTACCCACCCCCCAAGGCATTCTGGTTACTTTTACTTCTGGTTACTTTTACTTCTGGGTTAGGCTTGTCCAGACAAGGCTGTACTTCTCACGGACTGTCCATCAGTCCTCGCCCTTTAGATGACGACCCTTTGTTTCTTCTCTCAGTACCTCCAGGGAGGCCTTAAAGTTGTGTCCGAAATACTTTCCTGAAGTCTGACCATAGTGGGTTCATTTTAAATGGACCCTTCATCATGTGACACACAAACACCCTTTATTACGAGGCTCGGGAGGCCATCCACGGGGCAAAGGGCTGGCAGTGGAGGCAGGGACTTGGGCTGCTGACCTGCCGTGGGGCCCGCAGTCATAAACTCGCTACTTGTCCTTGTCTTGTAATCCTGGAACAGGTACTCCATCCTAAAGAAATTCTTTAAAATGAGAAAAAAAGGGGGGCTTGGGAGGCTCAGTGGGTTAAGCCTCTACCTTCGGCTCAGGTCATGATCTCAGGGTCCTGGGATTGAGCCCTGCTTCCTCCAGTCTCTCTCTGTCTGCCTCTCTGCCTGCTTGTGATCTTTATCAAGTAATTAAAACAAAACAAAACTTTAAAAAAAATGAGAAAACAGCTGAATGTGTGGAAATATTATTTTAAGTCCTATTTCTGTTAGTGGAAACCTGGAACCATCTAAGTGCTTAAGAAGGTTAAGGGCCATTTGTGGGATTTCGGAAAAAGCTGCCATGATAAATGACAATGTTAGCTTTTGGAAACATGCCTTTGCTTCTTAAGGGAAAAACCAAACAAAACTTACACCTATTATAATTCAAAGGACAAAGCCTGAGGCCTGCGTGAGAAGGGGTATGTGGACCTTGGGGTGCAGGATGCCCTCAGGTGCGGGGTCAAGGTCGTGGTGGAGCCACCAGGTGCATGGCCTCGTCTGATGGCGGCTCCTGTGTGGCAGGTGTCTGGGGGCCATGTCCGCAGAACTCGTGCCGCCTACATTGTCTCTGTCAGAGCCTGACCTTTTGAGACCATGGGGGGTGAGGGGCGGGGGGGCCCCATGGGCCACTGTGTGAAGCTCTGCAGGTTGCCTTTCGGAGGAGCAGCCCATGTGCTGCTGGGAGGGGGGCAGGGTGGGACCGTGGCCTGGGGACGTGGGCAGGGACCGCAGGCATGTGATGAGGTCAGGGGTGTCCAAGGGTGGCTGCCTGGGTCCCCACAGGGGAGTGCGTCTTAGCACTCAGGGTTGTGTGGCGGAGTCGGAAGTGGGGCCTCAGACGCACAGCGTGTGGGATGTGCTTTCCTCATGGGCTCTTGGCGCTCGTCTGTTTTGTTTAAAGAACCAGCTGCAGTTCAGCAGGAGCGCACCTGAGCACGCGGGCACCCTGGCTGTGCGCTACTCCTGCCCGCACGCCATCCGGATCGAGAAGCTGAAGCACACATACCGTGAGTCATACGGCTGTGAGGATGCGGGCTGGCATGGCAGCGGCCACGGGAGCGGCTCGGCCTCGTTCTCCGTCATCTCGGAGGAGCGGCTCAGCTACGCCGTGCACCTGGCCAAGAGGGACGTGAAGCGCAGGCAGCTGGAGGAGCGCATTGGGCGGCGCCGGCTTGGGGGGGAGCCCCGGCTCTCACGTCCGCACAAGGTCCCCGAGCCCAGCATGCAGAGGAAGGAACCGGGGAGCCGGGATACGTGCCCTTGCGGCCACCAGCCGTCCACGGTGGGAACGTCCTGCGCGGGTGCCAAGGTGTATCTGTACGCACCTCATCCGGCCCCATCCCACCTGGCTGTGCCCCACTCGCCCCCCACCCACGACCCAGGCCTGGAGCCCCGCCCCAAGCTCGGCGGCCACCAGCAGCTGCTGGACGTGCAGCGGCTCCAGAGGGAGCTGAGCGCTTGCATCCACAAGATGGAAGAGGTCACGAAGAAAGGTGAGAGCAGCTGGACTCTGTGGGTGTGGGACAGCCCATCACGCTCATCCCGGTTAGTCCACCCCCTCCCTGCGGCGAGCAGGGCCCTCAAGGCAGGTGGCCCATGGGTCTGACCGGAGTCTGTCCTCCTGGGAGTTGGCCCTGCCCTGGCCCCCGTCAGGCAGAGGTGCCCAACACGCCCCGTCCTGCAGGCTGCCGCATCGGCTGCTGACGCCTCGCGGTCGGGCACCTGCTGTCAGCCTCCGGTCCGATGGCTCTTGAATGCAGACCCTCCTGCCGTGTTCTGCTCTGGAGAATTATCTTTAACTTGCCTAGAAATGAGCATCGTGTGTGCACATGCTTCCAAGCACAAGGGCGGTGCGTGGTTCTCCACACCGTTCCCCACAGTTGCTCAGTGCCCTCTGCCCCGTTTACCCACCTCCTGGTGGTGGGTTTGGGTTAGGCTGGTGGGTTGGAGAGAGGGGCCTGTCTTCCCAGCTGCAAGGAGCGGGGGGCTGAGCAGCCCTGGGGACCACTGCTAGGACCCCCCAGGTCTGTGGGACCCTCTGCAGATACATGCAGGTGCCACGGGGAGTTTATGCTGCCTTCCCGAGATAGCTGTGGCCCAACAGCAGGACCGCAGAACGCAGTGAGGGTGTGGCGGCATGGGGCAGACTGGACTTGTGTCTGTGCTTCCGAGCGGCCGGCTGAGGGGGCGAGGGGGTTGCTGCAGAGTTCACGAGGTCTAAAACAGCACCTGGCTGGCTGAGAAAGACCTCTGTCCCCTGTCTTCCTGGTGAGTGTGTCAAGCAATGTCGTGGCGGTGGCAGGAGTGTCGCGGCTCGTGTCTGATGCCGTTCCTTGGTGTGGGCCGCCGGGTCACCCCGTGGCCTCCTGTGCTGGAAGCTGTGCTGTCTGGGGACGGAGCATGGGGACCCCCACTCTGACGACGTGGCCTGACCCGGGACCTTTCTGGAGAGCTCCTCAAACTCTCTGGGGCAAGACCGGCTTGGGTGATTTCTCGTTTATTTTATTCTGTCTCTCAAGACTTTATTTTAGAGAGAGCACGTGTGCACATGTGAGGGCAGAGAAGGGGCAGGGGGAGAGAGTGGCAAGCAGACCCCTGGCTGAGCACGGGGCTCGGTCTCGGGACCGTGAAGAACTTGATTGTAGCCAGAATCAGGAATCGGAGGCGAAACCCGCCCATCCGCCCAGGCACCCCCGTTTATTTTTTTAGTTTAAAATTTCAGTTTGTCCCAAACCCATGTTTCGAACTATAGCAGAAGTGTCACCACAGTGGCAAGTAGCTGTAAAAACCCGTTGTGCACACTGTACATTTTTTCTGCTCTTAGTTGTCGTGGGCTGGGCACAGTTTGCCACGGCCCCTGCGGACCACCTCCGGGGGCCCCGACGTGCCCAGAGGCGCTCCCCGGGGGCGGCTCCGTGGATCGGCTGTCTGAGAACCGCCTGCAAGGCGGCAGCTTGAAGCCCCGTCAGAGCCAGCGTCCGTGACATTCATGCACACGTGCGGTGCCCGCATCTCTCCACAGTGCATGGCTGACGTGAGACGCAGGTCTGGCTTGTTGCTCTGTGACACGATGTCTGTACCCACAACTCCTGATCTCAATGTGTTGATTTTTTCAAAAAAGATTATTTCATCATTTGGCTTCTTTTTTTCCTTTCTTTTTTACCCCCATAATTTGGTTTCTTAATGAATAAGTGTTAAATATTTGTATTTATAAAATACACTTGCACTAATAAAACACGGCTTTTCCTGACTTGTATCTTGGAATTTTGCATCAGACCCTTTTCGGGATAAATGTATTGGAAAACCACTGCCTCGGTGACGGGCGCCTGCGCAGCTCTGAGTCCCCCAGAAATGGCTTCTCTGAGTGCACGTTCTTTGAACCATGTGTGAGGGTCTCCCTGACAGAGATGCAGGGCTTCGGACGTTTGAGCTATCTTAATGCATTAAGAAAGGATTTCTCTGTCGGATTCAAAATAAAGTGTCGGAGAAATCTTGCCAAACAGTAAATCAGGCAGTAAAGGGTTTCTGAAAAAAATAGAAAGCATCACCGGTTTGGGCTCAGTAGAAAGAACTTCAGAGTGGTGGGCAGCGCTTGGCAGTGGCCGAGGCTGTCCCCTGGGGGTCTGGTTCCTGGACGCTGCATGGTGGGAGCTCGGCTGGAGGTCCTCGCGTCTCTTCCCACCGAGTCCCGCTCTGGCCCACTCCTTCCTCCCTTCTTGGCTGGTGGAGAATTTGTGGTGGGGGCCCCATTGTTGTTTTTTTTTTTTAAATAGAACTAGAGCTCTTTAACTTCACGATGTCTCGGAATAATGGACATTTTCATGCATTTCCTTATGTAGCGTGTAATCCACTTTTGGGGAAACGCTATTTTCAGACAGGACGGAAGTGGCTTTGGACCCCGATGAGGAGCGACGCGCCCGCGTCAGGAGGCAGGAGCAGGCCGTGAGCTCAGCCCGGATGCTGTATGTCCTGCAGCAGCAGGTATGGGGAGCGGGGGAGCGGCCGCTGGCTTGGGGGGCCCCGTCGCAGTGGCACAAGCAGAGTGTCCCGTGTCACTTCTGCTGCACTGTGGACACTCAGTTTCCTGAATGTGTGGCCCCGCGGTCTCTCTTTTGTTGTCTGCCGTCACATACATCTGTGTATGGCGGGTAGGGGGTGACGTCCTTCAAGGTGGTTTTTGGTTTCTTGGGGTCATAAGTTCTTGTGAACCTGTGTGAGTCCTCTGGAAAGCAGTGCTGGTACAGCGCCTGTTTCTGGGCAGAGTCTGGTGAACAGTGGCTGGCTCGGGGGCCCTGAAGCCCCTAGGCCCCGCTGGCTCCCTGGGGTAAGAGGGACGGGGCCTCGTCACTTGCACACCTACCTCCTGTCCGTGCAGGGCTGGACGCTGAGTACTGTGGGTCACGTGGCTGTCTCCTCTCCTGGCAATGCCGGAGGCGTGCCGAGGTTCTCGTTTTGGGGCTCGTGAACAGACGCTCATGTTGCTTACGTTGCGATGCTTCATAAGTCTGTGCTGACTGTGGTGCCTTCCTCATGAACTCACCTTTGACTCCTTTCCTGCCACTTAAGTCACATGTTGGCTTTATTGCTTGAACCGAAAGCCAAATGTTTTCATTTGAAGGAAATTATCTGAGTTAGACTTGATTCCATATTGTCCTGGGCTTGTGCACATGGCTGCCCCTGTGATCGTTCCAGAACACTCACCTGACCCTGTCAGGGCTCTCTTGACACAGTGCAGCCCGCGCCCCAGCGTGGCCTACCCCCTTCTCAGTGCCGCCCCCACCTTTACTCCCTCCTGGGACGTTCCTGTGACACTGGGACCAAGGATGGGAGGGGAACACCGTGCTCCGTTCACCGTCTTGAACTGGAAGCCGGGGACCGTGTTTTGGGTCACGAGTGGAGGGCTTTGTCTCCTTCCAAGTGACTTGAATTAAATAGTGTTATATTTGAGCAAGACAGGTCAGCAGACGGGTCTGAGGCCTCCACTTTCCCCCTTTACGGAACAGGTGAAGGAGATCCAGGAAGAGTTGGATAAATTGAGCCCACGTGAGACCAGACACACGAAGAAGGTGCTGGCACAGTTCTGCCACCATGAGTACTGCTTGTAGATAAGTTGCATTTCCAGCGTCCGGGAGGGACTGTGTGCATGGGTTTTCCACAGTAACGGGTGCACAGTTCTTACAAAGATGTGTCTAGGGGGGCACGAGCCGCGTACATATCCTGCATTTGGGGTGGCCCTCCAGGGCACAGACTCTGAAAATAGATTCTGTTGCTGCTGGTGTGAGAGTAGGGGGTGCTGGGGCACTCAGTCGGGGAGCTCCTGCCTTCCACTGGGGTCATGGTCCCAGGGTTCTGGGATCGAGTCCCACATTGGGCTCCCTGCTCAGCAGGGAGTCTGGCTCTCCCTCTGCCCCTCCCCCAGCTTATGCTCGCTCTCTCCGTGTCTGTCAAATAAATAAATAAAAATCTTAAAAAAAAAAAAAAGAAAGAAAGAAACGATAGAAAGGTAAAAGCTCTTTGTCAGAGAAAACCTCTCAACTTCGTAATCGCCTTACTGCGAACAAGTGTCAGGGTACGAGGCTGTCTGGAAAGAAGACAGGCCACAAGTGCTGGTGCGGATGGGACCGCCGCGGAGAAGTTTGAGGCCTCACCCGCTCCCCCCGTCCTTCCTCACCAGTCATGGGCCATGTCGCGGCTGGCAGCTGCCCACCGAGGAGCCATCCGGGCCTTACAGGTGTTGGTGACGCAGCTTACGGACCGCGGGGAGCACCCGGTTCCTGCGCGCTGTCGGGAGCTGGGTGGCCTCATCCGCCAGCTCTCACTCTGCTCCGCCAAGCTGCACGCCGACCCCTCCGTCCCCAATGTGGTTGCGGACATCCTGCGACAGATTGAGGTACGGAGTGGGCTCCGGGTTTTGCTCAGAGGGCTGTGTGTCTGAGCAGGGAGGCGATGCGTTCTGTGGCCTGGTTTGGCTGGGATTGAAGGGAAGACAGGAGGAAGCTGCCGCCTGGGGAACTCCAGCTTCGCAGGGGGCGCAGGACGGCCTTTGTTTTCATTTCATCACTTTCAGAGTCGGGTCTGTAACGTTGTATCTCACTCGTTTGAGAATGGGCGGCTTGGGTGTAGCACCCCCGCGATGGGCGGCTTGGGTGTAGCTCCCCGGCGTCGGCTCTCACCCAGGTCTGCTGACTCAGCAGAACGTTCCATCCCCTGACTGTGCCACTCGAGAGAGAGCCTGTTAGCACAGAAAAGGAGAGCAGTAAAGCACTCTTCGCTTAGTGCTTGCATGGGAGTGCCAGAGTGCAGTCCCAGTGGGCTTCCAGGAAGAAGAGGTGCTTGAAGTCCTAAGGGAGCACAGCCTCCAGTCTGGTGTGTTGGCTGGAGATGTCTGGCTGTTCCCCTGCAGGTACTAGTCAGGACAGAGCCAGCAAGAACAGGGCGCCCTCATCTGTGCCGTCCTGGCCCTGCTGCTGTGCCGGCAGCCACGCGGGCTTTCTTACTAGCATGCCACCGCCACTTTCCTTGCACACTGTCCCCGCGACCCCGTCTCCGGAGTTAGCTCCACCGCCACCCATCCACGGACAGAAGGCAACCTTCGTGTTGGTGAGACATGGGAGGACAGGTGCACCAGAAGGAGCCTTCTGGGCATTGACTAGCCCTCGGCGGCCCCTGTGGCCCCTCTTCTTGACCATCGCTGGGGCGGTGAGTTGGGGGCAGGTACAGGAGGCACCAGTGCCTGGAGGACACAGCCCGGGAACGTCATTGGGCGCAGACCCCCCCCACGACATTGTGGTGGGGCACCTGGTGCTCTGGGCACTTGCCTGTCACAGACAGCGTGAACACATCCTCATGGTCCTGGAAAGATCTCAAGGGCTTATCGAGCCTGTCCTCAAAGTCCGAGCAGGAGCACCTGAACGTGATGCTTCTTATACTTGTCTGTCTGTCAGTAATGCGAGGAACTCAGTCCCGTTGACGGGCTACAGCTGCCAGGGCTTGCTCTCCTTGTGCCTCCCTGTAAGTAAGTGTCGGTTTGCACGGACCCGCTGGAAGCCAGGCCTTCGCTGCCCGCTGACAAGCGAGGGCTGCGTCCTGTGGGAATGGGGGCCGTGCGGGGCCGGGTGGCCAAGGCCCTGGGCATGCTGCGTGGTTTATGAAAATATATGTTACACGCGGTTCCTTTGCCCACTGGAAGTGTCGTTTGAGTGAGTGGGATTTCGACTGAGAATTAAGACATGTAAAAAGCGGACCATGGAGCTCTGCGGACCATGGTCGGTTTAGGACATGTGGATGTAGAGCCTTTAGACGTCCCGTTCTTGAGCTTTGTGCTGCTGGTTTCAGCGGACTAGACGTGTAAATAATGTGCACATTTTTTTTTATTAATGATGCGGGCATCCTCAGTAATGGCGTTTCCCAGCTAAACGACAGCCATTGGCCAAAACAAGGCCGTGCTAGTGATGCGTGTCTCTGGGGGCCTGATTTTCGGGTTTGTGATGAATAGTTAGGCTTCAGTGAGATAATCTAAGACGGTAATGGACTATCTCATTGTAGGCTTTGGAATCCCTCCTGGAAAAGAAATTGTCACCAAAAAAGAAGAAAAGTTTCACGGAAATTCGGAGCAGGTTTCCTGTTGGTGGCCGTGGGGCCTTAGAGAGATGGCAGAGTCCTTCGCCCAAGAGTGCAAGGAGAACCCTTGTAGCAAAGGAGACATTTCCCGAGGAAGCAAGGTGGCCTTCAGGGGCGAAGATGCTCCCGGCTGGTATGTGTCCTGAGACATTCACAGTGTGGTGTCTGGTTCCTCAAGGTCATCTGGCTGACACAGACGCTGCGTGAGGGGAGGTCAGGATTTAAAACCTGCTCACCAGCAGGTGCACTCGAACCCAGAGAAGCAAGTCGCAGCTAGACTGCGTCCTTGGGTGGGAAGCTGGAGGGTCCCCCTGCAGAGGAAGTGTCCCTCCATAGAGGAAAAGTATTCCCCATAGAGGAAGGCTCCCCCATAGAGGGAGGGTCCCCTGTAGAAGAAGGGTCTCCCATATAGGAGGGTCCCTATAGAGGAGGGTGGGGAATGTCAAGTTCCCATACCATCGTGCTTGGGTCCCCTAAAGGAGATTCCTGAAGAGCTGGAAGTGAGAACCCCGCTTTTTAAACGCATATTTGTTTAGATTTTAACGATAGGCGCACGCACACACAGACACCCACATGACGGATGTGTGTGTTTAATGCAGTTAATGACTGGTCCCCAGAGCCGGAGTTGGCTGGCCTTGAACCTGGGCCTACAGGGATGTTTTGGGGAGCAGCGAGCAACAGAGTATGTTTCCCACGTCCTTGCCAAGTACCTTATGTCATGAAACTGGGAGACTTTTCCAGTGTCTGGATGCAAATAATCCCTTCCTGTTGGTCCTGTCCTGTCCCGACTCCGGGAAGGAAGGTCATCGGTGCTCCCAGGCGTGTGCTCCCTCCTCCGGGTGCCCTCCACCCTCTGGGGGCTGGCGTCGTGCTTGTGGGCGTGAAGACTTTCTTCCTGCGCTGTGGGCCTCCTCTCTGGGTTTACCACGGGCGGTGGCAGGTCTCTCTCTCAGTCACTTGCTTTTCGCTTGGTTTGCAACCCCTCTCCTGGTACGGAGACCTGCACCTGGTGCGCGGAGCCCACATTCTCACGTGTTTTCCTCTGTCGGGAGGCTCTTCTCCTCGTTCTTCACAGTTGGTTGACGGCGATGATGTGTCTTCAGAGCAGAAGGTGCTTGTCAGGTTCCGGGGCAGAGGCCGTGGGGCTGGTGATGGGCCCCTGAGCTCACGGGCTGGCCTGGGGGAAAAACATCATCCTGCCCTTTGTCCACTCCCGCAGGTGAAGGGCACAGTCGATGGCCAAGGAGAATTCCTGACGTAGGGTTAGTAGGAATTTCTGGATTCCTTGTTAGGTTTGTTTCCAGTTTTCTCATTTTATGGTTTTTATTCCTGCTTTGAACAGGATTGTCTTTTCACTGCATGTCGAAGTGGGTTCTAGCTCCTTCCGGCAGAGCCCTGGGATGCTTCCCAGATCCCCGGGCGGCTACCACACTGCGTGTTGTTGGTTCTGAGTGAAGTGGTGGGACTTTCCTGGAATCGGGATGCATTCTTAGGTTGATGATACCTTTCAAGTAATTGGTCATGTTTCCAAATTTGCTGTTGGTGCATAAAATAAGGGCATGTCTTATACTCGATGTTTTAGATTTGATGAATTACTGAGATTGTTAGTTAATTCTTCCGTGTTTTTCTGGATACACAAGATCACCGACAAATAAGTAAAGTTCTGCTTCTCTCTTTGCGATTTTTATACCGTTTCGTTCTTCTCTCTCTCCTTTACTGGACAGAATTTAGTTCAGAATAACACTGGGTGACAGCTGCAGAGGGGACACCGCCGCCCCGGGTTTTGTGGGGTTTGTTTCCATGTCATGCTTGCTGTTGGGTTCGTGCATGTCCGCGTGCAAAGTGGGGGAAATAATCTTCCGTTTCTTCTTCCAGCTTTGTGAAGAGATTTTCTTTTCCTCTACGTTTTCCTTTTTTTGAGTTAAACCAATAGAGGTATACATTGATAGTGTTTTAAAGTAGTTCCAAGATTTTAATGCTGTATTTTTTAATGGGCCATTGATGTCGGTGTGGATGAACCCAGTGAACTTATTTTCCTGTTTCAGTTGAAGTAGAACGTAGAGTTGGACGAGTGCACAAAACGTGGGTGTGCCCCTGCGTTTGCTGTCAGAAAACAAACATCTGTGGAGCTGCTACCTACATCAAGAAATCGAACATTCCAAGCACTGAGAAGTCCCCTCCAGTCTCCACGCCTCGTCTCCTCCCCCAAATGCACTGTTCTTCCGATTTTTTTGCTATACTTTGGTTTCTGTCAGATCTGGAACTTCGTGAGCTTTGTAGGAATGGAGGTGCATGATCCGTATTTTCGCAGGACAGGCCTCTCTCCATTCACATTTTTTGGGGGTCGCATTTGTGTGGCTGTGACCTGCTGGTGCTCGCGGCTGCGTCCTACCGTAGGAGCGTAGCACGACTCCGTTGTCCTCACTGTTGGGGCTTCCCAGGTCTGGGCGATAGCGAGAAGGCTACTCTTCTGTGTTTGTCGGTGCGTGTGCACGTGTGTTTGTGGTGGGTGTGTTCCCGGGTACCATGGTTGGGGCGTAGTGGCTGGTTCCACCGTAATAACGAAGATTCTTTTCAAAGTGGTTTTACCGGTTTTATGCTGACCAGCAGCATGTGGGAGCCGCTGCCACCCATCCTTGCCCACACTTGTCAGTTTTTGTAAGTGTAGCCCCTGCTTGGTGTGTAGACCGTCATTCTGGTTTTGTGTTCAAAGATTGATTGACTTGAGAGAGTGGAGGCGGCAGGGGGTGGACCCTGCTGGGTGCGGAGCCCGACACAGGGTTTGACCCCAGGACTCTGAGATCAGACCTGAGCCAAAACCAAGAGTGCGACATTTAACCCACTGAGCTGCCCAGGCGCCCCTCATTCTGGCTCGAATTTACAATTTCTGTGTGAGTGACAGTGGGAGTGTTTTCTTGTGTTTATGCTCCGTTTGCACACCTCCTGCTGGGCAGTGCCAGTTCAGGTCCTTTGCCTGCCCTCCCTCCCTCTTTCCCATTCTCCTTCTCTTCCTTCCTTTCCTTTTTTTTTTTTTGGTTGTTCCCAGAATTGGATTTATAGGAGTTCTATTTGGGACTGCTCTGCGTGTGGGCCCTGCCTCAGTTTTCTGTGCTGTAAACACACACTGGGACGTTACTGCAGCTTCTGCCACGGCTGCGGTGCTGGGACAGACAGAATCGGTCATTCGCTGGGGTCCGACAGAGCACTGTTTTCCTGTACATCTTTTTGCCTTTGTTTTTATGTCCTATTGAAGCTTTTTCTTACGCCAGAATTAAGACCTTTTCCTGCGTTATTTCCTTGAGAAGTTTCATTTGAAAAGATTCCTTCCTCAGAGCGGCAAAGAATACCGCTCGTGTCGTAAATTCAACGTCCATACATGTGGGTCCGTTTCTGGGCCCCGTGTCCTGGTCCCTGAGACCATGGACCTTGCTGCTGGTCCCTTTGCTCATGCACAGCGTCTCCGTTCTGACTCTTGACTGGACGCTCGGCTGCCTGCTCTTCTGGAATGCCTTTGCTGACCTCGACCCTCGGCATCTGCACGGAAGTTTCAGGATCAGAATATGAGTTCCACCAACAGCCACCCCCGCCACACACACAGTGATAGCCCACAGCGGACGGCCGACAGCCGACAGCAGATAGACAGCAGACAGCAGACAGCCGACAGCGGACAGTAGACACCCACAGTGGACAGCCGACAGTGGATAGCTGACAGCCGACAGCAGACAGCAGATAGCTGATAGCTGACAGCAGACAGCCGACAGCGGACAGCTGACAGCGGACAGCCGACAGTAGACAGTGGACAGCCGACAGCGGACAGCTGATAGCTGACAGCGGACAGCCGACAGTGGACAGCCGACAGCGGACAGCCGATAGCCGATAGCTGACAGCTGATAGTGTCCTGGGATTCTGACGAGTTAATGCCTCCTGAAGTCCCGATTCACAGACGGAGCCTTCGACTCAGTTGTCCTCAGATCCTCTCGCGCAGCTTTCACTGCATTTACTCTGCGGCATGCCCGTGCGTGGCATCCTGGAAGCCCTCTCACTGCTGACGTGCGTGCAGACATGCAGACGTCTGGCTGACCTGCAGATGCTCCTGTTTTCTTACCATTTTGTCAGCAGGTTGTGCTCTGCTGTGTGTGGAATCGTGAATGACCCTGGCTCACTCCAGCCTTTGCTCCTTTCTTGCCTTTTTTCCCGTGCTCTTGTGGCTTTGTGTACGATCTGTCGACGGCTCGAGTGTCTCGTGTAGTGTGAGACTCACGCTCTCCTTGGGCTTCTGCTTTGTCTGCTTGGAACCTGAGCCATGAAACACTAGGCCTTCGAGGCTGTGACATCGTTCCTGTTGGAACCTCGGGGCCGGCCCCTCAGGTGGGGCTCGTATGAGGTCGCGTGGCGCTCACCCATACTCGCGCCCCGTCCCAGAGCTCTGTCCTCCACTGCCAGGCTCGGAGCGTCTCCTGTGAGTAGCTGGCTGTTGCATGGTTAACCCGCTCTGGTGTCCGAGGTGCAGGACGCCCTTGAACGTTCAGCCTCGGCTCCTGAGTCTCATCTGCCAACGTTTTCTCTGCCTGCGTCGGACTCTCCTGTGCTCATCAGCAGCTTCGCGGGTCACTATTTCCTCTGCTGGGTTGGAGCTTGCGTGTCGCTGTGCATCTGACCTGTGTCCCAGTCTGCTGCCGATGCTGTGCATCGCCCTGGCGTGGATGTCTCCGAACTCGCTGGAGAGCGGTTAGACATGCACGTCGCATGGTGTGGTTGTCCCTCCCCCTCATGGCTACACGGTAGAACGCAGCCCCAGGTGGGCATGCCTTTCCCTCCCACGCCTGTGAGACAGGCTCCGGGAGGCAATGTGTCTGAGGTGGGGAAGGCTCCTGGCCAGCCACGTAGTATGCTGCGGTCCGGGTGCCCCGGGGAGACACGGACAGCTTCCCGGGCCTGCGCAGACGCGTCTCCTAGCTGGGTTAGAAGAGCGCAGGTGCCCGCAGCCGAGGTGGGGAAGTGAGCGCCTGCTTTGGGGGCAGCGGGCAGAGAGCTGCCTGCTTGCAGCTCCCGCGGAACCAACGTGCAGAGTGGGAGTGCTGATGCATGTTGTGACTCCGGGCAGAGGACGCTGTCTCTCAGCATTTTGTTTTTCCGTCTGTGAAGCGAGGACACTAGTCCTTATCCTGCGGGACAGACCCGGGTGTAAGTGACACATCGGATAATCCCGAAGTGCCCTAAATGTGGCAGGTGTTTTTAGTTCCTTGCCACAATTTCAAGTTACCGCGGGGGGGCAGGTTGTGGTAGGCAGATGCTAGCTGAGGAAATAGGTCTTTAAAAATGAGTTGGCCATTAAAAATGACTTGTTTTTTTTTTTTTTTTTAAAGATTTTATTTATTTATTTGACAGAGAGAGGGATCACAAGTAGGCAGAGAGGCAGGCAGAGAGAGAGAGGAGGAAGCAGGCTCCCTGCTGAGCAGAGAGCCTGATGCGGGGCTCGATCCCAGGACCCTGAGATCATGACCTGAGCTGAAGGCAGCGGTTTAACCCACTGAGCCACCCAGGCGCCCAAAAATGAGTTGGTTTTTTTTAAAGATTTTATTTATTTATGTGACAGAGAGATCACAAGTAGGCAGAGAGGCAGGCAGAGAGAGAGGGGAAGCAGGCTCCCCGCTGAGCAGGGAACCCGATGTGGTGCTTGATCCCAGGACCCTGGGATCACTACCTGAGCCAAAGGCACAGGCTTAACCCACTGAGACACCCAGGTGCCCCTAAAAATGAGTTTTGTCCATTTCTAAAATAATAAAGTGATCGGGTTGTGGAGGAGTGAGCAGGCCTGCGTTGCCAGGGAAATGGGTTTCTGCGGAGCAGTTCCCCTGTTCCTGAGTGGAAGGGACAGACCCAATCTTGGACCCTAAGTCAGAAGGTGCAGCCCTGCGCATGTTTCGTTTTGTCCCCTAGGCCGGCCGCTGGCCCCTGTGCTGAGCGCAGCCTTGGGGTCAGGGCGTGGGGGAAACCCTGGGGGTCCGTCCCCTCCCGGGGAAGAAGGCTGCGCTTCTCAGGCACTGTCGGGCCGGCCTGGGGTTTTGCGAAGCACTTCGGGTGAGCCTGTTGGGACCCACTGAGAGGCCTGCTGGGACACCAGCTGAATTTGTGCTCGAAATGACGGGCTGCCGAGGGGAGGGCTCGCACCTCCACAGAAACGACTTACTCGGATCTTCTCTCCTGTCTTTAGAATAGCGTGAACACATCTTGTTAGTCTTCTTCCTGAGTGCCTGAGAGTTCTTGCTGCCGACACTGACGGGATGTTTTCCCTTCTATTCTCTCTGGTCATCTTGATACACATGGGAATGATATGGATTTTCGTGTATTTTTTTCTCATCCAGAAACCCTCTTCCTCATTTAATTCTGTATAGATCCTCTTGGATTTCCTATATGGAAAACATCTCATCTCCAATCAAAGACCGTTTTATTTCTTTTCCCGCTGCAAATTGAACGGCGTGGATGGATGGAGGTTTTAAGAAATGGCAATTTGAATATTTACATCTTAGAAAAAACACATTTGGTAGCCAGGTGGGGTGACCGCAGACGAAGAAGGGGTGGGTCAGGAGGCGCTGTTGTCACAGTCACGGGATAGCGCACGTCTGCCCTGGCTGGTAGGGGCAGTCAGGGCTGGGGTCTGAGGAATGACGAAGGAGCACGCGTCGGAGCACGCGTCGGGGGGAGCCTGGGCGTCAGCCATGGCCTGCAGGTCTCTGCCTGTGGGTCCCTGTAGGAGTCACAGAGTGGGGAGTGACTTTGGCAGTAAAATGCATCTCTGCTGGCAGGCTCGGCTAGGTGTCTGCAGCTTCTCTGTCCTTCTGAAATGTCCTACAGATAACTGTCCCGCTGGGGTAGCGCCTGCTGCGACCTGGAGGTTGGAGAACGGGCTGGATGTGATGGGTGCGGAGATCCTTCCGGAAGAAGCCCCGTCTGCTCCAGACCACAGCGCCAGCTTCTCGGGGGATCCACTGGCCCTGGCGAGAGCCGGAGCTGCGGCGGGGAGGTCCACGACCAGGAGTGTGGTGCTCCGGAAGGAGGAGGCCCGGGCGCCAGTGAGGCCACCTCAGGTGCGGAGCGGCCCCTTCTGCGGCCCGTGTTTCTGGTTGCCGGCCGAGCCCATGGTCCACTAGCTGGGCCCACCGTCCGAACAGCTAACTTAGCTTGGCTCTGGGTAGTGTTTGGGTTTGTTTTTTTTTTCCTTAGAGATTTTATTTATTTATTTGACAGAGACGCTGTGAGAGAGGGAAGCAGGGGGAGAGAGAGGGGGGAAGCAGGCTCCCCGCTGAGCCGGGAGCCCAATGCGGGGCTCTATCCTAGAGCCCCAGGATCATGACCTGAGCCGAAGGCAGACATTTTAACGACTAAGCCCCCCAGGCACTCCTAGTGTTTGGCTTTTTAAGGAAAAATAAGAGTTTTTAATACTGCTCCCAGGACCGGGCGTCTCTGTTGTCCTGGTTGGAGAGATGCGCGTGAATTTGACACCACAGCCTTCGTCGGGCAGGCTCTTCTCACATTCCACTGCTTCTGCTTCTGCTTCAGAAGTGTGGGATTGGAGGGGATTGAGGTCTGCTTCCTGCTGAGGATAAACATCGGTAATTCATCCTTTGGTATGAAAAGGCCTCACAGGGCCACTGCCGTGGGTTTGGGAGGCAGCTGACTTGAAGCTGTGTCAGACTCTAAGCTTCTGTTTGTGGCGTGACTGTAGCGGAGAACCCACTAGAAGACGGCCTCCCGGTCCAAACACCCTCAGTGTGCTTGGCGCTGGTGGGCCTGCGTGTTGTCAGGTGGCCCCCAGCACGGTGTGGAGCGCTGGTCACTGGGACTGAGGTCCTGGCTTGACTCCGCCTCGTGGGGCATCATCAGGCAGGCAGGACTGGTCCTGGGCCATGAGCCCATTCAGCCTTCTGGAAGCATGGGAAGAGGTCTGTCCCGGTGCACAGATGAGGTATGACGTGTTTCAACCAAGATCGTCATGCAGCTTCTCTTTTTCCTTTAAGAAGAAACATAAGGATAAATGTATTTTATGTGTGTATTTATGTGTGTGTAAAAGGGTAGTAAATGCAGGGTGTCCAGCTTCACCTTTCCCCTGACTCCCATCACCTGCCTGGGGGTGCAGAGTAGAGCGGGTACGTTCGGTATAGGAGCGCTCGGCGTGAGGCGTGCTCGGTGTGAGGCGCACCCGCCCCCAGGTTTTGCGTGCTCTCCACGCCGGCTTCTGGTGCAGCATGGGGACTCCCGAAGCCTCAGGCGAGCTTCCCTGATACCCGTGTGGCTCTCGAGCACATGTCCGTCTCCTGCAGGGACTGCACAAAGCTGGAAGAGGAGGACCGACCCGGTCCCAGAGCAGAAGCCGACTGCAGCGCACGACAGTGTCCTCCAGACTGAAAGTGAGCCAGCAGCCTGTGAGGGACAGCAGGGCCCCTTGGGTGCCTCCGAACCCCACGTCCCCGCCAGCGTCTCCCAAGTGGTACGTGGTGGGGTGTGTGCTCCGCAGGGCGGGTGCCTGTCGCTTAGGGTTGATGCACAGCTGCGGCCCGAGTTCCCACTAAGCACAGAAGCGTCTGCGGCTGAGAAATATGGGAGAATGTTTGTTCAGAAGCCTCTTGGTGCCTTTGTCCTTCCGACGGGGATGGGGGCGGGAGCCTCCCGTGGCCACTGACCCACTGTGGGCATGTGGTTCTGTGTGGGGGTCGCAGGCGTGCGCCAACCTGTGTCGTACAGGGGACCTTGCAGCCCAGTGCTTGGAGCTGTGCCTTCCTTGTGCGGAGTGTTCCGTGCCAGCGTGGGGCCTCAGCCCTGAAGGTCTTGGGGACCCTTCAGTTGGTCTTTGCTGGGGGATGAGTATTTAAAGAGAATCTTAATCTCAAGTCGAAACTATGAATCCTAAAACCATGGGGCTCTCGTGGCCACTGGGCGCAGTGAGGAGGAAGCGGACTTTACCATCTGTCTCCGCATTAGCACGCGCGGGGGCGTGGCCCGTCCCACTGAGCGAGGCTGGCAGGTCTTCTGGGGGCCACGGGGGGGCCGGCAGGTGGTGGGGAGCAGCCCGGCAGGCCGGCCGAGTGCGTGGCTCTGCCTGCTCGTCAGCCCTCAGAGCTGACGTGGCGGCGACTTGGGCGTTGAAGGTCTTGCTGATGCAGCAGGGCTGGATCCACTGTCAGGCCTGGTTTCACGACTCCGCTCTGAAGCGCGTGCTTTCCCGCGCAGGTTGGAATAAAGACACGGGTTCCGCTGGGGGCTCATGTGGACCTCCGTGGGCGGATGCTGCTGCAGCCCCGAGTTGGGGGGGGAGGGGGTGTCCCGGAGGCGTGCGGCGCGTGGGCGGGAGGTGATGCGGGAGCCGGCGGCAGCGCCACCATGCTCCCCCAGCGGTGCTCTCCTGCGTTCGCAGTGCTGCCTGGCTGAAGGTGAAGCCAAGCCCCAAGAGTGCTGCAAAGGAGGCGTGGCCGCGGCAGGACAAGGCTCTGGACGGGAGTCCACGGAGGGATGCCATTGTGCAGGAAGCCGTGAGGTTTGTGCAGCCGGTTTTCCACCTCTGGGAAAGGAGGGGCCCCGGCACCCAGGGTCTGGTGCATGCGATGCTAGCTCGTCCTGCTGCGCTCTGCTGCCCCATGGCCTCGCTCTGCTGCCAGACGGCCCCATGCACACGGTGACCCCTTTCCCTCTGTTCCTCACCACTGTGGGTGCTTTGTCACCGGCTGCTTGTCTGTGCAGTGCAGCGGTGAGCTCTACGGAGACTTCCAGAAATGGCTGGAAGAGCAAATCCCAGCCCCCGTTACTTACAGTTGCAGGAGGGGCCCGTTCCAACCAACCTGCGGTGGAGGTGGAGGGTGAGGAACGGTGGGTGGAAGGGGACGGGCTGCTTCTGGTGCAGAGAGACCGGCTCCCATCGGGCATGAGATGAGAACGTTCTGGAAGGAGTGGTGATGGTGGGGCTCTGCGTTCACATGGACAAGACTGCTCTTGCCTTATGGACTGTTGTGTCATCGGATGCTAGTCCCGTGTCCCAAACCAAAGGACACAGAGCCCCCCATGCGATAGCCCTCGTTCTTGAGTGTGCGTGGGTGGTTTGGGTGGCCGTCCACACTCACTGGGAGTGCGTGTGCACAGAGCCGCCCATGAGGAGCTCCCGCGGCAAAGGTGGGGTCTCCCGCGGCAGAGGTGGGGTCCCCCGTGGAGCCCCAGCCCCGGCCCTGACCCGGGCGGCGTGCAGGGAGAGGCAGGGTGGTCTGATACCGCTTACTGCCCAGCAGGCTCGCTTGGCTTGATGCCGAAACTTCCAGAACAGTGAAGGAGCTGGAGGAACTGAAAGCCGGAGCCTCGGATGAGACGCGGAGGCGGGGGTGAGTGCCCGTGTCCCAAGTGGAGCGCTGCGGCCACTCCCCACGGGCAGGGGCTGTGCACACTTGGGCAGCCCCCAGCGGGGTGCGGGTGGGGCCAGGACGGCTACTGGGCCTCTGTACTGTCCCCGAGGTCCGCTCCGCTCTCTGTGGACACCGGTGGGACAGAGGGACCGGTGGGGCTCGAGGCAGCGGGAACGACCAGTAAGCTGGCATGGAGGTGGGGGTTTGCGTCTGAGCGGGAGTCATGAGGGCTTGCCTGCTGCTTCGGTCTGCGTGCTTGTGCCCCTTGGACCGCTGCGGCCTTGCCTCGCCACGTGGACGTGTGTGTGGTCTTTGCTACCAAGTGTCCCTCCTGGGCAGAGATGCCGAATGTTGTCGGGGGGCTGGGAAAGCTGAGAGGTCGGCCTTGTGTCTTTTTGTCCCCCGTCCCTGGGTGCTCTGCTCTCGGCCGGTGGAGTGGACGTACATCTGTCCCTGGGTACTGTGCAGGAGCTTTGCTTCAGGGTTGACTAGAGTGGAGGGAGTTAGCGCCCAGCCAGACGCTTGCAGTCAGAGGGGTCACTGGCGCCCTGGGGCCGGCTAGGCCGCTTCCCGCCTCTGGTCACAGCTTGCCCTGCGGCTCCCCTCATGGCGTGTGTGCTGTCAGCCCTCATGACATGCTTGTACCCTGGCCGGCACAAGCGCCCTTCTCTTTTGTCTGTGGTTGAGGGTTCAAGCTACACCATGGCAGGGGCGTGGTCGGGGGGCACGGCCAACTTGGTTTCAGCTCGGTTGAAGGGGTTTCAGCTCGGTCCTGGTCTTGGGGTCTGGGATCGGGGCTGCGTCGGGCTCCTTGCTTGGGGCGGAGTCTGCCTGAGGTTCTCTCCCTCCCTCTGTCCCTTCCGCCCACTCGCTCTTGCGGTCTCTTTCGGACGGACAGGACGGAACAGGTGCACAACCACAGAGCCGTGGGGTTGGAAGGGCCTCACTTGGCCGACCTGCCCACGCGGTCACACATGGCATCTGTGATGGGACGGCCCTGCTGAGGCAGTCCCTTCCTCTGCCTCCTAGCCTTCAGGAGCAGCCCTGGGACCCCTACCCGCTGTCCTTTGGCCAGGGAGCAGGACGGCAGCCCACTGGGCCCGTCAAACCTTTGGGCGGTCGTCTGTGAGAAACGCATGCACGCGGCCCAGAGTAGTAGGGACGGGAGGTTCCTGCGACAGCTCTCATGGGAGTGGGCCCCCACTGACTGTCCATCCTCAGTCCCTCCTGGTTCCTCCTCAGTCACTCCTCCCCTGTTGGAGTGAACCACCGTCCCAACTCCGCCGTTCGTCTTCCCATCGCCCCCACCTGTGAGTCTGTCCCCGACGGCCATATCCCTGATGGTTTGCTGTGCAGGGCTGAGGTGCTGCCACTGTGAGGGGCGTGGCCCAGGCAGTGCGGCGTCTGGCTCCCAGGCCATCGGCAGGCCGGGTCACGGGCAAGTCCCACATACGTGTCGGGGAGGTGTCGTCGGGGTGGGGTCCCACGTTCAGTGTGGGGCTCCGTTCCATCCCCCGACCTCGCTGACATCTGCTGCTGTCTGCTAATTCTGGCCCCTGGGGTGAGCGTGTGGTGGCACCCGTGCTGTGCTCCTCCTTGCATCGGCTGAGGCTGTGTGCTGTCGTGCCGGCTGTGAGGCTCTCCGTGTCCGGGCGTGATCTGGCACAGACGGGCATGCAGCAGCGAGGGCTTGTCTGCGAGCGAGCTTCCGGATGAGGTCTTGACGAAGAAGTAGTTTTGGGTCCTGACGGAGAGGAGTTTGTCGGTGTTCTGTCGGACGGCCGCACAGATCGTCCGTGCTCTCCCCAAGTGCTCTGCCGCTGTGCTGTGTTCTCCCGTTGGTGGCCTGCTCTGAGCCGGTGTCGACACCAGTGCAGCTCCATGTGTCTCTCTCCCCGCGGAGACGTGCCGTTCTCATGCTGTCCACTGGGAGGGCTGCTGGGCTGCGGTTTACTCCGGGGCGAGCGGCCGCCCTGCTGGTGAGGGAGCCTTGAGGGTGGTTAGTCCTTTCCTTGGGGCTGGTCAGAGCATCTGGACGCTCAGCCTCTGGTGGCCAGTGTCCCAGGAGCGTCCAGCATGCCTGCGGGTCCAGAGACGCTCCTAAAGGGTCAGCCAGACTTCCCTGCCAGTTGGAGAGGGGCCCCCAGGCTCCTGTCTCCCACATTTAGGCTGCCCCCAGGCCCCCACCTGCCTGCTCCCACCAGCCCTGTGCCATGAAGTCAGCAGGGCTGCGCACGGCCCCTCTGCTTTCCCCATGACTCATTCAGAGTTGAGCTCAGCTGCTGGACACAGTTGTTACCACGTTGTCCTGTTTTACAGAAGCATTTTGCTTCCTCTCTGTGGGTTTGTGTCTGACTCTGGGATAGTGGGGTTTGGAGAAGGAACAAAATCAGTTTGACTTGTTAGGTCTCCTGTGTCCTCGAGTTGTTGAAAGATGGTCACTTCTCTTTGGAAATGTACTGAGAACCTCGCGTACCCGTTGAGACGTCAGAAGTGGCCTCAGCGGGTCCCAGACCGGCGGTGCACGGCTGCGGGGTGCTTGCTGGAAAGGCTGCATCCCAGCCGACCGCGGGTCTGCTCTTTAACAAGACCCCTGGGACATCGTGTGGCTGTCAAGATTAGAGCAGCTCTGTGGTTTTACAGTCGTTTCATTTCCCTCCGCCCGGAGCGGTACCTAAATATGCAGACTAGGATGTTTTCTTGCGTCGGATCTTAATTTTGGATTTTATTTCCACGTAGCTTGTCAGACACCCAGCTAGCAGACAAGGTGGAGAAGGCGGTCCTGGAGCGTTTGAAGCCTCTTCTGGTCACGGCCCAGGTAACACCATCGCTTGCCCTTGGAAGCGCCAGACTGAAAGGTGGCCCTCCGTGAGGCCTCGTGGCTGCCGGGCCACGCTGTGCTGTGTGGTCTGCCTGCAGTGCTGCCTGGCCCCGCGGAGTCCACGGGTAGGTCCGCAGTGCACATAAGGGACCGAGACAGGAAGAGAGAGTCTCACGTCTGAGAAAGGGGAGCTTTCAGTTTAGGGAATGAGCTGAGGCTCCAGGCTCCGTTGTTGATGAGGTAGATCTGCGGTGGTGTCGGTGCTGCTGTGTCTGCGCGAGTCCTGGGCGCGCTCACCTCCGTGGGCGGGACGGTCAGCGCGATTTCCCGCGGGCCCAGGCCTGTGTGCAGACTGCCCCGCCCCCCCGCCCCCAAGGAGGAGGTGTCATGCAATGTCACCGGCAGCTGCGGTCCTCCCGTGGGCGGTGAGCCGGAAGCGCCGGCCGGCAGGGCATGGACTGTGGAATAGTCTTGTCTGCGTGCACATGGGGGCCATGGGGAGTGTTGTAATCTCACATGGAACAAATGGTGTTCTGGGGCCCTGAATGACCATTGCAGTCCGTACCTCCAGTGTAAGAAGTGCGTAGTCATCGCGAGAGTCCCGGGACATCTCAGGGCAGAGCAGAGGGACGGTTGTCCCCGGCCCAGCCGGCCGCCTCCTTGTCTCCTTGCTGAGTGAACCGGCACAGAGATGTGGAGCAGCTGCTGAAAGACACACGGCCAGAGTGGAGGAGGAGGAAAAGGGGCACAAAGCCAAGAGCAGTATGCGGCCTTTCTGTTCCCGAGGACACAAGCCAGGAACTGCCGCGGAGCCTGACGGAGCCACAGCCGACACCGGAGATCATGATGGCTCACGGGTCATGCTTGTCTGTTTGCAGAGGATCAGCTCTTCTCAGGAAGCAGATCATCAGCCGAGGGACCGGCTGTCAGCAGATGTGGCAACTGGCCAGCCCGCGGAGGAGGTGAGTGCGCGGTGGCATCCTGCCGACACTGCCTTTGTGTCATGAGTGTGTCCCGGGCCAAAAGGGAAGTACACGGGTTCCCGTGAGCACTGGGGATCCTGCTCCAGGACAGGGCGGCGATGGTTCTTCTTGGCTGGCTGACACACACAGCGAGATCTCAGGAGCCACAGGGTGCTGTCCGTGGTGCCATTCTCTCCTGAGGACAGGATGTGGCTGTGGCGTGTGGCTCTGAGTGCTGGTGGCCTGCAGCCCGAAAGCAGCCACCGTCTCATCTTGCCACGCAGCCTGGCTTTGCTTGCAACGGGCCTGATGTCCTCTGTGCTGAGGGACCCCTGCTCACTGCTAGGCAGGCTCGCTCACTGAGTGCCGGACGGTGCCCGGGACTGAGCAGGGAAGGGTCGGTACGATTTGGGGAGCACGAGAGCACGTGCTGGGTGGCTGGGTACCCTTGCGTGTCCCCCCAGAGGACCTGTGTCTGGCCCGCGTGGGAGTGTTGTTGCCCGGCGGGGGCTTGGGCTGTGGGGGTGGGGGTGGGGGTGGGGGTGGGTCTCCGCCGGGTTGGAAAGCGGCTGTGGCTGTCTGCACCTGGACGTGGGGCCGAGCCGGTGTGCAGGCCCAGGCGTAGGGGAAGTGGGACCAAGCCGTAGCGGCCTGGTGACACCGGGTCAGGAGGAGTGCGGATTGAGAGGGCGTGTCCCACGCTGCTGCTCAGGCAGTGCTTGGCTGCCTCCTGAGAGCCTGGTGGGTGCGGCTCCCACCTCACTGCCCCAGCCTCTTGTGACGAGTCACAGGTTCCATGGCTTCTGAGGCTGGAAGCTGAGAACGTGACCCACGCACCCGGTGCAGCCCCCGTGTGCCCTCTGCAGCTCTGTCCCCAAGTGATCTTTCCTCCTGGCCTAGCGTCTCAGCCAGGGCGGCGTCCCCAAGGGACCGGCAGGGCCGTCAGCAGAGCTGTCAGCTGTGGGTTTGAGGTTACCAGCCTCGCGCGTGAGAATTAGACCGTGTAGATCGTGACACTAGGTGGTCTCAGGGAGAGTTAGTGACAAGGACTGCAGCCCTGTCATCATCTAGTGTCCCGGGCTCGACGTGGGCATCCCCGTGGAGGTTTCCAGGCAGCCCCGGGAGGGTGTGCATGTGAAGAATCACTGAGTCGGCCCAGCGACGTGGGGACAGGCGTGTGCTGTGACCCTGTAGGACTGGGGGCCTTCCCTTCCATGTAAACTCTCCTAAGTCCCATCTCGAGAGGGAAGGAGATGTTCGTGTCCCACTCTCGCCGCATTCACTTGTGACACGGCATGAGCACTTCAAGGGTCCCTTTCCGAAACGCTCGAGTGTTTTCTGAGTTGAAAGCTGTATGTGCATGTGGCTAAATGCAGTCATTCAGCGCAAGTGTGGTGTGGAAGCTAGACCATCCTGCACGGGAGCGACCTTTCGTCTTTCTGTGTTGGTGACCTCCGGTGACCTCTGGATCAGCGTGTTGGAGCGTCCTCATCTTTTCTGAGGGCACGCGGGCTTCCTGACGTCATGTTGTCCGTAGATGAGAAATGGGACACGTGCAGACACGCGTCTGCATTAACGGACCCGTGTTCTTGGGTTCCTTTGTTCTAGATGTTTCTGTGACTCCGTTGTCCGATTATTTGACTGATTTTTATTTAACTTAAGGTTGGGCATTTGTTCCTCTCTCTATTGGCTGCTAACACACATATTTTTTCTGATCTGCTGGAGGGTTTTTTGAGTTGCTGCGGGGGGTACTGCTGGGTCACGTCCCCACGCCCGTGCTCACGAGCCCTTCCAGCTCCGAGACAGGACGGCCCCCGTCTCCCTGCTGAGGGTGAGAGCGAGGCTTGGGCTTGTGGGCACAGCGGGCAGTGCCAGGACCATGCGCCCCACAAATGTCTCCTTCCGGAGCCTGATGCCATTGCTTCCCAGCACACGTTCCTCGTATAACCCCTCAGAGCAGGTCACAGACGCATCCTTGAGTATGAAGAGCCAGAGCGTGCAGACACTTCGCAGACAGTAGAGTGCTGTGGGGCGTCATCGGCACGGGGTCAGGAGAAGCTGGAGAAGTGCTCCCGGGTGAAGGGTAGAGAGCCTGGCATGAGGGCAGAGCATGAGGAGCCCCGTGACGTCATGAATAGATGTTCTTCCAAAAGCCTGGAACCGCACGAGAACAGACCTGTCATCTAGGCCTGACCCGTGGGGTAGTGGGCTTTTTCTCTGGGTGTGGCACAATGCGAACGCGTGCTTCACTGGCTGGCAGTTGCTGCTCTCGGTCGTGTGCCTGGTTTGCCGAAGCATCTGAGTGGCTGGTGGCCGCTGTGCTGATGTGGCTGCTTTGGGCTCGCTGGCGTGGTAGGGGTGCAACGGAGGGGATGGCCACCGGCCACCTTTAGATCTTTCGTTGCCTCTCCACCCACCTCCCTTTACAGGCTGCAGCTTTGGACCGTGCACCCCACGGCCTTCACCAGCTGGGGGACTGCTTGGAAAACGCTGCTCACGGGCCCTGGGCCACAACCCACCATGGGAGCTTGGAGTCGGAAACCTCAGCGCCCATTGGGGATGGCAGAGGCAGCCCGGATCTGGAGAGCCTGATGCTGCGGGTGGAGGAAATGGAGGTAAGGTCCGGGGCCGCCCCCCACGCTTCTGCAGCCCGGGCGCTCGTCCCGGCCCCACTGCGGCCAGCATCAGGCCTTGGGAGAGTCACTTGCCCTCCCTAAATGTCAGGAGTGTTTGCGAGGTGTTGGCACCCTGCCGGACGCAGCTCAGGACGTGGCGTCTTCGGTAGGTGATGGGAGCCCCCTGGGACCAGAGCCGGGGCCTGGACTTCCCACCCTGGCACGGGTTCCCTGCAGATCACACAGCATCTCTCTTCTTTACTTGCCATGATGCCACCTGGGGACCTTTCATCATATGAGCTTATGCCTCCGGCAGGACCCAACCTGGGGCCTGGAGTGTCCAGAGTGAGGAACTGAGGCCTGGTAAGGGAGCCGAGGGCGCGGCTGTGGTTGCCAGGGGTGTGCTGGGGCGCTGGGCCTCCTGGTTCCCCCCCACCATGCCAGCCGGTCCCGTCTAAGAGCCCCATGACCGAGTCTCCGTTTGGATTTGCTGCCAAGTAGAAACAGGAAGACCATCTTTTCTTGGTTTTCAAAAATATAAAGTGTGTCATTCACCCCCATGCTAACAAAGTTACCCTTCCCGGGGGTACCTGTCCGGCCTGCAGCATCCAGAGCGGCCGGCTCTAGCCCTGTGGGGCGATGGAAACATCGATTCCGACGGGGCCACGGCTCACGTGTGAAGTGGTCAGCGGCCCATGGGACAGGCAGCCCGTCAAGACAGGTTCTTGCGGGCAGTGCTGGTCTCCGTAAGATGGGTCAGATGAACTCCTCATTAAATTTTAGACTTGGCCTCGTGAATGCCCTCGCCGCCCGTTTCTGGCCGTGCACCACATCGCGTCGGTGAGCCTTTCTGGTGTGGAATGAAACTACTCATTGCTCATCTGTTAAACTTGTTTCTTTTACAGAAATACCGGGAGACAGTTTGCCAGAGATACAGTAAAATCGTATATGCTGATCCTCACCTATGGGGGCAGGAGGGAAAGACAGGTGAGTGTCCCCCCTACGCTCCCCCACACCGTATATTGCAAGGTTTTGGATGCACAGGAATGTTGCAGACCTTGGGGACCTGCACATGCCTGCCCGCGCCACCCGCCGGCCCGTCCCCTGTGTGTGGGTGCGTGTCAGAGCATGGCAGGCGTGGGCGCGCGCGACCCAATGTTGCAGTGTGTGTTTGCAGGTAGAGGGTCGCGTTTCTCTGTGGCTCTGTTTCCTTTTGAGATTGAACTTACATGTGATAAAAGCACGGATGTTAATTGTGTCCTTAGCTGGGTCGTGGCAGACGGGTACACGGCGGGTTTCTTGCACGTGAACACGCCTCCTATTGATCTGTCTGCCTGCGGGTCCTGGGCTGTTGGGGACCAGTGCGTGTGAGCATGTTGGTGTGTGGCCTGCGCAGATGCCGGCAGGTCCCAGGACAGGGCTGTGCTTCACTTTGGGGGAAACTGCCAGGCCTGCGCCCGGGCGCCTGGCGGTCTGGGACTGCAGCCGTGGTGACGGGCGTGGACTCGTGTCTCCTGGTTGTTTCATGCCCTCGATGAACAATGACGTTTAGAACGTCTCTCTGTGATCGTCAGCCGTGGCGTCTGTCTGCGTGAGGCTTCCTGGTGCTTCGTACGTTTTTGAACATCGTGGAGTCTTTTGTCTGGAATCGTAGAGTCCTCTGTGTTCTGAGACAAGTGTTTTGTCAACTGTATCCGTTGTCCTCCTCACGCCAGCTTTAGTGAGCTGCGACTCACCTTCCTCGGACTCGGGCTTTGGAGCGTGTGGCTCGGCGGTTTCCTGTGTGTTTGCGGAGCTGCTGGACCCCCGGGACGCGTCGTCCTCGTGCGCTGTCCTTGCTCTCGCGGCCGCGGGTCTCCTCAGACAGACCTGGGCCAGTGTTGGCCAAGCTTGTTCTCAGGTGTAGCTTGTTGTAGGGACGTTTCTGACTTCAAAAAGTCTAACATCAACTTTTTCCTTTTTTTTTTTTTTTGATCTAAGGAACCTTTGCCTACCCCCAAGTTTAGAAGGGGGTGTCTTGTTTTCTTCTAGAAGATTTTCAGGTTTAGCTTTTGTGCGTATGGTTGGGTCCATCTCGAATGAAAGTTGGCCTGTGACGTGAGGTGGAGGTGAGGGTCTGGCTTTGGTTCTCCTCCCGAGGGACAGCCCTGCGGTCCCTGGCTGTCCGCGGAGGAGACGCCTGCTTGCCGCTCCCCTGCTGCACGTGGACACAGTTGCTGGCTCTTGTCACAGCTGTGGCCGGAAGTGCCGCTCGTCAGTGGCCACCTCATGGCCATGGGGAGGTGCCGTACACAGGGTGTGAGTGCAGAGCGTTGGTGGGAGGGTGGCTGCTGCTCTTCTAGAATCAGGCTGTGGGGTATGGCCTGGCGGGACGCGTGCGCTGTGCCACATGCTGACGGACGTGAGCCGTCTAAGCACAGCGCTCATTTGGGCCTTTCTTGTGTTCTGTGGTTCTCAAGCCTCTTCCCCCTGCTTGTGGCGTGTTGCCCCCCAGCCAACACCGTGAGGTGCCACAGCTGCGCAGCCGCTCTGGGAGGCTGGGGTCCCCTGGTCGTGCCCGTCGTGCGTTGGGGTCGCTGGTGGAGGGATCTCCCCTCCCAGCCAGGCCGCAGAGCTGAGGCCGGAGTTGGTGCCCTGCCATGCGCGTGCAGCGGGTTGCGTTGTGCAGCAGCCGGCCGTACTGCAGGACTCTGCTCTCATTTCAAGGACAGTTCGGGCCAGTCATTGCTGCTGAGCGTGTGAAGGCTTGACGTGCCCCCGACAAGCGCGGTCGACCTCGAGAGTGAGCACTCCTTGCCTGGGAAGTCCCGGAGTCCAGTGTCTGTCGCTCTGGTTGCGTGCCCAGCTGTACCACAGAACCGCCCCGAGAGTGGTTTTTCCCTTTCTTGTTCTCTGCTCGTGTGAACAGTGGACAGCTGTCTTGTGTGGTGTTTTTGCAAACACTGAGGGACGTAGCAAGGACGTAACAAGGATGCCATAGGCGTGTCGGCGTGAATCTGGCTCACAGGGCTCCTTCCCAGAGAGCAGCACACGTTTTCTTCCTCTACGTGAAACATCCTTCAAGTTTCAAGTGACCCAGAGCTCAGAGGGCTGTCAAGGTCAAGGCTCGTTAGTAAGTCCGTGTCCTGACTGCCGTCGCAGCTCTCTCCCGGCGATGCCCAGAGACCGACTGAACCAGCTAATTAAGCATTCCGACGGGATGCTTCTTTCCTTCTCTAGTAATCAGACCATCTCAAGGTTAACAACGAATCCAGGTGCTCAGGCATCCTCGAGTGCTGGCCCCGACGGGAGCCGCCTCTTCTGGGGCTTCGCACAAGCCTCTGGCAGAGCGTCCTCCAGGCTCCCGAGGTTCCTGAGCGGGCTCATCACGTCTTAATGCCAAGTCCTTGTCGTGACTTTAAGTTTGCCTTTTCTTTGCAAACCGGAGCATTTCTGCCCTGTTGGACCCTGGTTAGGTTTGAGAGATGGGCGTGTGGCCTTGCCACGGGCCTGGCTGCGAGGACGGCTCTGGGAAGCCCGCCGGCGTGTCTCCGTGGTCACTGCCTGCTTCTCTTCTAGGGCAGGCCCCCCCAGCAGTAAGTGAAAGGCCTCTCTCTCCTCATCCAATCAGAATCACAAAGATCCCAGCTTGCAGAGACCCCGACGTGAACATCGTGTTGGAAGAACCCAGGAATGCCAAGTGAGTGGTGCTGAGACCAGCTTCAGACCCGTGTCCGGGCGCTGGCTTGCCCCTGGGAAGCCCCGGGGTCCTTTGATTCCCACAAGACAGGGCCAGACCTCCCAAGCTCCGGGAAGGCCCCGGGAAGTAGCGTGCTTGCGGGGCGGGCAGGCCTCCGAGGGCAGCGTCACTGTCCCAGCTCATCTTCTGTGACAGACCTGCTTCGAGCGCCCACTCTGGCCTCCGGTGCAGGGGCTCCCGCCATGGGCAGGGCGAGCAGGGCGCGGTGGGGGCTGCTGGCTTTGTTCAGGCGGGAGGGAGGCCTTCGCCCATCCACGTGGCGGGTGGAGGGAACCACTCAGCCCTGCTACGGTGCGCTGGACGCTTTCCTGATGGCCTTCTTCCCTCAGTTCCCTGGACGAAAGCGTGGGGACGGATGAGAGGTCTGAGAAGAGCGGGGCCTGCCTTGCACCCCTCCCAGAAGAGTGTCCGCAGAAGGACGGCCAGACCGTGCTGCACGTCCCCCCAGGCCTGCGGCACAGCATTGGCGACTACTGTAGCCGCTTCGAGCAGTACCTCCGCCTGGTCGCACATGAGGCTGTGGGCGCCTTCAACCCGTGGCTGTTGGCCGAGAGGTCAGTATGATGTCGTGGCTGCGCCAGGGGGCCAGGCGCTGAGCGGGAGCACCCAGAAGGCTGACAGAGGGACAGACCGGCATGTGGGCTCCCCAGGCGGGCTTTCTCTGCCACCTGCCTTCTCAGGCAGAGGAGCTGGCGAAGCAGGTGCCTGTGGCTGTGTCAGGAGCACTGGGCGGCCTCCCTGTCGGGTCTGCGACCAGAGCCAGCTGGGCTGGGGCGCCTCCCAAGAGGTGTGGCTGCCTGGGGTTCTCCCGCTACTGGTACTTGGAGAAGGAGTGTAAACCGTGCGTTGAAAGGCACGTGTAACTTTGCTCCTTTGCATTGTGGCGCACGTGGGGGTCCTGGCCGGCACCTGACGCAGCCCTACGGACGGCTGCCGTCCCAGTCTCTGAATGGGTGCCGGGCCGCGGCCGGCCCTTCCTCTGGCCACTGCGGGCTGCTGCCAAGAAATCCTTCCCACCAAGCCCTGCACTCCTGCCCTGCATGCTTGCTCGCCCCGCACCCACACCCGCCCTGCACGCCCACTCGCCTGCATGCCCGCAGTCAGACGCTCCCCTTGTGATGGGTCTCTGGCCTCCACGCCCCACTTGTCTCCTGAGACCCTCTTTCCTTCCCCCCCCACAAAATGGGCCTGAACGCTTTCTGGATCTGCAGGGTGGCTCTTGTCCTGGGCCGTCCTTCTCTCGGCACCTGTGCAAGCAGCCCCCATCCCACCTTCCCGGGGGGTCTCCTCTCTGGTTTGCCAAGCACACGCTGCCCCGTGTAGGGAGGCCAGGCTGACACTCCGCATCTGTGCCCCTTCATGCTGTCTTCCCCACAGGCTCGCGGCTGCTGCGTTTCCATTGTGGGTGTCTTGGTTCCGAGCTCACAGCTTCCTTCTCTTGTAGGAGTATAGGGGGCCCCGCCTGCACACTTGGCCCTCCCCTCCAACCACCTCCACTTGGGGCGGCCTTTGTGCTCAGTGGGTCCATCAGCGGGCCTCTCCCCCCCGACCCTGGGTTTTTCCCTTCTTCGCACGGCCCCTTAGGGTTCCAATACCTGCCCTTCGCCCTCCCCAGTCTTGGACATTTTTCCTGTACTTCTGTTGTGCGCGGTCTCCTGCCGAGGTCTATGATCCTGTTTCCTTGTCTTGCTCTGAAGTGGGACCAGGATGGTGGCTCGTGTCTGTCCCCTGTGTTGCCCCCAAGCCTTCCCTTTCCCGTGCCCTCCGGGCCTCTCGATTGTTCTGCGTGCACTGTGCGTTTGTTTTCTGGGGAGGAGGACGGGGAAGCCTGCTGGCCTTGTATGTTCCCTTGCATGCACGGTGGGACGCTCCCTCCTCCCAGACCTGCCTGTGTCGGTTAGGCTGATGGGTCTGTGGCATCTGAAATGAGTCAAGGAGGACAGAGCGTCTGTCGAGTGGCCTTCCCACGATCCGTGATGCCTTTTGTCTGTTGTCCCGCTCCGGGCCCAGAGGAGTCCGAGGGTTAGGGGCAGCGGTCCTTCTGTGGGCCTTCCCGCTGGGTCCTGCAAGGACTGTGCATGTGCACATCCCAGCTCTGAGGGCTCCCGCTCCGGTCTTGTTCTCTTGCGGGCTTCTGGAGCTGAGGGTCGTGTCCACCGCATCCTGGAGTAGCCGCTGGGGTGAAGGGAGTGAGCTCAGCTTTACTTGTGTTTTTCACGCCTCCACTGCCCGCCCCCGAGAACAGCGCTGTTCCTGTGTGGGAAAGGAGCAGACGGCATGATCGGGCATAAGGGTGCTGGTGGGAGCGGCCAGGGTGGTGTTGCTCTTGACAGGAGCAGACTCACTGGGTCCCGGAGACCTGTGGCCAGAATGGGCAGGGGGAGCCGCAAACTTACCCGTCCTTCGTGAATCCCCGTTGTGCTCCGTGTCACCTGAAGGCTGTTGTGGAGCCGTAGATGACGGCCAGCAGGGATGGGCAGGAGCATTGGGAGCCGTCGAGCCGCAGACCGGGGGCAGGAGACCCAGCTGCTGGAAGCGCCGCAGAGGCCAGGGGCGTGGGAGCCGGGTGCCTGTGGGCGGAGGCGTGGGTGAGTAGGAGGGGTGGGCGGACTCTGAGCAGGGCTCAAGCTGGACCAACCACAACGCGTGTCCTCGGGAGTGAAGGATGCGGACACACAGGGACACAAGCTTGGGACACTGAATGAGGAGGTCTTGAGGAGAAGTGAGTTCTCAGAAATTACGAGTACGATGGCCAGAGTCACCGGAGAGTTCACGAGCCAAGCCAGGCCCCCCGAGGCAGGCAGCAGAGCGAGCAGAAGGCAGGAGAGACAGGACTTCGCAGATCCGCCGCTGGTTCTAAGAGTCACGAGTCTAGGAGACGTCCCGGGGCTGTGGGTTCAGCAGCTGGACTATGGGTCACGCTCTGGAGGTGGGGACGTCTGAGGCCAGTGTGCGAGCCGTCTGCTCTCTGGGGAGATGGCGGCCAGCCCCGGGGCCCCTTCCTGCAGGGCCTGAGTGCCTGAGCTCCTCTCCGCCCCCTGGGGCTGAGGCTTCGACAGGCTTCTGTTGTGGGGACACGGATGTTCGGACCGTGGCAGCAGCCTCTGGTGGTGGGAGCCGCGTCTGTGAGAACAGGGAAGTGGATGTGGGAGATGCCCCGGAGGCTGCCCACCCGCGGCGAGTGGGTGCGTGAGGAGCGACGGCACAGACTGGGCAGAACGCGCCTTGGGACGTCACTGCAGGAAGCCACGTGGGCATCCCGTGTGGAGGGCAGGCGACAGACAGTCCCGGGGAGTCCCGCGGGCCCCTTCACGAACCTGACAGGAGAACAGCGTGTCGTTTTCAGCTCGACTCCACTGGAAGACGTCCAAGCGTCCCGCAAAGTCCCCCGAGCTCAGAGCTCGGCGAGGCTGTTGGATGAGGCGGCAGAGTGAAGGCGCCATCCGGATTCCGCCTCACACGCAGCGCCCAGAAACCTGGTGGCCGGGCAGCAGTCCTCAGTGAGCTCCTGGGCATGGGGCACCAGCACAGCGTGGGCGTCAAGGAAAGCAAGACAGGACTTAGGAAGTGAGACCCCGGCGCGGGAAGCCATCACGCGAGGGGAATGATTGAGTGGGGTGGGGAGCACCCGCCCCTGTGGAGGGAGGACAGAGGACTAAGGAGGGTCGGTGAGAAGGTGGAGACAGGAAGGAAATGGGCTGTTACCCCGGGCACAGGGGCACCTTTGCATCTGTCTTGTAGTTTGGGGTGGGCGAGGGCCAGGAATGTCGAGAGCATGGTGGGTGATTCTGGTCGTGGTGGTCCTGGAATTGGGACCACCTCCTGCTCAGGACAGACGGAGCCTCCACAAGCCACAAGCTGATGGTCAGCCTGGGGGGCACGGGAGCCTTTTGAGGACCTTCGGAGACGGAGCCCAGGGGTGGGAGCCCAGGATGTGCCACGGCAGTCTGGGAATGCTCCTTGTGGGGACTGGGACTCCTTGGGCAGCGCTCTGGGCATCAGGACGGGGCTGGGCGTGCTGTCCACACTGCTGGAGCCTCGGACCGTGGGTTCCAGAAGGTCTACAAGCCTCAAACACGGAAAGTGAGAAGAAATCCACGCGTAGGCGCATGTCGCAGTTTTCTTGAAAAATAAGAGGAAACGTGAAAATCACTTGGAGGAGGGCAGAGCGGGAAGCAGAGCGCTAGAGGCTGGGGCGTGTGGCCTCCCGTAAGGGCAGAGGGGAGAGGGCCGCCACTCTGGCACGGGTGCGTCGCGGAGGTGAGGGGTTCCAATGAGCGAAGTGAGGACGCTTGTCACTGGCTGCTTCGCCATGGGAAATGGCAAGTGCGCATTTCTGGGGCAGAGCAGGAGCAGGGCCAGAGGAGAGGTGAGCGCGGGTGTGTGTGCAGTGTGGGTGTCCGTGGGTTCGATGACGCCCGCCCACGTCACGGCAGGATGAGCGTGACGGCTACTCCAGAGCCTCTGGGAGCCACCGGGGAGACGGCAAGAATGTCTGCGGTCAGGCTTGGCATCCAGGCACATGGGAGCAGAATGTGCAACGTCCACAGGAGCAGGGAAGAAAAAATGCCACAGATCTCCACAGAGTGGAGCAGGAGAGGGGAGGGAGCCGGCGGACGAGGAGCAAGTACCCACTTCTCTGACAGTGAGGGGCTCTGACGTGTCAGGGTTGCGCTGAGTGGAGAAGACCACACGCATCGGGGGAGGACGGTCTGAGCCACAGAAGCTCCACACGTCTGGGTGGGGGTGGCCGCGCGCTGTGGCTAGGCTGTGGGGACCCACATTCGTGTTTCTCACCTGTCCTCCCAAACCCCCCAGCTTGGAATGAGCGGAAACTCGAACCTCCCGGTATTTCCCACCAGTAACCCGATCTAGGGAAAGGGGCATCTGGTCCAAGCGGCTTGGACATGGCCTGTGCGCCCTCGGTGAAGCCCGGAGAGCCGTGGCCTCATGTGTTTCTGCTCAGTGGGCATCTGGTGCGGACACGGGAGGGCCGATCAGATTAGTGCGTGCGTCTGTGTGCCACATGGGGAGGATACGGGATGGATGCGGCAGGTGTCCGTGTGTCTGTCTGGCCTGTCTGCTGAGAGAGCCTCCATGCCGTGGCCCCAGGAGCACAGAGCATCTGGCTCCTGAGCGCCGTACTCCCTAAAATGTGCTCGAGCCCCTCAGGGAAATGGCTGGGTCTGGGTGCCAGACTTGGAGTGGGCTCAATGGCTGAACCGTCCCCCTGAGCCAGGAAGGAGGGGTCAGAGGACCAGGGGGAAGTTGGGGGGACCCGGGAGCAGCTAGGGGTGGGCGCCCATGGCCGTGTGGAGCACAGGTATCAGAGGGGCAATGTGTCCACAAATACCCGGGATCAGTTACAGATGAGGCCCTCTGCTGGGAATGAAGGAGGGAGGGAGGGGCGAGCACGCGAGTCTGTCTGGGAAGGGGAGCCCCCCTGCAGCCATCCGACGGCGGCGAGGCACCCCTGTCAGGGGGGCCTGGCACAGCCAGAGAGCTGGCCGCATCCCCGCAGCACCCCAGCAAGCCACGTAGGATGGCTGGAAGCACTGAGGGACATGGCGTCCCTTCTGTGGCCTTGGTTCCATAGGCCTGGACTGGGGGACATTCCATGAATAAAGGCTTTGCTCTTTTGGAAAACATCCAGGTTATGAGAGAGGCTGGGGTCGGCTGCAGACTTGTTGGGGAGCTGGAGAGGCGGTGGGCAGCGGCTACAGCGCTGGCCTGGGTTGGGTCCTGCCCCAGAGTAGATGCTGTGTGGCACTTGGTGGCCGTGAGCCCATGTCTTGTCAGTGGCAGCATGGGAGTGACTGTCCCAGAGGAGGTACCCGGGGGCGGGGGCGGGCAGTGGTGGGGCATCCGTGGGGACGCCAGGCCCTGCCGCAGCCTGGCTGTGGGGTCCCGGCAAGCGGGGCCTCTGGCCTGGTGTTCCCTGTGCAGAGGTGCCACGGCCCCGAATCTTACGTGAGGCTCGGGGCTGCCCGCTGGGTGAGTCCCGGCTCCCGTGGCCGTGCCCCTACAGCTGTGTTGTTTGTCTTCAGCTTCTCCGACGAGCTGGTAGATGAGGCTCTGGGGGCCGTGGCCGCGGAGCTGGAGGACGCGTGCGAGGACTACGCGGAAGCCGTGTTCACCTCAGAGTTCCTGGAGGCCGCGACCTGAGGGCTCCGTCTGCAGTGGATCTCCTCCCCGGGGCGCACGGGAGCCCCTGAGCCCGGCTGCCCCTCTGTGCCTCCTGGGTGCTGCCCGCAGTGGGGGCCCCCTTTCCATCCTCTCGTGGTCGTGGTGATGGCTCTGGTGGTTGATGACGGAGGGCAAGGTGTTTCTCAGCACCCAGAAATTGTGAATTACGACAATATAATAGTTTCTCAATGTGTAGTTTCCCCATTGAAATCCTATGTTTGTTTTGCCACTGAGTCTGGTGACAGGAGCATGGGGAAAGGTGCTGGCAGGTGTATTTCCCGAGGGTCCATGTTGCTGCCCAGCCACCTGCGCCCGTGGCTCCTGTGCTTCCGTCATCCTGAGCTCGCTTCCGTCGGTCCCCGCGACGCCGCGTCATGCACACGGAGCCCACCAGCCCTTGGCGTCCTGCCAGCTGGTTCTCACTCCTCTGCACCGTGGCCCGCAGCCTTGTCTCGCCCTAGCGGCCGTGTTCTGATGTCCAGACTGTGTCAGCACACGGGGGCCATCGGAGGCCGTCGGCAGGGTCCCGGGCTGGCGTCCCTGTCCTCTGGGCCAGCATATTCCACGCCTGTGGACCCGCAGAGGACCAGGCGGGAGGAGAGGACTGGGCCAGAGCAGAGGACCCGCCTGGATGCGGGAAGCCCGGCAGGTCCCCGGGAGAGGAAGACACCCGAGAGCCACAGCCGATTCGTTTCGTCCCCTCCAAGCTGTGTTTTACTAAGAAGTGCCTCTGGCTCTTCAGAAACAGAAAAGGAATGTGCATGAAAGTAAGGCCACTTCCTGGAAGAAGGAGAAGGTTCTCTCCGTCGGCTGGCCTGGGCTTGGCTCGGCCAGGGATGATGGGACTCCTTAGGACGCGGTCGGTGTCACAGCTGGACTTTCTCTGGCGCGAGCGAGTTTGAGGCAACCGCGGGAGTGGCTTGGCCACACCGCCGTGCGCACTCCTGGGCCGGGGTGGTGCTGGCCTTCTGCTCGAATTCGTGTGGCCTCAGGACCAAGAAGGCTCTGGGGCCAAAGGTCGTCCCCATGCAGGGCACGTGTGTGCGCCCATGTCAGCAGTTGGTGGCCTTGGTGGTTCAAAGTCGTCTGTGGGGCAGTTTGTACTGCGCTGATTTTTAAATAAACTAAGGATTTTCCAGTACGTGCGTGTCTGTCTGAAATGGGTCGCACCCCCTTCTCGCCCACAGCAGACGCCGCCAACCGACCGCGTCTCATGGGGGCGCAGGGCCGTGGAAAGGAACGGTAGTGACGCAAGGGTTGGACGTATGCTCCGTGCGTCCTGCCCGCGTACCTGCCCCTGGTCTCTTTGCTCCCGCGTGCCTCCCTCCCATGTGCTGGGCGCTCTGTGCATCCTGAACTGTGTGGAGGGTGGCACCGCTCCCCTGGGACGGGCTTGTATGGGGGCGGGGGGCCTAACCTGTCTTCTCGGTGGCCCGAGGCAGGGTGCCATGTCTGAGGCGCTGCTGCCCTGGGAATGCCGGGTGGTCGGAGAAGTGCCCCTTGCGGTGGCCGACGGGACCCTCCTCCTCCCTCTGCTGGCAGCACTGGGGCCCCAGAGGGAAGGGGATGGGGGTCTTCTTCGTCCCTGCCTGCGAGGGGCTGAGGAGGAGGAAGGGTCTCAGGGAAGCCCTTGGGGCCAGTGGGACAAGAAGGGCCTCAGGACAGGGGCAGTGAGTTTCCGGCCTTTCTGGCAGCAGGAAGGCAGTGAGTGGCGGTTGGGTCCCCTTGCCGGGGCTGGCCTGCTCGTGGTGGACGTGGGGTCCGGTTAGAGCTCGGGGCTGGCCAGCTCGTGGTGGTCGTGGGGTCTGGTTAGAGCTGGGCTATGGGGCTTCCTCGAGACCTCAGGAGTGTAACCAAGTGTCCTCGGTGAGGGTCCTGGGAATCCCTTGTGCTGACCCGAGTGAGCCCTGGTCTCCTCCCACCCCCAGCCCACCCCTCCCAGGGACTCCAGGCCCCTCCCTGCCCCTCCAGGCATTCCAGGCCCACTCAGGGACTCCCCCTTCTCTCCTCCTCCCAGCAGCCCCTCCCATACTGCCTGGCTCTTCCCTCGGCCTTGGCAGGGGCTGGGCCGCAGAGCCACGGGCGGGCCTCAGAAGCCCCCGTCCCACTGGGTGGGACCCTCAGGCCCGGAGGTCTGGGTCCCCCTGCCTGGCCCCTTGAAGAAGGCAGAAGTCGAGAAGGGCCCCCTAAGGCCGGGAAGGGGAGGAGGCCGCCCTCAACCTGCCTCCCCGCACCCCGCTGAGTGTCTCTCTCTCCACCCGGTCCTGTGTGCCAGTGGGGACCGGCCAGCTGGGGGTGGGGGGCCAAGAGGGGAGGTCCTGTGGGACCTCCGTGCCTTGGTTTCCCAGTCTGTGACATGGAGGATTGGGGGAAGTGAGCCATGCAGACATCTTATCGTGGGGCTGGTCTGGCCTCTGTCCCCAGGGGCCCTCCCTGCCTGTGACCCCAAGGCCAGCACAGGGTGGCTCCTACCGCTGCGGACGGATGTCCCTCGGGGCCCCTGGACGCTGCTCCCGTGAGCCAGCAGGCCTTCCCGTGCCGGCCACATCCTCGGGGCAGGAGAGGAAATACCGCCAGTCCCACTGTGTGCGGGAGGCTTCAGGGCCACGGAACCAGGGAGAGGCCTGCTGGGGTCTTAAGGGCACCATGGCACTGTGTTCTGTGTCCTGTGACTGACTGTTGAGTAGATGACGCGGGGACAGTCTACAGACCGTAGCAGACATCACCTGTGAACACAGCCTCCATCTTCGCTGATGGTGGTCCTGCCCGCGCTGGGCACCCCGCTCTGTCCTGGGCCTCCCGACAGGCCCTGCCCTGTCCCTGTCCCCCACCGGGGCTGGACCCAGCAGCCACCCACGATGGCAGCCACCTACGACGGCAGCCAGTGTCCGCCACGGAGTGCCCACTATGCTCTGGGTGCCTGGGGCTCATGCCCAACACTGAGGCAGAGGCTGTGGACCCCTTCACGGGTGGTATGGGGACTGGGCAGCCGAAGGTGACCGTCTGAGGTGCATGCAGTGGTCCACGGGGCCCTGGTGTCACCGTAACGGTCGCCTCCTGCGCCGGGCTGCAACCCCACTGTGGCCCCGTTGCCTCTGCTGCACCCCGAGCCCTGCCCTGGTTTCCTTCTCCTGAAAGCTTCCTTTCCACTTGGGGCAGCTCCCTGGTCTGTAACCAGCCCGTCCTGACCTAACGCTGGGCTCTGGGCAGCCAGGTCTCAGTCATGGGTCCCCGCAGCCACACGGACAGACCAGGGGAAAGGGGCATCAAGGCCCCGCTGCCTGAGCTGCGGGACCAGCTGGCGGCCGGGGCAGACCTGCCCATGGATGCCTCCAAAGCCCCGTGTCTCCCACCACCGGGCAGTTCCTGCAAACTCCCTGCTGGCCACAGCGACCCAGGGATGACACAGGCTGTCCCTCCCCGAGGCCCGAGCACAAAGGTGAGAGAGGAGAAAGGGCTGTGGTGAGGGCTGAGGGGCTGACTCTTTCCTGAGCCTAGGCTGCAATTTTGGTGGTTTTCATGGAGGAGGCAGCCTTGGAACCTGACCTGGACGGATGGGCGGGGCTGCGGTGAGGGAAGGAGGCGCAGCATGGCAAGGCCCCCCCGTAGACCGCAGGCCGCGTGGTGCAGGTGGTGTGGTTAGTGCGGGTGATGCAGTGGGAGGACCCCACCCCCACGGTCCACTTAGCACCAGCATGGCCCCAGACACGCTATTCCCTGGCCAAGTCCACCCTCCCTGGGAAGTGAGATCCACCCCAGACTCAGCCCTGCTCCGGCATCCTGGTCTTCCCTCCGTGTCAGCGCGGGGAGGCCCTGCCGCACGCCCGGCCACCCCCAGTCCATGCTCATGAAAGCCCGCCAGCGACACGTGTGCGAGGGATGCAGGGGTGGGTCAGGATCGTGGCTCCAAGGACCAGGGCCCAGAGGAGACCGCGGGGCTCACGGGACGGCGCATTCTGAGGCTGAGCCTGTGGGAGGCTGAGGGCCCTACGGGCACGGTCTTGGAGGCCAGCCCCGTCCATGGCGGCCTCCTGGCCATGTCAGCTCCTGGTGACGGATTGTGTAGCTGCGCCATGCGACGGGAGACATGCAGAGCCTCCTGGGGGTCAGAAGGAAAACACATACACACACGCACACACATATAACATGCACATGCAGTGCACACATGTGCTCACATACACGTATGCACACACACGCACACGTATGCAGAGGACTGCAGTTTCCGGGGCTCACATTCCGTGGACCCAGGCAGGCAGGAAGCCTGGTGAGGGAAGGCCCCTCCCCATAGCGTTCCCCAGCCTGACTGTTGGCCGAGCAGGACCCCACGGGGGGCTAGCTCTCATCTTCCTCCAGGGTGGACGGAGGAAGGTCTGCAGCCCCCTTTCCTGCAGAGCAGGGGAGGGTCTCACCAGGGTCACTGGGGTCACCAGGGTCAGCGGCTCTGCACCCAGAGTCCCGGGTCTGGTGTGCACCTGCTTCCCTGACCCCGCGGGTGGTGCTGCCCCGTCAGTTCCCGCCACAGGATTTGCAGAAACTGAGTGAGGCTGGGGAAGAGGCAGCGGAGGCTCCTGGCATCCGAGGCGGAGGCGGGTGGAGGGGCCGGAGGGAGGCTTGCGAGTTTTACTTCCGACAGCTCGAAGGGGAGTTCGAACTCTGACGATCACGGTGTTCTTGTTCCCCGAGTGTGGAAACATCAGGGAGTGGAGACACGTGAACCGTGCCATGGGCGGCAGCCCACACGGAGCCGCCTGCGTGAGGACCCCGCCGCCCCGGCGGCTTCTGGAGGCTGCAACAGCGCCCGACCGCGCCCCTGGCCGCAGACAGCGCACGGTCCACAAGGCCTCAGGAGTGTGCTCTGGGGGCCGCGGGGTCCCCGGCATCTGAGTAACTTGGATTCAGGACGTGGCCTCCCCTCAGAAGCATGCGGCCCTTGCAGTCGTGGTGAGGCCGGACGCACCTCCCACTCCCATCCAGGCGGCCGGGCATGTCCCAGGTGTGACTGGTGGCCCAACAGAGCAATGTGGACGTGGGGGCCGGCAGTGCGGGCGTCCTTGGTGAAGTCAGGGCTGCCAGGCACGTCAACTCCTGGTGCTGGCCTCTGGGTGGCCAGTGTCCTGTCTGCTCCTCGGGGTCTCAAATCCCGGTCATGTCCGCTTGTGTGGGAGAGCCCGAGTGTGCGCCTGTGGCGGCGGGAAGCGCCGCATGTGCACTGTCGGTCTGCGCCGAGCCCTGCGGGGGCTGGCAGACTCGCTGCAGCTCCTGGCCGTAGGGACAGGACGGCAGGACCAGGAGGGGGTAGAAGGGGCTCCTACCACAAGCCGGGGATCACCCGTTTTCGGGGTGCTGGGAGCCGCAGGACCTCCAGCTCCTGGGCCCTGTGTCTGCAGCTGTGCAGTGAAGGTGCGGGTCTGCCCCGCTGGCGCTAGCCCCCGGTGGGGCCTGGGTCCTTCCTCGCTGGCACAGAGGATGTCGGATTGTTCGGTTCCCTCCCAGGACCCCGGATCTGAAAACGAAGCAGAGCGTGGGTCCACCCCCAGCTCCCAGCCACCGCGCCCCTTCCTCCCCGCGCGCTGGCTCTGGCAGTTCTTGCTTCTGCCCCTGTAGGGGATTCCTGGGTAAGGGGATTTCCTTTTCTAGATCTGCCTGTTTGCTGGCCGTCCGCCCTCCTGGGCCAGGATGTTTCCTTGACTGACTGTAGTCCTTCGGCTGCTAATCTAATCGGCACTGGCCAGGTGCCCCATGTCCCACAGGGGCTTCCCGGACGCGGCTCGGGTGCTTCCGTGTTTCAGAAGGCTGCGCTGCTGGGGGCCCCTGGGGTGCCTCTGCACTCCACCAGGAATCTAGTTCATACTTAACAAGTGGACTCAATCCACTCTCCAGCCCTTGTCAAATTCAGCCTTTTGGTCATTGGTACATAGCCCCACCGCACCGCTGGGGGGCCTTCCAGGCCAGGTGGGCTGTGCCCACGCTGGCAGAATATGGGACCTACCAATGGAGAGCCTGCGACCCCTGGTCCCCGGCCGTCCTGCCGTCCTAGGTCGTCTTCCCTCTGGAGGTTGAGGGGGTCATGGATGGCAGACTTGGTCCGCCACTTAGGACCCGAAGAAAGATACCTGGCTTCTAGCCTTGGTTTCCTCATCTGTAAAATGGGAATGGTTGACGGGCTGCTGTCACGACTAAATACAGTCCCTCACGAAGAATGTGCGTGACACCCATAGGGCTGCAGTGGCCGCTCTGAGAGACCCTGTCACTGCTGTTCCAAGGAGAGGAACAGAGGACAGAGGAAGAGCTCCTAGCCCAACGGAGGTCCCCAGTTCCTGGCAGAGTTCAGAGGCAGAAGGGTGGACACAGTGACCCCTTGTTTGGGGATCCCTCCCTGCCAGCCCCTGTCTGGGCTTATCCAGCTGTGGTCTGAGCGCCGAGCACTGGGTGCTCTCCAGGGAGCCGACACAGACTGTGAGCTCCATCGGCCACAGGACCCTTGCCCGCCCATGGCCGCCCCAGGAGCCCTCCCCACACACAGCGATGGGGCTGCCGAGGTTTAAACCCCATGCCACCGTGCTGCTGGTGAGCACAGGAGTCCCTGCTTGCGTTTGGTCTAAGAGTAACATGAAGACAGCTGGACCTCATCTCGGCCTCAAACAGAAAACAGCCACTGTGAGGCTGAAGAAGGAGGAGGGACTGACTGTGTGCCCAGGGCACAGCCTCCTCCATCAGCCGTGCCTTCCTCGGAAACCGGCCCCGCCCCTGTAGACTCGGCCAGCCCCGCGACCTGGCAGCATGGGCCCTCAGTGACCCTGGCGCTCAGCGGGTTCTGTGAGACCTCCGAGGACGTCGTTGGGACAGGCTGAGGATGCGCGCACACGATGGCCTAGATTTTTCAGCTCCTCCTGGGCACGGGATGGGGACCGGATCACCACTGTGGAACCATGGAACACTGGGTGTGGCCCGCCGGGTTGCGGCTGTGCTGGCGGGGGGCCCTTACACTCGGGGTCCAGGGCTACCCTGAGGGCTCATTTGCTGATCTTAAGGGATTGCTAGCAAGCGCCTTGGCCACCCAGCGCCTTCTTCCCTGACGGCGCTGTGAGGGTGAGGCCGTGGTTGTCCACACGCCCAGGGGTGGGTCAGGCAGGGTCCGAGCCCCTCCCTGGGTGGGCGGTGGAGGCACAGGCTAGATGAGCCACAGAAGCTGTGGGCGAGAAGGGAAGAGCTCGCTCCCTGGCTCCCGCGGTCCCCTGGCTCCCGTGCGGTGGGCAGGGCTGGGGCAGTTCCACTTAGGCCTCTACTGCCGAGGCTCTGTCTGGGAATGGAGGCGGCCCCCCTGTAGCCATGGACAGCTGCCCGAGACTTCCCGGTGTGGGAACTGGAGAGGAGGGGCCGGGAAGGCTGCAGGGAGGGCAGGTGTGACCAGCCGGCGAGGCTGGCAGAGGCCCTAGGCCTTGCCCTGACGTCCGTCTGCAGCGGGCAGCGAGGAGTCACTTGGCTTGGGCCTGAGCTGGGAGCGGCTGTGCCAGGCCTGCCGGGCACCATGGTACCTGCCCCGGCAGCCAGTGTGTCCAGGAAGGAAATGAGTGTAGTCGGGCGTGACTGCCCTTCTGCGGGGCCATGTTGGCTCTGGTGATGGGCGTGTCCCTTTCCAAGTGCCCAGGTCCAGGCCAGCCCCGCTCCCTGGAGCTCTCTGATGGGTCCAATCTGTGCACATTCTCCGGCAGTGGGGCGTGGCTTGGCCCGGGAGCCGCACACCACCCTGGAGGAAAGGTTGGCCTGGAACCCTGATGCTGAGCCTCACTATCACAGAGCTGGGCGCCCAGGAAGCAGCGGCGCCCACTTCTCTCCTGCAGGCACAAGGGCAGCGCCTCTAAATCGCTAGTCATCCGTGTTCACCAAAGGGCGATGCTAGCGGTGCAGGAGGTCAGCCTCCGCCAGTTAGTCTCACGCCTATGCGGACGACGTGTTTGCTCTGACCAGAGGCAGGGCTGGAACTTCCTTAGCAGCCAGTCCGCTGATGCGGTCAGCACCCCTGGGGGCCGTCCCGCTCTCCTGGCTGGACCAGATCCAGGCCCCTCGCCCAGGAGCACCCTGTGCCTCCCGCCCACTCACTTCCCCCCGAGGGGTGGGGCGGGGTATGCACTTCCAACCAATGGGACCCCCCCCCGGCTGCTCCCCAGCCACCCCCACCCTCGCAGAGCAGTGAGTCTCAGTGTTCCCCTCACGGTGCGCCTTCCCTGGTGTGTGTGTGTGTGTGTGCGCGCACAACACGCACATGTACACACATGCACGTCACAACACACACACCCCCACATGCATACACACACACATCCAATACACGTGTACACATACCCCCACATACACACACATACATATACACATGTGCACAAACACCCGCACATATACACATTGTATACACATACACACACACCATATACAGACACAGGCATGCACATCTACACACATCTACACACATACCCCCACACAAATGCACACACACACACAGCTCCATACATGTACACACAGACATACACATGTAGAAGCACAGCCACACACATACCCACACACATGTACACATACATGCACACACGGAAGGCGGTGCCAGGAGGTAGCAGGGCCCTAGCCAAACGGCAGTCACTGTTGCCATGGCGAGCCAAGGGCCCCGGAGGGGTGCACGGGTCCAGGTGTGTCCTCTCGGAGGCAGGTCTATTGCTCCCCTGCCACTGTTCCCGGCCACCGAGCAGACTTTCCCCCGCCTCTGCCTCTTTCCAGGTTCACCGGGGACAGCACAGCACCCCTCCGGGGGCCCTGCAGGTCCCAAGAGCGGGTACAGGTGAGGCCGCAGGCTCCCTGCCGGTCTGGCCCGTACCGCCCACCGTGCCCATCCCCACGGTGCCCGAGGACTGGGGAAGGGCCGCAGGAGTCCATTCACTCTTCTGGCTGGTGACCAGCTTTTTGAAATTCTGCCTGCTGGAGTCAGCACCGTCATCTCGTCTCGTCCCAGGATCCAGAGCTCTCGGACTGACCGACTTGCAGCCTCTGGCAAGCCAGGCTGGTGGGTCCTCCTGGGTGAAGACTGAGTAGGCAGTTTGGACACGGGGCCCTGGGAAGCCTCCGCTTCGCCCCGTGGGGCGCCAGTCAGGACCCATACGGGGGTCACATGCTAGATGCAGACTGCAGCTCGGGTGAGGAGAGACGTTCTCATGGTCCACACCATCCAAAGACAGGAGAGCTCACACTCGAACTCCTGAGCAATCCGTCCTTGGAGGTGGGCAGCCCCCAGGTGCAGGCCACTTGGGGAGCAGCCTGTGGGTGGAGTTAAAGCCGAAAAGGGTTTGTGGACTAGATGCTCACTGAGGCCCCCTGTCGTCATGTGCCCGGTTTCCGTTGGAGGGGCTAAGGGGACCTTGCCCTGAGGACTGAGGCTGGCCCCAGGGGGACTTTCCTGCAGAAGGTGGGGGAAGGACAGGGTGGGTGGGGCACGGGCTACAGAAGGTGACTGAGCTTAACCCTTGCCAATTGTGCAGCGGCAAGCAGAGGCATCGTCCCAGGACAGGGCCTGGTGGGAGTTAACCCCTGCAGTAGCAGGGAGCCAGGAGGCTTGTCCTGGCACCCACCCCCTCCAGCAGCTGCCACCCCTCGGGCTGCCCCGCACTGTAAATCCTGGCTGCGCTCAGGCAGACGTCTCCCCCCAGGGCCTGCTCACCGGGAATGTCTGCGGCCAGGTTTGGGAAGTGCCAAGGCCGCAGCTTGCTGGCTGGGCTGCTGGCCTCCCGCCCTGGAATCCCAGGTGGGATTTGCGTATATTGCACACGTTCCCGCAGAGTTCAAGGCACTGAGGTCTTTTCCAAGCTGAGGCTAGGTCAGACCGTGGTCACGCCCCTGGACCTTGGCGGGGCGCTGATGGAGAGCCATCCCAGGGCCACCTCCCTCTCTCCCCGCCTCTGCTGCTCGGTGTCTCTCCCGCGCCAGGCTCTGGGTCGCCCGTCTTCTCTGATCTCCCTCTCCCCACCTCCCCGGCTGGCGTCTCGGCCCGGGGGTGTCTCCCTGGCGCTGCGCCCCCGCGTCCCCGCGTCCCCGCGCCCCTTCTCCCGGCCCGCGCGCCCGCGTCCCCGCCCGCACCGCAGGGCCTCCCCGCGTCTGCGCCCCCCGCGCGCTGCGGTGGTGGCCGGAGAGCGGCGGCCGCGGCCGGGCGGGGGTGCGGGCCCACGGGGGCGGCGTCGGGCGCTTTCCTCCGTCAGTCCCTCCCCGGAGGCGCGGGGGGCGGCGCGGCCGCCGCTCGGCGCCTTTAAGGCAGCGGGAGGGAGCGGCGAGGCGGCGGCTGCGGCGGCCGAGGCGCGCGGGGCGGGGGCGCGGGGCGCGGCGTGCGGAGTCCGCTCGGGGCCGGAGGCGGCTCGGCTGCCGGGGCCCGGCCGGGAGCGGCGAGGAGCGCGCGCGGCGCAGCCGGAGCCCGCCGCCCGGGACATGGCCCAGGCGGGCCGCGCAGGTGAGGGCGGGCGCCGGGAGGGCAGGGCCGGCGGCCGGGGGGAGGGACCCGCGAGGCGCGAGGAGGGGCCGCGGGCCCAGGTGAGCCCCCGCGCAGGTGGGCGGAGGTTCCGGGAGGGCCGTGCGCCCCGCGTCCTTCCTGCGCCCCGGCACCTGGAGGAACGGCGCCGGCGCGGGTGGGGGCGGGTCTGCGGCGCCCGGGTCAGGGTCAGGCCGCCACCCCCCCCCCCAGGCCTCCACGGCCACCCGCACGGGCAGCCCAGGGCGCGGGGACCTCAGGGGCTGTCCGGTGGCCGCCGCTCCATCCCACGCCCCCAGCGCCAGCCAGGACGCGCCCCCCTGTCCTGCCCCTTGCTCTGAACAGGACGCGCCGATGCCCCCGCCCCCAGCTCAGTCAGGAGACCCAGATTCCTTCTTGGGAAGGAGGGGTGCTGGCGCTGCACCACTGGGGACCGTCCTACCCATTTCCCCCACCCGACCCTGGAGGCAGAGCGTCAGGTGCGGAGGGGGGGGTCTGAAGGTGGAGCCTCTTCTGGGGTCTGGTGGGCTCTGCTCTCCCCCAGGCACCGGGTGCAGACCCGTGGTGTGAGGGAGTGGGCGTTAGTCATTCGTTCATTCATTCATTCAGAGGGTGGTTCATTCACCAGTGTCCGCTGTGTGCCAGGCCCAGAGCCGGGTGCTGGGGAGCAGGAGTTGCACCACACTCTGGGCCCTGTGGTGGGGAGAGCCCCCAAGACTGGCCCCACGGTGTGGGCGACTGTCAGCCCGGTCTCAGCAGGCCAGGCTGGGGAGGCTGGCGTGTGTAAATGTTTCGAGAACTCACACCCAGACTGTGACGTTGGTAGGTGCTGTGCCTTCCCTCGGGACACGGCATTGGTCTGGCACGAACCCCACCCCTTTCCCTGCAAGCCATGACCGTGCCAGAACAAGTGTGAATTCACCCATATACACACTCAGTGTGAGCGCCTGGGCTCTGTGCAAATCCAGTGCCACTCAGGAATGGTGCTCTGGACCTTGGGCTGGATCTAACCGCCCCCAACTGCCTGCACATGCTGGGCTTGTGACTTATGGCCCCCAAGGAGCCCTGCAGGGTGGGGCGGGCCAAGAGAGACCCAGCAAGTGTGCAGCACAGCTAAACACCCATTCCTCATGGAGGTGCTGCGGGAGGCACCAGGAGATGACACGGGGCAGGCTGGAAAATGCTGTCTCCCTCCCTCCTCCTGGAGCCGGGGTCCCTCCCCACCCCCACTGCTCCCAGAGGGCAAGGCAGGGTGTGTGTCCCGCCCACCACCCCCGCTCCTTGTGTGCGTGTGTGCGTGTGCGTGCACAGCCCTGCACAGATCACCTGCTGGGGCACGGCCATGATGACAGCAGCCAGCCCTCCGCCTGAACTGTGTTCCAGGCACCGTGCACAGTGATCCCGGAGGGGGAAATGCTTCTCTCCCCCTCCTAAGGCATCGGAAACAGAGGGTCTGGGCAGAGCCTCCTCTGAAGGAGGAAGTGAGGGACTGTCTCCATCACGGCCCCGTCAGTGGCCCCCACAGCCTGGGGTGCCATTTGGGCCCTGTGCAGTGGCCAGTGGTCCTTTGGGTCCCAGGCTGATGGCGGCAGGTGAGGCACTGCCTGGCCCGGAGCGGCTGGACCTCGCACCGCTCTAACATCTTGTCTTCTCGGCGTCTGTTCTGTGCCCGGCCCTTCCCTGTGGGGAGCCCGGACGCCCTCCTCCGTGGGTCCCAGCACCCAGGTCCCTCACTCCTGTATTCAGCTGCCCCTCCCAGGAGCCGCTGGGACTGACCCCATAAGAGGGGTCGATGCCTGCTTTGCTCGGTCCTTCTGGGCTGCTTCGCATTTTGCAAATGTCCCTTCTGCTCTTCAGGCTCTAAGCCTACTGACCTGAAAACGGCTCTCGGGGGCGCGTGCACGGGAGCCACACCAGCAAAGCCGGAACAGAATAGATTGGCCAGCTTTAGAACAGAGACAGCCTCACAGACAGAGGCCCACAGCCCTCTTGCCGCAGCTAGAGAAACTGGGGTGCAAGGGGGGTCGTAACACAGAGAGGTGTTGACGCTCACGACCGTCCACGGTGGATGGGCAGACTGATGGTTAGAAATGATCAGGCTACCCTGGGGGGTGACACTGGAACCAAGGAAGGCTGAAGGTTGCAGGGGGAAGCTGTGGGAGGCCGGCCTGTGAGTCAGGGTGTATTCTGTGACCTGTGAGATGTTCCCTCTGAAAACTGGCCAAGGGGCTGCCTAATGAGGGAAGAGGCAGGGGTTTGGGCCCCAGAGTCACCATAGCGCATGACTCTGGGATTATCATATCGTGGGTTAGTGAATGGTGTTTTTGGGCTCGTGCAGTGTCCAGCCTGAGCAGCTAGCCATGGCTGTGTCAGCTATGTCAGACAGGTGCTGACGGGAAGCAGTAAAAGGACTTTCACTTTGCCAGGAGATCCCAGGTGCAGGAAAGCATGTTGGGAGTTTCCAGAACGGATTGGATAAGTTGGAGTGTTGATCCCAAACAGGTTGTTACCAGTTCCGGGTCTCTGGTGAGACTTCAGTCACCCAGGCCAGAGCTGTTGTGGTACCCTGCATCTAGTCTTGAGAGGGAAGGGGAGGGCCTGAGGGAGCTCTAGGTCTGGTGGACAAGGAGGGGCCAGGCCTCCTGGTGGGGACGGTCGTCTGCACCCCAGGGCTACCTGTGGGTGGTGGAACAGAACAGAGGAGGCCCAAGACAGTGAAGGCTGGCGGTCGTAGGAGTTATGCCTTAGAGGCTGGTGAATTTGGATAGGAAGATGGCGAGGGGCAGGCCTGGGGTTGGGGAGGGGCTGGATGGAGGGAGAGGTGGTTGTGGAGGGGTTGGGGAGGGGTGTTGGGGGACTGGAAAGAGCTCAGGATGGAGAGCAGCATGGAGGATGGGGCCCCGTGGCAGGTTGGGAGTTTTGGCAGCCCCTCTGCCCCGGGGGAGAGGCAGGTGAGGCCCAGGCTGGCTCTGTGGGGAAGGGCTGCTTCCTGACCCTGCCCACCTTCCCTCAGGCACCCCCTTCCCCACCCAGTGCCCCAGCAGTTTGGGACCTCTTCTCAGCAGGGCAGGGCCGTGGGCTGGAGGAACCAGTTTATTAGCTCCCAGGGGCTGGCCCAGCTCCGAGGGGAGGGGCCTGCGGGGCCTGGGCCGGGTTGGGCAGGGGACTTGTCCTCTCTCAGAGGAGGGACCAGACTTGCAGCACTTTGGGGAGGTGCAATGTTGGAGCCACTGTCAGCGGCAGAGCTGGTGGGCCAGGTAGGTGCCTACCAGAGATGCTTTGCTGCCTCTCAGCCTGGGCTGCGCGGGCGGCTGGGTCCCTGAGTCTCGTCTCAGGCCTGTGGCCTTGGGCCCTGGAGCCCTTGTCTTAGTGGGAGGCCCTGTCTACCTGGCCAGTTGTTTGGAAATCTTCAGTGGGACCCGGAGTGTGAGCATGTGGCTAGACCCCCCCTTGCAGGGGCCGGATCTGCATCCCACTGGCCAGAGGGTGTGACGCCGGCTTACAGACCTGTTTCTATGCCCTGAGGGTTCCAGTCCCACCTGTGAATTAGCCAGGCGGGAGACTGAGGCCCAGAGGGCACAGGGCCCTCTCCTGAGGTCTGTGTCTTCAAGGACAGGGGTGTGAACGCTCGTGGGGAGTGGGGTGTTCTGGTGGGTTCTGGCTGGGGGTCTGGAGGCACCATGGTTGAGATGTCACTGGCCTCCCACCTGCTGGCTGGACAGCGTCTCTCCGGTGAGGCTCTGTGTCACTCCCATTTTGTGGATGAGGAAACAGAGCCCGGGGAGGGTGAAGTGTCTCATTCTAGAACCCTGTGAAGTCAGCAGCTGGGCTGGAAGTAGGACCGGGGGCTGGTTGGGGCTTAACCTTGACCTGCCCTCCTGGGCCTCAGTTTCCTCAAGGGTGGGGGGTTGGGGAAGGCGAGGGGAAGAGTCTCGGGAACCAGGACTGGCTCTAAAGTTGCTGTGGCTTTAACACTGGTCTTTCTTCTTTCTCAGCCCGTCCCTACAGCCTTGTCCTCTGGGTGGGGGAGGGGGTCTCCTCTCTGCTCTCCTACCCCCCCCAGGGACCCTAGAGGGGTTGTGGAGGATGGCGCCCAGCACAGAGAGCCCACGTGCCCTGGGGGTCACCAGATCTGCAGCCAGGCCAGGAAGGGGGTGGCCGCCCCCCCCCCCAGGGCCTGGTGTGGGAGGGGGCCTGGAGCACGTCACCAGTGAGCCTGGAAACCACGAGATCCCAGCCCCCCCCCACGCCCTCAAATTCTCTCTACTCCCGGCTTTAAAATCCTTGTTTTCTAAAGAGAAAGAAAATGCTAAGTTGCACCCCCTGTGCAAAGGAATGGAGCCTCCGTGAGTCACTCCGGAGGTAAATGCCACCTCCAGGGCCGCCCGCCCAGCTGTGCGGGCCCCAGTCCTCACGGGGGGCCATGTGTGGGTGGGGGGCGTCTCCTGCCTGTCAGCGGCTCGGGCTGGAGTTGGGTCTCTGCTGCGCCCCCTCCGCCCCCCCCACCTCCAGGCTGTCCCCAGGGTGGTGCTTGTGAGGTTTGCTCTGAGGCTGGGGGTGGCCTGTCTGTGGGACACGTTCATGCCCCGGGGTGGGGGAGGTTTTGTGGCTGCAGGAAGAGGGGTCAGCCTGTGTGGCCAGGGCTGGCGGCGGCAGGTGCTGCTGCGTCAGACCCCAGAAACCGGGTTCCTGGCCCGCAAGCTGCTGTCGCAGCTTCTCAGCCCGGCTCGTCCCCAGGCCGGTGAGCAGCGGAGCCCGGGCCCGACCCTCCAGGGGTGGGTGACCTGGGGAGTCCGGAGCCCGCGCTCCCTGGAGAGGGTCACCCGCGTGTTTGCAGACTGGTGTGGGGGAGGCCAGCGAGGAGGCGCCCCCCCTTCCCAGATGGCTGTTGCTCTGCAGGGGAGGGAGGTCGCCGTCTTTGGAAGCAAAGATGGAAACCCATCAGGCTGTGTCTGGGAGCGGCCTCTTCCCAGTGGCCTGCAGCTGAGCCGGTCACCTCCCGCACAGCTCCTGCTCAGGGACAGCCCGCGGGGTGCAAGACTCGGGGTGTGGACTCACACACCCCTGACCGTCCCCCGACCGCTTCGCAGCATGTTGCTCCCCTGTCCTCCTCCTCGACGCCTCTGCCTGGCCATGGCCTGAGGCTTCCTTCTCCTGTCCCCACCCACGTCCCTCCCCTGGGAGTCTGGTCCCAGCTGAGCAACTCTGGAGTCATCCCTGGTGGTAAAAAGAGCTATTTTCGGCCTTCCCGTTACTGCCCAGGACGTGTGGGGTGTCTCTGCCTTGCTGTCGCTCTGTTCCCGGGAATCTGGAGAAGCGCCGAGAGCCTCACGCAGCCCCAACTCTGGGGTCCTGGCCCCGCAGTGCGGTGGGGGCTGTGAATCAGCCCCAGGTGGGAGCCCGTGGGGCGGAGGTGGCCTGGGATCCCCTGCGCTCTCTGGAGCAGCCTTGGAGTGGCAGGTGGTAAGGAGGCCCACGCAGGGTCACCTTGGCCCTCGCTGCTCCCCAACTGCCAAGGGTGGCCTCTGGGGCTCTTGCCACAGTGCAGGCCGGCTCCTGGGGGGGAGGGTCTCTGCGGCTTCCTCCTCGGACTCTGTCCCCCATCCCCCACAGGGGCTCAGGGGCATGACTGGCAGGGGTCCTCCGTCCCCACTGCCCTCATGAGCGGCCTGTAGGCGGCCGAGCCCTCTGCGGCGCTGTGGCAGGCGCTGTGGGAGCTCCCATTCGCGGGAGGACAACACCTTCTCCTCATGGAGCAGGAGTCTGGGGGACGGACTGCGGGGCCCTCGGAGCTTTGCTCCCAGCAGCTCCGACCCTTGCAGAGCCAGGCTGGCAGGGCCGATGGAAATGCCGTAGGTAGCCAAAGCGATTAATCACCGGTTCTCTCCTAAAGACGCGATCTAGCGGGCGTTGCAGCGGCATGTTCACGAGCTACCAGAAGGCAGATAGTTTCAGAGTAACTGGTTGAGCCAGATGTGTCCTGTGGGGACCCTGGGGTCCTGATCCACCTCCAGCCCATGTCTGGGGACAGGACTGGGACAATGGGCAGGCCAGCTGCAGGTGGGGGCCATGGCCCTTCCTCGCTGGCCTCCCGGGCCATGCAGGCCCCCGGCAGCCGTGGGAGGCGCTGCCCGGGAGTCTGTGTTGGCAGAAGCCGAGCCCCTCTGTTGTGCCCGGGGCCAGTATGGCCAGGGTCAGGTGGAAGACGGCGGCTGGCACTGGTGCCCAATTTGCAGCTGGGTCTGCCACGGGGCCATGGCCACGGGTACCAAGCAGCAGGGATGGGGGCCGTGGCCTGCTGTGTGCCGGGGCCGTGCCTCCATCTGGGCCACTGCTCCAGGCATGGGCTTTGGATGGTCTCGTGTCCACTCTGCAGCCTGGAGCCCACGCCCGGACTCATGGGGCCACCTGGTCCCCCAGGAACTGGATTGGATTCCTTCCGGTCATCCAGGACTTGGGCTCCGGGTGCCGAGAGCCCCAGCAGACAGGCCCTCCCAGGGCTCCCCACGTGTCCCTGAAACAGCCCAGCCCATATGCTCATCAGTGGCGCATACAGCGGTTTGGGAAGAGTTAGGACTTGTTTCCATAGCAACCAACCCCCAACCTGCATCGGTCTCCTTCAGCGGCTTCTCTGGCCTCTCGTCCCTCCCTGGTGGCACCCGTGAGGGCTGAGCACGGGCGGGTCGGCCCTGGACGAGCCTGCTTCCCGGACCCGTCGTGACCCAGAGGGGGGGGTGAGGACAGGTGCACGGGATGCTTCCCCGAGAGGGCCACCCCTGAGGTCTCTCCTGCAGGGAGCCGTGCCCAGCAGAATGAGAGCTTCCTTGGTGCTCAGTCCTGGAGGGTTCCCACCAAGGGTGTGCCCCAGGGAACCCACTGCCCAGTGGGGCAGGCAGGCCTGGACCCAAGCTGCAGATGGGTGCTCTGATGGCCCAGGAGAAGGACATCAGGGGCGCACAGAGGAGGCAGGCTCCAGACCCCCTCAGGGCCGGGAAGGCTCTGCACTGACCCCCAGCACAGGTGGGAATGAGGGGAGGGTGGGGACCCAGGGAGCGTGGCCCGGGGCCTCCCAGAGGCCGTGTGCAGCAGGAGCCCAGAAATCCTGGCCTCGTGATGCTCAGAGTCTGGGGGACAGGGCACTGTGCCTGTGCGGGGCGGGGGCCCCATGGGGTCTGTGTGCACAGACGCCGGCGGAGTGCGGGCGCAGTGCTAAGCCTATTACGGACGCTCATTCCTGCAGTCCTCACAGCGGCCGCTCTGAGTGCTGTTATTGCCCCCACGTCCAGAGTGGGAAACTGAGGCACAGCGTGGTTAGCAGCAGTTACTAAGATGCCCGGTGGATGGCTGAAAGGCAGGCCTGGGATCTGAACCAGCCTCCGGGGGCGGGTGAGTGGGACGGTGGTCCACATCGTGCTCGACTGAGGCGGGAGGCCAGGCTCTGGGGCCAGGGCCAGACCCACGCGTCTCACTCCGGGTCCTGCGTGTGGACTCGTGGGAGCCCAGGCCAGAGCAGCGGGGCGGGATTCTGAGTGTCATGAGACCAAGTGTGATGCCGTGCGTGCGTGACGGACGCGGAGGCACGGGGGACACGGGGCCTAAGGGAGCCCCAGCAGAGCACTCGCTGCCCCCAGGCGCATGTGGTTCACAGGCGGCGTCCCCGCCGTGGCTTCGCGTCCGGCCGCAGGCTGGCCCAGTCCCAGACAGCCCTGCCCTGCCGCTCGGAGGCACTGGAGCCCCCCGAAGGCAGCTAGCAGGGGCTGCTTCAACCCTGGCGCCATGTGGCCGTCACCGCAGACTCCGGAGGCCTCTCTGTGCTCTGATGAGCCAGACTTCCCGTTCCGGAGGAGAAGTGTCTCCATCCAGCATCCGCAGTCATGGTCTGACTGCGCTGACCTGTGTCTGTCCTCCCTTCCACCTTGCCCACCCTGTACACCCTGCCCCTAAGGCTCAGCTGGGCCCCCTCCCCAGGAAGTCCTCTGGGCCCTCCAGCCTGTAGGGCGTCTGCCTGCGGGATGCGCTGCCCATGCTGTGGGGTGTGGAACTGGCCTTCAGCCCTGTGACTGGGCTGCCCCTCGTCTGTCCTGGGCTCTTGCGAAGCTGCATCCCAGGGGCACGGACCAATCCAGGTTGGCTCGGCCCTAACTCCTTCCCCCAGGGTGCAGTCCGGCCCGCAGCCTGGCCCCAGAGGAGTCGGCCGATGCCTTCCCCCTCGGGGGGGCTCCTGAGCTCAGCATGGTGTCTCCCCTCCGGTGGGCTCCTGTCCGCAGGTTGGGGCCGCTTTGGGGGTTCCTTGGCACAGGGCCAAGCCTCCCTGATGGCTCCTGTTCATGTGTCCCTCCATTGCCGTGTCCCTGGGCCAGCCCAGCTAGGGAAGGCGAACTGCTGTGGTTGGTGATCAGAGCCCGTGCTGGGGAGGCCCAGGCCTGGTCACAAGACTATCCTGGGCGGCAGGAGAGAGCTCGGAGCCTACTGGGGGTCAGGGCCTCACGGGAGCAAGGGATCCTCAGCATCCCTCTGGACGCCGAGGCTGGCTTTCCCCCTTTCTCTTTGGTCCCGATTTAGAGCTCTAAGTAATTGTGTTGGAGGAGGTGAGACAGGAGGAGAGTCTGCTGGAGGATGTCAGGTGGGCCTTGGAGGACGTGGACGGGTCTGTGGCCGTGGGGGGCTGCCGGGAAGCCCCCGTGAGCCCTGGCTACACCTCAGTCCTGCTGCTGGGGGGGGCCAGGGCACTGGACCCAACAGTGGGCAGTCTGGGCCGAATTCCCGAGGACAGGGTTGGAGCTACGATGCCCATCTCGCAGGCAACAGAAGCGAGGCCCCATGAGCTCTGTGAGCTTCAGTCCCGGGCCCATAAATGGTAGCGGGAGCCTGGGTTGGTGTCGCTCCACGGCCACGTGGTAACGTTTCTGCTCAGTGTCCACCCCTGCTGGCAAGCCGGTGTGCATGAGGCACAGAGACGGGGAGGGCGTTCTGTGGGGGCGCGTGTGCTTGGCGTGTCTTTCGGACAGGGTCGGGAAGGGCGGCCTCGGGAGGATGGCCGCCTCCCAGGAGAGCAGGTGCACGTGGAGAAGTCCACACGGACACGAGGATACCCAGACGCTGACTCGCAGAGCCGGAGGGCCGGGTGGATGGGTCCCGCTTCCCACGCCGCCTCGGTCACTGATGGGCTTTGTGGCCTTGAGCAAACAGCTGCCCACACCCTTGGCTGTGGGGCAGGTCACGTGCACGCCCTCTGCCTGTGCACCCCACACGCGTGTGTGCAGGACACACACGTACACACGCTCGGTGTGTCCGGCTCCTTCTCAGGGACCGACGCATCTGTAAGAAGGTCTCACGCCCTCGTCCCGCCGCTCCCCTGCAGCCGCTCCCCCCCGCCCCGGGACCCCACGAAGACCAGCCCGTCACACCTGTTGTCAGCGTGGCAGTGACCTAGAGGGATGGTGGCCCAAGGGAAGGATGTTGGAGGTGCCGGTGTGTGGCCTACAGATTCCGGAGCCTCTGCCCTTCAAGCTCAGGCACCGGACAGACTGGGACGAAGCTTCCGCTGAGCCCGCTGCCCCGCCTGACCCTCGGGGACCAAACAGCAGGGACAGTGGGACTGTCCTGGCTGTCCAGGCTTCACCTCGTGGACCAGAATGGGTGTGCGCAGTGAGGCACATCTGCGTGTTAGTCTAGTGTGTATGCTGCTGACCGGGAACGCGTGTGCATGAAGGTAAACTCGTCAGGACGTTTAAATGACTGTGCTTTCTGGGTCTCAAGCCTCTCTGCAGACATTTGGTTTCTACTCAAGCGCTTCTTTTCGTGGGTTTGGTTTTTTTGGTGCAGGTTATAAATGGTTTTGTTTCTTAAGTGTCTAACTCCGGCTCCTCCTGACAGCCCAGGGTGCGGCTGGCTTCATGTGTCGGCCTCATACCCGGCGACTGGGTTGTTCCAGGGGCGTTTCCGGTGGGTTTTTTCAATTCTGTGGAGGTTTTGTTTCTGTGTAGACACGATGCCGTCTGAGCATCGAGGTGGCTTGGGTTTTTCCTTTCAAATCCGTATCCCTTTGGTTTCTTCTCCCTGTCTTGCCGCAGCTGCTGGAGCACCCCCCCCCACACACACACTGGTGCAACCTTGCAGGAAAGACAGTCTGTGAGCAGGGACTGGCTGCCCAGCCTGCCACGCGGCCTGCAGGGACGGGCAAGCATCGAGAGCTTAGAGAGTCCCCGCGGGGCATGTGGGTGCCCCTTGCTGGGACTCTGGGCTTCAGAACGTACCTCCCAGCATGCTTCTGGCCTGGATCCCAGCACAGTGCTCAGGCTGGGGTGCGTTTGGGAGTGGGTGGTGGGTGAGGCTACAGCGACAGGCAGGGGCAGGGTCCCTGGGCCCACGGGGCTGGTCTCGCCCTTCAGGAACAGTTTGTGCTGTGGGATCTGGGTGTATGGCAGGGAGCATTGCCAGCTTCCTGCAGGGGTGTGGAGCACAGAGGGGACAGGACTGCCGTGGGCTCCCTGGGGCTGTCACAGTGCCCACGCCCGGCTCCCATAGCCAGGGCTGGGGCAGTACCCACCTCCCCCTTGCTCACTGGCGTGTGTGCCAGACGGGCTCCTCCAACGTCGGTCAGAATGGAAAAGGGACATTCGCTGTCAGGTTCCTCAATGTGCAGATGAGGAAACTGAGGCAGGAGATCTTCTATAAGAAGACGGGTCTCTCCAGACACATGACGTGTGACCTGCTGGCCAGGGCTGGTGCCCTGGGAGGACCAGCCCTGAGTGCAGGGTGGTTTCACTGTCTCCCCTAGACTCTAAGTTGCCGTAGTCCCTACTGGTGACCAGACCTCTGAAGTCACGCGGTCGGTGACTGTGCATTCCGCGTCTCCTGTGCGACGTGCCATGGATTACCGGGGCTTCTGCTGCAGGGGAGGAAGCATGATTAGGAAACCTGTAAGGACGTTTGCTGAAAGAAAAGCCTCGAGTGTTTCCCGAAGGGACATGTGTGAGCGGGTCTGTGCCGTTCGAGCCTGAGTTGCTCCAGTGCCCGCCGGAGCTGGGATGTACACTCTTGGGCCCCGCGGTCCGGTTTTAAAGATGTGAAGGTGTGAGGAAACACGCCTCTTCGAATGGGTAGAATAGGTTGACTCAGGAATCGAATCACTCAGCCGTGTAGAAGCCGCGTCTCCCCAGCCTCCTCCTGTCAGAGCCGCTCCGCAGGAACGTTTGCTGGCCTCTTGGGCGTGTCCTCCCCGATGCAGTGACACAACTGAACGTAAATTTGTACCATGATCTCTGTCGCGGACGGTCGCTGTGGGCTCATGAGTGCCGTGATGCGTCGCTCGAGGGGGACACCCTCCCCAGCAGGTGTAAGCCGTCCTCACCTTACAGCTGGGGAAACTGAGGCACGGGGGCTGTGGAGGGGTTCACCCACCCTCCCACAGCTTCGCGGGGCCTCAGCGACTGTGGATCCAGGCCGTCCCTCCTCAGACCTGAGCATTTAACCAACACGCCGCCCGAATCGGTGTGCAGACACAGGCGTGTTTTCCAAACTGGCCCAAAGGAACACACTGTCCCGGCCCTTCCTGCCTCTCTCCCTCCTGGCCGTACCTGTGGGTGTCCTCCACCGGGACCACTGCACCGTTCCGTCCTGTCCCCACGCGGACACCGGGACACCTTCGAGGCTCCGGTGCTGCCGGACATGATGGTTAAGCCGCTCCCTGATGACTCTCAGGAAAGTGACCGGGCAGGTTTCTCCCGACACCTTAATGGTTTCAGTGTGGATGGTCCCCGCTCTTCACGGGTCTGGGGATGAGTGGAGGGCATGAGCGCCCGGGTGCCTGTGGAGGGAGCTCAGAGAGGGGCTCCAGGGCAGCCCGGCACAGGCGGGCGCAGGAGAAGGCCCCATCCCGTGTGTGTCCTCACTGCCCCGGAGGGCCGCCGGCGCCCATCGTGCCTCGTGTGGACCCGAGGCCGCAGCTCTGGGCCCTCCGCGAGGCGGACGCTGCACCTGCCTCCGTGCACATCCTTTGAGCCCGGGGCCGATGGCCGTTCATACCTTCCGGGGCAAACCAAGGCCGTGGTGTGGAAACGGGGCCACAGGGTTCTAAGCGGGGCAGGGCGCAGGCCCAGGCCCCCTCCCGACGGGGGCTTGCGTGTCTAAGCTGCACGTGTGGTGTGGGCGTCGGCCTCCCCACCCCCGTCACCCTCCTATCACCAGCCACAGCCAGAAGCAGGCAGCCTGTGGGAAGACGCGGACACAACCGGCCATGACTTTCGGGGCCTCTGTACCCTGCTCCGCTGACCTTGGTGTCCCATTTTGAGCAGGTGGTGGGGCCTTTGAGAGGCCGTCGTGAACAGAGAGCCCCCTTCCCGCTGGAGAGACCCCGCGCCCTCGCTGCACGGCCATGCGAGTCGTGATGTGCCCAGCGACCGTGGCAGCGTGCCTTGACCGACTCCGGTCTGTTTGGGGCCCACTCGCGCCTGCCCCACCGCAGCACGTTGGAGGGGGTCGGGGGCCCAACGCAAGCCGTGTGTCTGGCCGGCTCGGCGAGGGGCGGGGCTGCTGGCGGCCGTCGGTCTGCCTGCTGCACGCCGGACGTGCTCTCAGACCGGGCTAACGGGAGTGTTCCCTCTGGCAGGTGGCCCTCCCCCGGGCGGCGGTGCCCCCTGGCACCTGAGAAACGTGCTCGGCGACTCCGTGGAAAGCTCGGACGATGAATTCTTTGATGCCAGAGGTAAGTGGACGCTGTCGTCCCGTCGTTGGCTGAATGACCATTCTAGAAGCCCCGGGAAGGGGCTCCCTGTGGGGGTTAGTGTCTCTCCCTCCTTGGACACCACGTCCCACACTTCACAGGTACCCGATCCGTGAATCCCTGGCAGGGGCTCTGCCTTCACTCTTCCACCCTCTGGGTCTCCTTGGGTGCCCTGCGAGGCACTCACCGGGCTGCAGAGGCCGTGGGCTGTGGCACTGCCCTCCTCGGGCCTGTGGTTCAGTGGGGAGGCCAAACCCAGCAGTGACCCTGGGGAAGGCACACTCCTGAGGGGGAAGGATGCCGTGAGTGAAACGCACCAGACATTCCATGGTGACGTGGGTCCCTGATGGACGTGGGATGGGGAGCCTGTGGTGTCTTCTCCACGGTGACAAGGGACGAGGGCAAGGAGCCTTCCAGACACAGGAAGTGGCAGGTGGGCAGCGGAGTCTGTCCAGAATTCCCGAGGGTCCCCATGGTCGTGCTTGCCAGGCCCGTGTGCGGGTGGACGAGAAGCCCCGGAGGCCTCCTCCTGCCCCCAGAGCACCGTCCTCACCGGCTGGCTGGGCCCCACCCAGGAAGGGCACCCTATGTGGGGGGTCAGCTCACTCCTGGGACGGCTGGCTTTGAAATGCCTGGCAAAATGGGGTCCTGAAAGACAGACTGTGCGTTTAGGACACTCGGGGCACATGGGACACTCAGGGCACACGGGACATGCAGGGCACTTGGGACGTGATCTCAGCCTTGTCATTGATTGTCTCCCGGCCTCAGTTTCCCTGTGCGCTCCATGCCTCCAGAAATGGGGAATGCCCAGTTTCAGTGCCTTCCAGGACTCCCAGCTGGGCAGGGGGAGGCTTGGCCTTGAGGCCACTCCCGAAACAGCCCCCTTGGGACTCGTTTGCTGTCCCCACTGGTGTCCGTCTGGAGGGGCTGCTGGGGCCGCGTCTCCGTAGCAGCTAGCTTCAGTGTGACAACAAGCGTCACTACTCTGATGCTTACAACGTCTGTTTCAAATACTTGGCAGTTCCTCGGGGCTGGGGTTCCTAGAGCACGGGGATGGCCTGCGATGGGAGCACTGTGGTGTGGTTTGGTGAGCGGGTCAGGCCTGCTCACCTGCTTCCCCTCTGAGGGTCCCACCTTCCGCCCTGCCCGCTGTGCCTCCCGCCACACCTGTTCTCCCTGTGACCTCCCCTCCCCCAGCCACGGGTCCGCCCTGTCCCCCTCCCTCTGCCCTTGGCTCCTGGGAGCCCCGTTATCTGCTCCCCACTGCCTAGCACCCCAGTCCTTAGCCACAGGAGCCGCCCCACAGGTTGTGCAGACCCCCTTACTTCTGGGCTGCCCCCTCCCCTCCTCCTGGTGCTCCGTGTCGTCCCCCATCAAGGCCTCTGGAGGGTCCCGGGCTCAAGCAAGCAGTCAGGGGTGAAGCTGTCCTCTGCTGCCCCACCGGCAGCTCTCAGCCTTGGGGCCAGGCCGTGGGGGTCCAGACTCGAGGGTCCCCTCCCTGGCCCTGTTCTCCTGCTGTCCCCTCCCCTAGCAGGGCCCTGCATCCTCCAGCTGTCGGGAAGCCCCTGGGTGGGGTGCTTGTCTGAGCAGGCCCCTGCAATGTTACGTCCTCCTCAGTGTTCTGATGGGGAAGATGGGGAAGCTGAGGCCACATCAAGCTGGGGTGGCGGGGCTGGAACCCTGAAGCTCAGTGTGGGGGGGGTCAGGTCCCTTTCTCTGACTTAGTACCGAGGTTGGACCTTCTTCCGTCCTCCAGCCTGTAGGCCTGAACAGGGTTTCCCTGGTGGGGCGGGAGCCCCTCACTCTGGTAGTGCAGGGGAGAGGGTTGGGCTCGGCTGTGTGTGAGGGGTGCGAGGCATTGGGGGCAGGAGAGTGGAGCAGGCTGGGCACCCAGGACCCCCTGGGCAGAAGGCCAGCTCCCTGGGCACTGTGGGCTGGGTGCTGGGGTCCAGATTCTCGACCCAGAAGAGGTTCCTCCCTCTTGTCAGTCACAGGAGATGTGGGGGCTGCAGACCAGTTGGAGGGCTGGGGTGCAGAGCGAGGGCAAAGCCAGGGGGTGGCGGGAGAGGCCATGGCTCAACCCCATGTCAGAGCTGGGGGCCTGCAAGGTCTTTGAGTTCAACACTGCTACCCCAATCTCCAGGCTGGGACACTGAGGCCAGAGCACTGGGAAGCTTGCTCAGGGTCGCTCAAGGTCACTCAAGGAGTTGGGCAGAGCAGGGGCTAGAATCCACCCACCCGTCCCCTCTTTCCGTGTTTACTGAGTACCTGTGCATCGGGGAGCGGGCGCTGCCCTCGCGTAGGGCACACGGGGTGCATGGGCACTGTCCCAGCCCTTGCCGAGCCTGCTGATTGGTGGTGGTGGGCGGGAAGACAGTGGAGAGCAGGTGAGCCACACTGACAGCTGCCGAAAATAAAATAAGGGAGGAAACAACCAAGACCAGGGTGTGAGGCTGCCACAAGCCCATGGTAACCAAAGCATGGTGCTGCCACGAGACCACGGGGAACCATGGCGCAACTTTGTCTGGGCTTCCTGTGGGTGCACAGCCTCAGGCGGGAGGGAAGGTAGTGGACAGTGCAAGCCACCTGGACAGAGATTGGGCCGGTGACTGGCCCAAGGCAAGTCTCTGGGGCCCATCATGTTGCACATGGCAGGGGTGGGGTCGTTTGTCTCAGGGACGAGTGGGACGCTATGCCATGGTGGGCAGGGGACCAAGGGGTCTCACAGAATCAAACCACAGGGGAACTCCTGACCCCTGTCCTCTCATTAAGGCTGAGAGAGGAGGAGTGGGTGCCACAGAGCTGCCCCGAGGTGTCCGAGATGGGCTGTGCGGGGACCCCGTGATGGCCGTGGTGGGGGGCAGGCTGGACCGCGGTACATAGCGCCAGGAGAAGGTGTGCAGTCCTGAACCCAGAGGCCCCAGGGCAGGGCTCTCCTCGGTCCTGAGAGATCGGTGTCTGATGCAGGGGTGACAGGTGGTGTTAGGCCAGTGACCATGGAAGGGGACATGCCCTCGGCTCAGTGGGCTTGAGATGGAGCCTCCCTGTGCGGAACAAGGAGTCTCACTGCTCTGAGATCTTGTGGCCCCGGGGTGGGAGGACACAGAGGCTGTGAGGACCCAGCTCGCATCAGGGTCCGAGTCCGTCCAGGGTCTGGGCTGGGCAGGGACGGGGGCTCCAGGGGGAGAGGTCAGTGCAAAAACCTTCCCCCAGAGTCTCTCGGGGTGACGGTCAGCACGCGGGGCGCAGCCTCCAGCCAAAATGCAGAATCGGTAACCAGAGCACGCATCTAGCCAGCACTTTGTGGCCTCCGTGCGCCCTGCCGAGAGGCACGTACCGCAGCGAAAGGACATGGAGCAGACAGAGCGGCCACGGGCTCCGGGTGTGCGTGTATGCGCGTGTGTGTGTCCTCTCGGGGAGGAGCCTGCTGTTGCCAGAGTGAACCCCCCAGGCTGAGAGCTGAGAGCGGGCAGAGGGGAGACCCAGGGAGGGGTGAGTGTGGGCGAGGGGCGGCTGGGGTCAGCGAGTGCGAGAAGCTGTGGAAGGTTCCTGAAGGCAGAGTGGGGGGGGTGGCGGGTGGCTCCCCAGGACTGAACCAGGGTGTTGAGAGAGATCCAGTGGGAGAGGAAGAACAGTAAGAGCCCAGTGGGGATAGGGAGGTCCTGAGCCCAGAGAGCCGGGCAGCAGGAGCTCAAGCATGTGGCAGAGTGAGGCCAGTGAGGCCTGCCCTGGTGGTGTGGGATGGTGTGGCAGGGACTGCTGCAGCCTGAGAGGAGTGGGGGGGTTGGGGGGGCATGGGTGAGAATGGCCGACCACAAGCACAGGGACGTGGCGCGAGTCTGTGAGGATGCCGCATTTGTTGGAAAGAGAGACCAAGGGGCTGTGGGCCAGGGGAGGAGGGGGCTCTGCTGAGACTTGGGGGTCCCCAGGATGCTGACCACCTCAAACACACACACCCCATGGAGCTCTGTGCTGTCATCTTCATGGGCGGCTCTCCAGGCCTGCACCTGCCCTGTGGTTGTCATGCCCATGGACACCTTCCCTTCCTGACCTCGTCTAACCTCAGGGCAGTCCCTGACGCCACGATGTGGTTTCATAGTGAGAAATACTGAGGTTCGTAAACACACATTACCATTTGAGGTCCGAGAGCCCGCAGATGGTGCACCGAAGGTTGAAGAGAGCCCAGAACTCAGCTTTTAACCCCTTTTGTGCGGTCCTGCTCCCTCAAGGGTTGTACTCCCTGACATCTTCTGACTACACGTGGGCCCCTGGAGCTTTGCAGGTGCAGGACATTCTCTCCTGTCCTCGGGACGGCTTGCTGGGAAGGGCTGTCAAACCAGAGCCCTGCGGAAGAGACATGAGGACAGGAACAGCTGGGGGACACGTGGGGCAGAGTGTGGACTGGAATCCAGCTGTGATGTGTCCAGAATACAGCGCTGCATGCCAGTGTAGAGGTGTGCTTGCGGGGAGCATGCCGCTCTTGGGAAGCGGTCAGGGCGTATGTGTGGCGCCTGGCTGGGGGGCTGGGCAGCTGACGCAGGTGTCCAGGCCAGGCCGTTGGGATCAGAGGGCTCTTGGAACGGTGCACCTGGGTTCAGATCCCGGTTCTGGCTGGTGGCCTCTGGCAAGGTCCTGAATTGCTCTGTGCTAAGCTTTCCTTGTCTATAAAATGGAAATGGTACTGATCGTTACCTTTCTAGACGTGTCACGAGGGCAGAGTAAGGGGATGTCGTGAAGCGCGTGTGACCATCTCCGTGTGGAGCTGGCACCCAATGACGTGGGTGAATCCCTCCAGGTGGAGTCTGGAGGCAGGAGCAGGTGTCCCGGCGGCAGGTGGGGTCAGGGAGCACCAGCGCGGTCAGGACCATGGACAGCTCCCCGCGCTCCGTCTTTGCCACAGTCTGGCTCCTGTCCCCAGCTCCCGGTTGTCTTGAGCCGTCAGATTCTCCTCATGGACCCACTAACCCTGTGAGAGGGGGTGCGGCGCCCTTGGCAGGAAGGCTCGTCCCTTTGACAGCCAGGCCTGCGGACGCCTGTGGGATCGGTCTGGAGGACGCGCCCTGCTCTGGGACGGGGGGCTGCACCAGACGGGTGTGCAGCTGACATGGGACCCGGGGACTGGCGCTCAGTGTGCTTGGGGAACGTGGCCCCACTGACTCCTTCGGTGTTGTCCCCGAGCCCTTCTGGGGAAAAGCGGGGATAGAGACAGGGTTGAGGGGGACGTCGGAGAGGACGGAGGCATTACTGGGTTCACAAGTGTGACATGAGAGCCAAGGGGTCATTACAGATCAAGGCCTGCTCGGAGCCTGATGTCTCCTGCCCTCCCAGGTACACCGGAGCTGGTCCTGCCCCCCTCAAACCCAAGTGCCGGCGGCAGCACCTCTCACGCGCACAGGAAGACTGTACTGTCTTTATCAACCAGCACCCCATGCCCTGAGACCTTTGCCCCATTGCCTCGTTGACCCCTCACAGCAGCTCTGTGTGTTGGGGGGACTTGCCACACCCATTTTTCTGATGTAAAAACTGAGGTTCGGAGAAGCCAAGTAACCTACCCAAGGAAAAACTGAGCAAGGGGCATGGCTTTCCTCTTCCTTGCAATCACGTTTCCTTTCAGGAAATACCGCTCTTGGTGGCGGGGCTTTCAGCCTCCCTCATGACTGTCCCCTCATCCCTTTCTTTGCCGCAGCCTATGGGGGCCCCATAGGGTGCAGCAGCCATGCCTGCCCATGGTGGAGCTTCCGGGAAAGTGTCATAGCTGTCCACAAGCGCAGACCCCTCCGGTAGCGGAAGTCTGCGTCCACCGGTAGGTCACCTGGACGCAGCCCGCGTGCTCACGCCCGCCTCTGCTTCTGCCCACAGAGGAGGTGGCCGAAGGGAAGAGTGCCCTCCTCATCGGGATGAGCCAGTGGAACTCCAACGACCTGGCGGAGCAGATGGAGACCATGGGGAAGCTGGATGAGCGTCCGGGTGAGCCTCTGCTTCTGGGGCCAGGGCGTGGGCGACCGCGGCGAGAGCTCGGGTCTCTCTGGGCACCTCCCCAAACGCTGTGGCCTGTGGGAGTCCCCGTGGGCTCTCGTGTGGGGCTTTCTGTGCCGGGCGGCCGAGCTTCCCTTGTCCGTGGGATGACCTCCCCGGGGGGCACGCATTCCCGAGGGCAGGGATGGGGGCGATCTCTGGGGTCGGCAGCCCAGGTGAAGCCAGGGAGGTGGGTGGAGAGCCTCTGGGAAGGACCCGGAAGGGGAGCAGGGCGGGCCGCACCTGCTGCGGGCCGAGTGGTTGAGGAAGGAGTGTGCGGCTGGGTTGGCCCACGGGGCTTTTCATGGAGGCGCCCATCAGCAGAGCAGCCCGTCCTCCTAGGCGTCCTGCCCATTTGGCCGTTTCACATCCCTGAGAGTTTGCTGAGCACCTACTGCATACAAGTGCTTGGCAGACGGAACCCTGGGGCCCACCTGGGGCCACCACTTGGGACGGTGATACAGGACAAGACAAGATGTAAGGGTTCAAGCTTGGGCGGAGGGTCGCTGGGCACTGGGGAGAGAGGGGGCAGGGAAGGTTCCCGAGGACGGAGCTATGGAGCCAGGCTTCGAGGGGCAGGTAGAGCAGGTCGCTTAGTGGGAAGGCCGCGTCATCAGAGCCTGGGTTGGATGAAGTCCACTCAGGAAGCAGGGCCAGATCTAGAACCACCCCGGGTCAAGGGGGCTGGCCTCTGGGTGTGTTGCCCCCAGGCTAGTCCTTCCTATCCCTCCTCCCCCGGCCCAGAGAGCACCTCTTCCTCATTTCCCGGCCCTGTCATTCCTCAAGCACAGGCTGGGCCAGGCTGTCCCCTCAGGAGGTGTCCTGTGAGATGGTCCTGGCCCAGCCCGAGAGGATGGCCATCTTGGTGGCAGCCGGCTCGGTGCTGGTGTCTTGCCCGGAGCCACTTTCCTTGAGCCCATCCCCTGTGCCCTGGGCTTGGGGCGCTCACCGTGCCAAAGCTGTGCTGTGAAACGGATGTACAGGGACGGATGGGTGTTCATCCTACAGATGGCGAACCCCAGGCTTACAAACGCTGTGGTCTGTTTTGCCCGAGGTCCTGGGAGCTGGTGCGGCACCACACTCAATCCCTCTCCCTTGTATTCTCATTGCCAGCTGGATGGAGGTGGGCTTTGGGGCCTCTGCAGAGTAGTCAGGTCTTAAAGAAATGGCCTGGGCTACTGGCCTATTCCCAGGAAGGGCAGGCTCCTGTTTGGTCCCCCAGGCCCGTCCAGAGGCAATGCCCCAGTTGTCACAGCCGTGCGTTTGCAGAAGGACCCTTGGCCTGCCCTTGCCTTCACCACGAAGCCTGGAGGGGCCCAGAAGGGGTCCCAGGTTCCAGCTGCTTCCCGGGACAGTGCTCAGTCATTATAAGACAAGCCCAGCCTTGCACTCATGGCCCATCTGGCCAGCCTCTTCCCATCCCCGCCCCCTGACTCAGCCTGTGTGAGCTGGGAGGGGCAGGAGCAGCAGCCAGGGCTGGGGGTGCTGGACGGGCAGGGGAGGGAGAACCTCAGGTGCTCTCCGTGGTCTGGGCATGAAATTGGCTCTGCAGGCAGGCAAACTCTGGGTACCTTTGGCACCTCCCTTTCTTCGTGGGCAGAGCAGGGCTAGTGCCGGTGTTGGGGGAGCTTAATTGAGTCAGGACTTGCCAAGTGCGTTCCGTACCGGGTCATCCGCTTTGGGGACCAGTACGTTCCGGCAAGCACCTGACGGGCTCGCTGGGAGGGGTGCACTGGGTCAGAACCACGATGCTGATACTATTTCCTCCCCGTGGGTGGGGGGAGCAGGGGGGGCAGGGAAGGGTAAGGAGGGGAAACCACTGTGTCTGCTGCCCCTGGGGACTCAGGGTGTGACTCGTTCACAGAGCAGAACACATGCATTCATCTCATCGGCTGCCCATCCATCCACCACGACATGGGCCGCTCCCGTGCTCGGTGAGGGTACCACCCCCTGGAGCCGAGGAGGAGCGGGGGTCCTGGCGACAGTCACCCATGCAGGAGGGCACTGAGCGCGGGGCCTCGGGAGGGAGGCCCAGGCATGACTCTGGGCAGCAGAAGCCCCGAGGACACGTCAGGAGAAGGCTTCCCCGGAGACCAGCCTGGGTGGTCGCCACTGCCCTCCATGGTGACCCCATGTCTGTCTCCAGCTGCGACTTCTTCCCTGGGCTACAGACTCAGCTGTGGGCTAGCTGCCTGCATGTTAGCTCTGCCTGGACGCCTGAAGCCGTTTCACGTTCCTCATGTTCCTGACGGCCTGTGAGGTGTGACGTATACCACATACACACGTGCACATACATGTACAACATATGCACAACACGATACAGTGTATACTAGATACACACGTGCAGCACTTAATGGGACATGACAGGCACTCTGTACATACAAAACGCGCAACACGGAGTACAATGTATCAGGTCTCTATATGGCACTTGTTTAAGTTATGATATGGCACGTTGTATATGTTACATTGTATACATCTGTGAATATTGATGTGCATACACGCACGCATGCGTGTTTTCTTTTTATTATTTTTCAGGGGGTTCTTTCTCTGTTTCCCCTTCCACACTTACCTTAGAGACGTTCCAGACCTGGGTCTCCCCTTGCCCTTCCTGTTCCTATTTCTTGGTCCTTGCTGGGCTCTGGAAATGTTCCTCGCTCCAACCCCATCGGTAGCTCCCCGGTTCTGTCTTCTCTAGCCATCACCCTTCCTCTGCTCAGCTCTTCTAGGGTTTTTTTGTTTTGGGTTTTTTTCTTTTTGCTTTTTCTTTCTTTCTTTCTTTCTTTTTTAAACAATCATCTTTTCATTTTCGTGCACTGTGGTTTTTTTCTGTAACAATCTGGTATTTATCCGTGGGTGCCATGGACTCATTCTGTGCTCTGCAAGGTCTCTTTCTTGCTGTTCTTTGACATGTCAGAGTCCCCTGGTGGGTTAGAAGTGGATGGAAATAGACCACACGCACTTCAGTGTGGGCTAATTAACCAAAGATCCCTCAACGAGATTATGACATGGAACGGGAGCGAGCTTGAGTCCAGTGATCTCAGGAAGCACAGTGCTGCCATTAACATTGTCCAAGGAAGGTATGTCCTGCCGAGTTCTTTTACAAACTGAGACACAATTCGCATACCATATAACCCACCCTCATAAAGTGCACAATTCACCGCTTTCTGTACAGTTTGTACGTTCATGACCCTGAGTAGCCACCACTACCTAGTTCCTGAACATCTCATCGGCCCAAGAAGAAATCCCATACCTACCAGCAGCCACTCCCCATTTTTCTCTCCTCAAAACCCTGGGATTTTGTATGCATAGACTCCAACAGTATGTGGCCTTTTGAATTTGCTGTCTATCTTGACATCGTGATTCTGAGACTCAGCCCTGCTGTGGCATGAACCAGAACGTCATTCCATTTTACGGCTGAATGATAGTCCCACATATGGTTCATCCATTCATCAACTGGTGGACATTCGGGTGGTTTCCTCCTTTTTACTGTTATAAGTAATTCTACTGTAAGTATTCAAGTATGGGTTTTTGTGGGGACACTCCAGGACTGGGAGTGCTAGGCTGCCCCATGTTCCCTTCCTACAAGTGTTGTACCAGAGTTCAGACAATCCACATTCTTGTCAGCACTTATCTTTGTTGTTCAATTATAGCTTCGCCAGTGGGTATGACCTGGCATATGATTATGGATTGGATTTGCATTTCCCTAATGACTGATGATAATGAACATATGTTTATGTGCTTTTTGGTTATTGTTTATCTTCTTTGAAGAAAGTCTGTTCAAATCCTTTACCCATTTAAAATCAGATTGTTTTTCTCTTATTGAGTTATAAGTGTTCTTTATATATTGTGGGTACTAGACCCTTATCAGTTATATGATTTACAGATACTTTCTTCCATGCTGTGGGTGTCTTTTCACTTTCTTGATAATACCCTTTAGAGTGCAAATTTTTAACAGTCAGAAGAAACCCATTTTATGTACTTTCACTTTTATTATTTCTGTGTTCGAGGCCATATCTAAGAAACCATCAATTAATACAAAGTCATGAAGATTTACCCTTAAGAGTCTTATAGTTTTAGCTCTTCCATTTAGGTCTGATTCACTTTGAGTTCATTTTTATATAGAGTGTGAAGAAGGAGTTCAACTTCATTGTTTTGCTGGTGGGTTACCAGTGGTACTGGAACCATTTATTGGAAAGACAATTCTTGAATTGTCTTGGCATCCTTGTCAAAAGTCAGTTGATGAGAAACATAGGGATTTACATTTGGACTCTCAATTCTATTCCACTGATACATGTGTATCCTTAGGCCTGCACCACATCATCTTGATAACTGTGCCCTTGTAGTTAGTTTGAAATCAGGGTCCATGTGCTTTGCTCTGTTTCGCAAGGTTTTTTTTTTTTTTTTTTTTTGACTATTCTATATTCCTCGTATTTCCTTGTGAATTTTAGAATTGGCTTCTCAATTTCTGCAAAAAACCCAGCTGGGATTTTAATAGGGGTTGTGTTGAATCTGTAGATCGATTTGGGGTGTATCACCATTTCAACAATTTCAGTCTTCCAATCCATGAACATGGGATGTCTTTCTGTTCATTTAGGTCTTCTTTAATTTCTTTCAGTGACATTTTATAATTTTCAGGGTATAAGTTTTGCACTTGTTTTGCTAAATTTATTCCAAAGTATTCTATTCTTTTCGGTGCTATTGTAACTGGATTATTTTCTTCATTTCATTCATGGATTATTTGCAAGTATATAGAAATGCAATTTATTTTTGTATATAATCTTGTATCCTACCCTGCAACTTTGCTGAAATCATTTATTAGGTTTATTTTGGGGTAAGGATTCCTTAGGATATTCTATACGCAAGATCATGTCATCTCCAAACGGGTAGTTTTACTTCTTCCTTTCCAGCCTGGATGCATTTTATTTCCCTTTCTTGCCTGAATTCTCTGGCTAAATTCTCCAGTGTAATACTGAATAGCAATGGTGGGAGCTGGCATCTTGTCTTGTTCCCGATCATCGGTGGAGTTTTCAGTCTTCTGCTGTTAAATATGTTAGCTGGGCTTTTCCTGTAGTTGTCATTTGCTTGGTTGAGGCAGTTCCCTTCTATTCTGGGTTAGATCAGGGATTTTTCTCATGAAAGGGTGTTGTGTTTTGCCAAGTGCTTCTTCTGCCTCTATTGAGATGATTCTGTGGGTTTTGTCCTGTTTTCTGTTACTGTGATTGACTTTCATGTAGGGAACAGCCCTGTGTCCCTGAGCCCTGTGTCTCACTCAGTCCTTGCCATGTTGCTATCTTTTATGTTCAGAGTCTGCATATGTCTTTCTGAATAATTTATACTAACAGTCTGTGAGCTCTCACTTAAAGGGCTGCTTACAGTCTTGTTTTAGGGACAAACTGAATATCATCAGGCAACATTCTTATTATCAGGAGGGAGGCAGGCACTGCCCAGTTGTCCCAACCACCTTCTCTGTCTTCCCTTTCCCAGAGAGCTGTTTTATTTACCCCACGATTCCTCCCAAACTCTGGCTTATGTCCTGTGTCTAATGATGTGGTTCTCAAAGAATGTTCCCTGGACCCATAGCATCAGCATCACTTGGACACCTGTCAGAGATGTGAATTTTAGAGCTCCCTCCCAGACTCACTGAATCTGTGTTTTAAGTGCCCTTTAGGTCCTGGTGGTGATGGCTGGACTCTGAGGTCCTGCTGACTGGCCAAGGGGTCTGCAGATCCATTTTCCTGGGCTCACCTCCCTCCGTCACTGAGTTTGGCGTCTTGCTTCCATGCTGTTGGTCTTCCTGTGATACTGGGTGACACTGTGTACCCGACTCCGTAGTCGGACCCCCCCACCCCCAGCCTGTCACTGGCTGCGGGGATGTGTCTGTTTATTGCAAACAGCTGTGCTCTGATTATCGGGGAGGGTAGCACATGCTGCTGGATGACATGAGCTTCTGGTTTATTCTTCTTGGTATTTTTAGCTTCCCAGGGTGTCCTGTTCTCAGACACTCAGCCCTTCCCACACCTGAGAGCAGATGCCTCTGCTCGGTCAGTACAGGCGGGTGTTGGGAGGAGGCCCATGTGGTTGCAAAAGCTTCTTTTGCTCCTGGGTTTTCCATCGAGGAGACTGCTTTCCCCCAAGCTGCCCCTCCTTTGGCCACAGCCTTCCTTCCTCTGCAGGATGCAAATTATGGCTTCCCCCCTCCTCACTGGCAGTATAGCTGTGTGACCTTGGCGGTCCTACAAAGCTCCACACTGAGGGTCTCTCACTTGATTTTATGCTCTGCTGTTGCCATCTTCAAACTCTTAGTACTTCTGAACATGGTCCCCACCTTTTCTTTGTGCACGGGCTCTGCACATGCCATTGCCAGCCCTGCCTCCCCTGACCTGTTCCCTCTGCTGTCCACCTCCCAGGGGTGCCTGACAGTGTCCGCTTTGCCAAGGACACCCCCTTCTTATTTTATAGTACCGCTAAAGACCAATTCCTAGGAAAATATTTGGTGTCATTTTGGGGTGGGAGAAAAAGCCTGGGTCCTGTTGTGAGTCTACCATCTGCATTCAGCTCTACTGTGCTGTAAACCCAGGACTTCCTTCTGCAGGGAGGCCTGCACGGGGATTTCCATTATCTGAGGAGTGAAGGGTAAATGCCCCAGCCAGGCATGGAGGTCCTCCCTCCCACAATTGTCATCATCTGGGGACCGTGAGCTCACCATCGCCATAGGAATCAGACAGCCGTGGACAGCTCTACTAGGGAGCCACACTCTTACCTGTGCAGGAAAGGAGTGAGGCCTGAGATGGTGAGACCGATTCAGAGACAGCGTCCCGTGGTGGAGGGCATCAGGGCAGGAGAGGGCGCAGCAGGTGCCCAGGGACTGCTTTCCGGAGAGGCTGGCTTGCCAGGCTCAGACCGCGAGGAAGGGGAGCCACTGCGGGCCCATGAGCCATGAGCAGTCTGGGCAGAGCGTGTGTCCTGGGGTGAGTCTGGTGACGGGAGGCAGAGAGCTCAGGGGACGACGGCAGAGTGCCCCATGGGGCGTGCAGGTGGGGGCCCACCCCTTCCACTCCTGCGGGCATATGATTTGAAGGAAGTCATTGAAAATGCACAGAGAGCTTCAACCCTTGCGATGTTGGTTGTGGCCATGAGTATGTCGGTGGGGTATGCGTCTTCCCTCTAGCACGGTCCTTCTCAAGTCGGCCGTGGGCTGTCCCCTCCGCAGAACACTCTTCCCGCGGCTTTGGGGGGATGTTCGCGGGTGTCGTCACTTGGCTGGGGATCGTTTCTGTGTGAACGAAAGTGTATCTTGTGCGTGGCTGTCGTTTGCGATGCGTTCCGGAGCCCACTGGCCGCGAGGGGTTCATCTGACTTCCAGGACTGCAGAGAGCGGCTTCTCTGGGGTCGGGGGGCGAGTTCTGTCGTCCACGGAACTCGGCGGAGTCTGCCCGTGGGGGCGTGCGCAGCTGAGAAGCAGCGTGCCAGGCACAGGGACAGCAGTGGACAGCACAGACACCCCTTCCACTGTGGGGCCCAAGTCTCAGAGGCAGACCCCACGGGACTCGGGCCCTGACTGTGTGAGGATGGGGGTGCGGAGCTAGGAGAGGGCCCGTGGCGATCTGCATGCTGCCGAGTGTCCTCAGAGAGGGCAGCGTCCTGTGAGCAGCTGCCCTGGGATGGTGGGAGAGCTCCCGTTCCCCGACTGTGTGCACTGTGGGGCATGAAGGGGGAAGACCTCTGCCCATCCCAGCTCTGGGAGGGGGTGGGCAGGAGCCCCACGTGGCCTCCCAGCGCCCAGCACTGTGCTGGGGAGTCTGCTCACGGTGTCTTCTCTCTCCCCACAGGAGACGCGAGCGCCCCGTGCACTTCCAGCACCCTCCAGGAGAAGCAGCGTGAGTTAAGCCCCACCCCCTGGAGGCTTGTCTCCCGCCTGGGTGGGTCCAGCCTCTTTGGGTCTGGGGCCCCTCCCTGCCCTGTGGACCAAGCCTGGGGTCCCTAGTTCCCACGTGTGGGCAGCGCGGGGGCCGGTGGGCCAGAAGGCTGAGCCCAGCGTGGCAGATGGGACCGTGCAAACCCTTGTGTTCCATTTGCCTGTGGTCAGAGAGGACAGGAATGGGGTGCAAAGCCTTGGAGCCTCAGAGACGAGGTCCTTTGGGTGACACAGACGCAGACATGCCATCTGCCTCCCCCACCCCCCAGAGGCTGTGAGTGCAGAGCCCGCCCCTAGTCGTCCTGGACCTGCACATCTGTCCGGTGGGGCTTCTCCAGGTTTCCTGCAGGGCCCGCCCCAGGGATGCCTGGCAGAGTGTCCGCAGTCAACCCTGTGACCTGAGGACGTCCTCTGAGCCATGTCTGCTGCTGGCGGGGTTGGGTTTCTCAAGAGGCTGGGGTCGGGGAGGGTCAAGATGGCAGTTGGGTCTCTGAACCCCCTTCTTCTCTCTCCTGCTGTTTGGGTCTGTGGTTGCTCCTTCGAGGGTTAAGCCCACGCTGCGCCCTCTCTTGCCCCCCGGGCTGGTCCATCCCTCAGGGGCAGGAAGGTGTCTGCGTTCCCACGGCTCAGGACTGGCATGGAAGGGGTTTTTTGCACCTGGGGGCAGCCGTGGACAAGGCTGTCAGGGGCTGGGGAGGGGCCGGGCTCCTCTGCCAGGGGCACCCCAAAGCCTCAGGCCAAGTGCACGGGGCTCAGCATGAGTGGGGCGGCGCCCGGACAAGCTCCCGGAGTTCAGCCTGCAGAGGAGGCTGAGTGAAGACCCAGGGGGGCCAGGACCTTCATGTTTCCCAAGAGGAAGGGCCACAGGGAAGCGCTCAGTTCTGTCCCGGGACAGACAGAGTGTGGGGGCTCACGGCCCTGGGGCTAGACAGAGCGATGGGGTGCATGGCCCTGGACCGAGTGCAGGGGTGCATGGCCCCGGGGGCGGACAGAGTGCAGGGGCGCTCAGCCGAGAGCCCAGGTATGTTTTCCACTGGAAAGGAGGCAATAGCTTAGGAGCAGCCACTGAGAAACTGGGGGTGTCTGCGTCCATCCTGGGGCATTTGGGGCAGGAGAGGTTGGCTTGTGCATGAAGGAGGGGTTTGGACCATGAGAGCAGGTGTTTGCAGGTGGAAGGCTTGTTCGTCTCTGGGAATTAGCCAGCCCTGCACGGGGCATCTCCCCTGGCCAGTCTGGCCCAAGATGTCAGACCTCCCATCGCTCTGGGGGGCAGGGTGTGGCTACGTCCCCCAGCGAGGGAGGCACGACCTGCCTCAGAGGGAGAGCCGTTGGGCTGACCCCTGTCCGCCGCTTCTGGACTGGGCCGGAAAAAATGTGCGTTTACATGAAGGTGAAGTCCCTTGTGTTCGGTTTTCAAATCGCGGGGGTAGGTTTCTGTCCGCGTTCTGTGCTGAAGGCTGTCCTGCGGGTCTGCGCCTTCAGGATCTTCTCCGGGGACGTGCGGCGACGTGGTTGTGGGGCCGGGGCTGGTCCAGCGCCAGCCCTGGGTCGGCGAGAACCGCAGCCTGGAGCACCTGCAGAGAAGGCGGCCGTGGTGGTGCCGCGTCCCCCGCTGGGCCGTGCTGTCCACGGAGCTGGGCACATCACGGCTTTAGGAGATGACGGTGGTCGTCCCTGCTGCTCTGCCCGCTCCAATCCCGAGTCCCCAATGTGGGTGCCGTGCTTTGCCGTCTGGGGCCTTCCTCCCTGTGCGGGGTCTTCTCCAGTATTTCTCATCGCTGTTTGCACCCGCGCCAGAAGCAAGCAGCAGGCCGTGTCCTGACTGCTCAGCTGCGTGGGCTCGTCACCTGTGGAGCCTGTGTGGCCTGAAAGGGACAAAGAAGGTGGGGGTGTCAGCACCGCCCCACGTGTGGGACCCGACCTCATGTCCCCTGCTGGGGCCCGGGAGCCAGAGGAGCAGCTCAGATGCCTGGACCACCACCAAGGGTCCCCTCCAGTGTCTCTACAGCCGCCCCGCATCCCCGGCCCACCATGCCCGGAGACCCTACCTGCAGCTGTCTCCCAGCCCCACCGTGCCTGGAGCCCCCTGCCCGCAGCCCCCCGCCCTGCCATGCCTGGAGACCCCTGCCCGCAGCTCTGCTGGTAACTGGTGTCTTTTCCTGGCTGGTTTGGGCAGTGTGCTAAGCACAGCTGCAGACGGGCTATATTTAGCTGCTTTAATGAGCTTGGGGTGGCAGACGGCGGCCTGAGGAGCTTTCCTCTTGTGTGTGTGCCGCACGATACTCGTGTGTATATTGGCATGTGTGAGTGCTCCCGTGCATTCCTCCACATGAGGACACACGTGTGTCTGTACACGTCTGTGCTTTACTGGGACGTCCTCAGCTTCCGACGCTGACGGGGCTCCAAAGTGGGAACAAAATATTTGTCCACTCACTTGTTTGAAAAACATTTCCTGAGCACCTTATTGGTGCCAGCGCCCGGACGGTCTGCGTGGGGCAAACAGAGCATAAACAAACCCTGTCCCGGCCTTGAAGGCCCTCCTGGCCGGGGAGGGAGGAGTGCCGGGTCAAGTAACCAGAAAACCTGAAGTATGGGGACTAGTTTCCGAAGAGAGAGCCCGGTGCTTCCGGGAGGAGGACGGCAAGGACGGACACCCCTGGGCGCAGGACCACGGAGGATTCGGGAGGAAATATTTGGACACAGCCGTGTGAAGAAGACACAGGGCTTAGGGAGCAGAATGTGCAAAGCCCCTGTGATGAGAGGAAGAGGGTTTGAAAACCATTGTACGGCCCAGTGCTTGAGCTCAGAGGGGAGATGTGCAGAGGGGAGGCTGGTGTGGGACTGTGGCACTGGGATTTTATGGGGCCCGAGACTTGGTCAGGGCTCCAGTGGAGAAGGATGGCTGGGTGGACGTGGAGCTGAAGTGGGGCCTCGTGAAAGGACTGCATTCTCAGGTTCAGAGAAACCCGGGGGCATGGGACCAGGCAGGTGCCCACATGTGGGAACCCCAGCCCGATGGTCCCATCTGTCCCTCTGTGCAGCCCCCAGCCAGTGGTCCGGGGCCCCCAGAGCTCCCCCAGCCCTGAGGACACCCCGCATTGGTATCCACTGGTGGTGAGAATCTCTCTTCAGCCGGAGAGAATCTGTTTCCTCAAATCCTTTTCTCCCGGGAACAAAAGACCTTCTAGAAACAAAACCCGGGAAGCGCTGCCACAGTCCTCCCCGGAGGCCGGGAAACCCAAGCAGGCAGAACATAGAAACCAGCATCTCCCAGAAGAAGTCTGCCTGCTCCACGGGGTTGAGAGAATTCCCACTTTTAATCTGACATCCGAGTGGGCAGTGCCGGCCGAGGGTCTGAACTCTGGAAGGATACAGGTGAGGCGCGCCGCTCGCCCCGGCGGCGACTGGCCACGTTCCCTGCACACGATCGTCTCCATAAATGCTCACAGATGGGAGCCCGCCGCGCATTTGTCCTGCCCCTTCTCCTCGCGGGCGAGCACGTAGCGGGATTATCTTCGCCCCCCCGCCCCCGTGCGTTTGGGGGTGTGCCAGCCGCGGGAAGGGGTCCTGTCTCCCTGTGGCGTCGCCCGTCTCCCCGGCTCCTGCCGCGCTTGGCACATGTTGCTGTCTTTGTAGCGTGACCCCGTGGCCATGGCCAGCGTCCTGCGTGTGCCTGTCTGTGCGAGGCTCGGTCCCAGGGCAGAGAGGGGGATGCTCAGTGTCTCCGGGGACGTGGCCAAACTGCCCTCCGCAGACACCAGCCGTGGATGGGGAGGGGCTGCCTCCCCACACCCTGGGCCGAGCAGCAGTGCTGATCTGGGAGTGGGGGAGGAGGCCTTCTGGAGTGATCTCCGTGGCGATCCCTTCAGTGGGTGCCTGCACACGGGAGCCGTGGCCCGTCCTTTCTCTGGAAGCAGCAGGGGTTAGTGTGTGGGCGGGCGCGGGTGGGCACGCTGCTGTTTCCCTGCGTCTCTGTGCCCGCTCCCCAGTAGGGCCCGGCAGGCTCAGTGGCGGTTGCTCCCCCTTCCCTCCCCCAGGCTCACTCCATGGGGCGGCGGTCAGGCCTCTGTGTGGGCCAGCGCCTCTCGGGGGGCTGACCAGCCCACTGGGGTGAGCCTCCTTAGCAGATGAACCCAGGCTGACGGGGCTGGGCCATGACCTTGAAGGGCCAAGGCTGTCACTGCAGGGACCTTGGGTCCATCTAGCCCACCATGCCTGGGGTGCCTGCCCGGCATCCACCCTCCTGGTGTCCACTCATAGCACCTGCTTCTCCCGGCCAGCTCAGGTCCCCCCAGGATAGCCATGAACCCTCCAGAAACCACCCCCCTCAGTGGCCGGGCTCTGCCATCCCTCCGTGACCCACATGCAGACCCCGAGCATTTGCAGGCCACCGCGTCCCCTCGAGCCTGATCTTCCCGGGCAGGGGCCCCTGTCCCGCAGCTTCCCTGCCTGGTTCCTGGGCTACACCTGACCCCCGGATTGGCCCGAGCTTCGGGAACGCACCGTCCTCGCTCTGCCCTGAAGGCGGTGGAGCTCACAGCTGCGAGGCCACGTGGGCGCCCCTGTCCAGCTAAGGCCCGTGTCACATGACCCCAGGGCCCTTGAGGTCCTCAGGCTCCCGGGTGCACGTGTGGGCTCCAGCCAGGGGATCAGGAGGCCGCTGTGGTGTCCAGCTGGTTTTGGGACCCAAATGCAGGATTTTGATTCACAGGCCATGTTTCATGGTCACTGTCGGCCCCACAGGCCTTCCTTTCCCTTTGCATACCCTCAGGGTCCCTTGCCAGCCCGCCAGCTCCCGAGGCTCGGCCGGTCGCTCTGCTGCGTGTGTGGTGTGTGTGTGCAGGGCTTGCAGCTGGTTCACGGTTCTTCTTGTAAGTGACACATGCTCGCACTCACTAGCTTTACACTAGAGGAAGTCCGGGCTTACGGGAGGAAAATGAGAAAATCACCCGGTGTCCCCCCGTCCAGCAAAACCACGCTGACGGGGACGCAGCTGGGGGCCTCCATCCCTCGTGGTCCCTGCGGCTGGCTGCAGGAGAGAGGGACACAGACCCCTCCGCTGAGCGGGGTGACGCTGTGCCAGGCGTGCTGAGCACGTGGGCGCTGACCTTGGCTTCTGTCTCAGAAGCACTGTGGCACTTGGGTAATTAGAAGGGTGATGACAATTTGTGCCTCTCCAAGGTTGTGAGTAAGCAAATATAGCCTCCCCCTCCAGCTGGCAGGGGAGCCACGGGGAGCTGGGTAGGCCAGCAGGGGTGCTGGGGGTGGGCGCTGCGGTCACAAGACACGGTCACAGAAACAGCCGTGGGCTCTCCCCACCCCGGGCCTGGGCACCGCAGGGACCCTGCCTGAATAGGGTCCCCCGGCGGAAGCAAAGCCTCGGGGAGAACCACGCAGCCCGCCCATGAGGTCCTGGGCTCCCTGTCTCCCGGGACCCTACCCGCCGCTCCTGTCACCAGAGGCTCTGGGGAAGCCTGTGGAGGGGGAGGATCCATGAGGCCCAGGCTGAGAACTTGCCATGCTTCCCTGACACCAGCCCCCCCAGGGGACTTCCAGGAGATACACATCCCAGTATAGACACTTCTTCCCTAGATGGGACTTCTCCCGGGGCTGATGAGCATGGAGAGGTCTCCCAGGCTGCACGACCCCCAGGGTCTTTGCAGTGAACTTTCACAAAAACCTGGCTTTCGATGCTCCCTGCTCTCAGGGACCCCCAGTCTGATGCGGAAATGGTTGACTAACCTCACAGCAATGAGCCAGGCCAGCTGAGCACAGTGTGAGATGACCGTCTCTGCTTAAGTAGACCTGAGACGGCTTTCCAGAGGCTGGGATGGTTGAGCAGGGTTTTACAGTATAGGTAGGAGTTCACTGGCATGCCCAAGAAGGAAGGCAGAGAGCTCAGCCTGAGTGAGGCGGGGAGGAGCGAAGTTGCTGGGTCTGGTGGCCGGAACTGATGTCCTCAGTTACTCTGCGGGGACTGTCTGCTTCTCGGAGAGCAGAAGGCTTGTGGGCCAGGCACATGCTGGGGGGCCTCGAGGCTGCCTTTCTGAGTGTCTGCAGAGGCTTCTGCTGAGGCTGGAGATGCACGTCCCCAGGGGGCCCCTCCAGGCCTGGTAGCCGACCCTTGGGGTGGGGGGGCCGGATCTAGATCTGCGGGCGAGGCCTCCCCTCCTCCCTCCCCCAGAGCCAAAGCTGTCTGGCTTCTGCACACTGAAAGGAAGCCAGACTCTTGCCATTGGCAGGGAAGGCGCAGGGCGTCCAGGGTCCTGCCAGGCCCGTCCCCGCCGAGCCCCGAGCTGCCTCAGTGTTCGTCTGTAGCCAGGATGCGGCATCAGCTCACTGCCGGAGCGTGGCATGGGGCCAAGGTGGCTGGCCGCGGGCCGATGGAGAATGTGGAAGCCTGGGGCCCATGGGCTCAGTGAGAGCTCAGGAGCCAGCCCTGCTCGCAGAGGGCATGGTACCTGGGAGACGGCAGGACCCTCGTGTCTTCCCTGTGGCTTATTTATAGGCTCGTGATGGTAATTCGTAGCAGCCACCGTGCATGAGCCTGCAGCCGCACTGGAGGCCTGCAGCCGGTCCAGCGAGGGTGTGGGGGGCCATCAGAGCTCTGGCAGGTTTGGGGTCAGGGCTGTGCATGCTGAGGCAGCCACGGCCCTGCCGGCCTCTGGCCCCGGCTCGGGGACCCCTGAGCCTCCCTGGCATGTCCTCCAAATGCACGACTGACATGGACAGAGACTTAGCATGTGGCCAGCCCTACTCTGAGCCCCGTGCATGTCTGAGCTCCCCTGTGCTGGGCTCCTGCTCTGGGAGGCTGCCATCCCCATACCCCAGAAGAGAAAACTGAGTCCCGCTCTCAAGCCACTGAGCACAAGACTTGGACTCGGGCACTGGCTCCAAACCAGTTCCCACCCAGCCTTGAAGTCGTGGTCTCTGGGCCGCTGCCAGCCCCGCGGCCACACACACCACGGAACTGGCTGCTTTGCTGTGGGGAGGAGGTCTGTGCTGGGCAGCCTGCCGCTTTGTGGTTTGCATGAGCGTCTCCTCTCCTGTGGACAGAGAATGTGGTGTCACCTTCCCGGGGAGGACAGAGCACCACCAAGCAGCGTCCTCGGTCGGGTGTGGGGCTTGTGTACAGGCTCACATGGCCCGATTCGTGGTGAGGCCAGGGGCAGTGACCCAGGAGGGGTGAGCCTCGGTTCTCTTGCTTGAAAAGGGGGCCCACACCTAGAGAACCAAAGCTCAGGGCTGTCGTGGGGAGGAGGGCACAACACAGGGACATAGTAAGTGCTCTGCCAAGACCAGGCCAGCTCCCCGGCTGTTGTAGTGGGAGCCTGTCCTGGGGTCAGGGCCAGGGATCCACGGGCCATTACGGGGACAGTCCCGTGGCTGGAAGGAGCTGGAGGAAGCGCAGGCCGAGCCTCCCTCACCACCCCCTCTGGGCCAGCCCCTCTGTCATTGAGAAACCCGCTCCTGCCCATCTGGGCAGCAGCCCCCAGCTCATAAAGCAGCTACCCTGAGACCAGGCGCGTGTCCATGAGGACTGAGGAGTTCAGAAACGCACTTGCCTTCCAAGAAGGGCTTCTTGTTGGGTGCCCTTGGCGGAGTCCCCTGGGGCTGCTGGGAGACCCGACTCTGACCCTGGCTCCGGCTCCCCACTCCCTTGCGGAGGGCTTGCCCGCAGAGCCCCTGAAGGGTCCTCCCCTTGTGACTCCTCGCAGGTGTGGCAGGCTCGGGGTGGGGGTGAGTTCCCCGTCACTGAAGGCACACGAGGGGTTCATCGTCTAGCCGTGTGGTGCGGCCACACAGAGCTAGTGGAATCCTTCCCGTGGGGACAAGGGAGGGAAAGCAAGGTCTGTGCGGCAGGCGGCCCCGGGTGGGCAGCGAGGAGGCGGCTGGATGTCTTGTGGCGTCTCCCCTCCACCCCAGACTCCGGTACAGCAATGTTTGGGAATGCAGGCTTCAGACTGCACAGACTTCTCTGTCAGGGCCCGAGGGCAAATATTCCAGGTCCTGTGGGCTCCAAAGACTCACTGAGGCCCCTGTGAATGGCCACGGACTCCAGCTGTGCCCCAATAAAACTTTATTTACAAGAGCAGGCGGCGGGCCAGATTCAGTCCGCAGCGGCGGCTTGCAGGTCCCAGCGGCTGGGGACGCAGGCTCCGCTCGAGGCCCCGGAGGAAGAGTGACGGCTGCGGGAGGGGAGGACGTCCCGGAGCTCCCCAGACCGACGCCGCCATGCCTCTCTGGGGCTCCGCCTGCCCCCGGCCCCTCTCCCCTCATTCACAGCCTTGCGGTTGGTCTGACGGCTTCAGGCAGATGCTTAAAAAAACACTCTGAGCAGGGCTCCGGCTTTCAGAGGCGTGTTCGGCCCCCATTTGCATCCCAAGCTGGAAGCAGGAGCCCCGGAGAACACTTGTGCTGTTGCAGCTGACGTGCTTCCTGGGACCGCCTTCCCTGGCCCCAGGGACCGGGCGTGCGGGGGCTGCCCCTGCCGGCCTTCCTTGCCTGGGGAGGACGGAAGTTTCTGGTCCTGTTGATCTGGACGCTGTCCCTCCAGCGAGACCCCAGGGAACGCTGCGGCCCCGGCATCAGGAGGCCCGTGGGCTGAGTCCTCTGTTCCCCTGCAGGAGAGCTGTATCGAGTCTCCCTGAGAAGACAGAGGTTCCCAGCCCAGGGAAGCATCGAGATCCACGAAGACAATGAGGTGGGCTGGCTTCTGGGGTGTCTGGGCCACCACCGGTCAGGAGTCCTGGCTGGGAGACTTCCTCACCCTAGGACTTGCTGTGTGCCCCTGCGTAGGTGCTTGTCCTGCTCTGGGCTGCTGGCTCCCAGGGGAACAAGAAAGGTCTCGTGGGACCCTCCCTGCCCTGATAACAGGGGCTTGGCCAGCCTGCTGCCCCTGCGCCACCCTCAGAATGCACAGGAGGCCCTGCCATGCAGGGAGCTGAGACAGGCCAGCCACAGCTGTGTGTGCGACGGCGCGTCCCTGCCTCCTGTCTATCCCGACCCGTGTCCTTCTCAGGAAGGCTGCCTACAGCGCTCCTGCAAGACGCATGTCCTCCTGCTGGTGCTGCACGGGGGGAGCATCCTGGACACGGGCGTGGGGGACCCGTCCTGCAAGGCGGCCGACATCCACACCTTCGGCTCGGTGCTGGAGAAAGTCACGCGAGCCCACTTCCCGGCGGCCCTGGGCCACATCCTCATCAAGTTCGTGCCCTGCCCTGCTGTCTGCTCCGACGCCTTCTCCCTCGTCTCTAAGTGAGTCTACGTCCTTCCTGCCCTTTTGGAGAGGTGGGGGGTGGTCAGTGGGGATGACATGGAGGGGTTCCCCACCTGGTGCACCCCTGGGGGCGTAGGGTCCCGAGTGACCAGGAGCACAGGGCTGGGAAGTGGTCAGTGGGAGTCCAGAGCCCTGCACAGCCGTGCAGCATGAGCTCCTCTGCCGGACCCCCTTGATGCTGCAGACCTGCTCCTGGGGCTCACTAGACACCGGTCTCCTGGCCCAGGGGAGGACGCCGAGGCCCCAAGAGGCGAAGCCCGTTCCCCCGGGGGTACCCGGCCCCTGGAGCTGGGAGTCAAACCTGGGCAGCCTTGCTTTTGAGCCACAGTCAGAGCCCAGTGGACATGTGCATTCTGATGCAGCGGGTGCTGGGCCCCACGGACACCCGGGGAGGACCCAGGGGATGGCCCTGTCCCAGTATCCTCATCTATATGAAGTGGACAGTCATGCCCCAAGTTCCTGCTGGAGACCATGAGGGTCCCGCGTGCTGGTGCAGCAGGCAGAGCAAGGGGTCAGCTGTGACCTGGCTTCGTTCTTGGGAGGGGACGGTGCATCCCATGGACTGGGCCAGGTGGGGGACGCTGCAGAGACCCCGGCTGGAGGGGGTGAGGCAGTGCATTTGCTGGGCCTGGGGTCTTCGTCCAGACCTGCCCCTGGTCCCTGGTGCGGAGAGCAGGGTGTGTGGGGCCCACTGTTCCCTCTGAGACACGGAAAAGTCTCCTCTGCCTTTAGGACCCGAGCAACCTCTTTGCTGACCCACCTGTGGTCATGGGACACACAGGGCAGGTCTCCATCTAAGCTGGAAGGAGGGACGGCTTGAGTCAGTAGTTCCCCGACCCGACATGATTCTTGTCAAATGCAGGGCCCCGGGGCTCAGCCCTGGGGCCCCCGTAGTCGGGAGGGGAGGAGCCCTGGACTCTGCCCATGGCACAGCTGCCCTGGGCACCTGCTCTGCAGTGGGACTTGGGAAACAGGCTCTTCCCCACTCCAGCCATCAGGAGCTACCGTGTCCTGGGTAATCGATCTCGGGACCCCGGGCCCTCGCCTGCCAGATGGCTGACCTCCAGAACTGGGTCAGCCAGGCCTGGCTTGATCACCAGGAAGATGGATGGCCCGACCGCTCGAGGGGAGGGTGGGGACAACCTCGCTCCCCCAGGCGGCTCCTCGCCGGGCCATCCATCACGCCAGGCACTGCCGGGAGGGAGCACTTACTCGGCTAATTAAAATCTCTCCGGCAGCAATTGAGGCCCGTTTCCTCTAATTTGTGTTCTTTGGAGATGAGGAATGGCTGTGAGGCCAGCCTTGCCTTCCACGAGGGCTCTGCCACCTGCTCAGGAAACCCTGAGCCCAGTCGCCTGTCCTTCCTGTGCAGTCCCCAGTGGGTTCGTCAGCCTGAGCTCGGGCTGTGGGCAGAGGGCTGGTCCTCTGCCCAGTGAGGCCTGACGTCCCAGGGGACAGAGGCGGGCCAGGTGGGGGTGTGGGCTGGGGCGCGCTCTGGGGTCTGGTCCCAGAGGGGTCTGAGCCATGCACAGATGGAGGGGCTTGCTGGAGGGGAAGCAGGGAAACGAAGGTGCCGGACTGTCCACTGGCCTTGGAGATGCTGTAGGGCAGGGTTTCTTAGTCCTTTCTGGAATCCTGCCTTTCACAAGGGTCACAAAGGCTGTGACCCTCTCCCGAGAAGGATGGACACAGGTCACGTGTGCAGCTGTGTGCCCATCTCCAAGCAGTGGCTGACACGGGACCCCATGCCTAGAAGGCTCTCCTTCCTCCTTCCTAGCATCCCTGAAGCCTTCCTTGAGACCTAGTCCAAAGTCCGCCTCCTCTAGGAAGTCTGCTCTAATGATATGTCCCCCCTCCCCGGTCCACACCAGGTGGCTTCCCCACGGTGGGGGTGTCCCTTGGGGCTCAGCAGAAGAGGGCAGGAGAAGGCAGCTGTCCCAGGAGACCCCAGGCCCACATCCCAGGCTGGTGTGGGCGGAGTCAGGACAGCACACAGGGGAGTCAGCACAGTCTGCCCCTAAGCCCCCCGCGTGTGCCCTGTTTCCTCTGGCTCTCACTCAGCCCCTCCCCTAGAGCCCCGAGCTGGGGCCTAACCATGGCCGGCTCGTGCGTGTGCTCCCTTCTGCCCAGTGTGCAGCCCCACACCGGCCCCTGCCTGAGCCTGGCTGGGCTTCCCTTGACCCTGTCTGCAGCCTGAACCCCTACAGCCACGATGACGGCGGCCTCGGCAACAGCCAGGACCACGTCCCTCTGGCTGCCCTGCCCCTGCTGGCCATCTCCTCCCCACGCTACCAGGACGCGGTGGCGACCGTCATTGAGCGAGCCAACCAGGTCTACGCGGAGTTCCTCAGGTCTCCGGACGGGCTCGGCTTCAGTGGGCAGGTAGGACGGCCTCCCTGACCTGCCCTGCCCTAGCCCGACCCAGGCCCGAGTCTGACCCCTGCGACACCCTGGCCTGAGCCGTCGTCATGCCCATGGTGACCGCGGCCTGAGCATCCATCCCCTGGCGGGCTCTGTCGTGTCTCACCAAGACAGGCTCTCTCCTCTCCCGTGGACAGGCGCCCGGTGCTCTGGCTGGGTGGGGAGTGCGGGGTCAGCAGTGGGCAGGCCTTGGTCCCAGCTGCGTCTTCTCCAGGTGTGTCTCATCGGGGACTGTGTGGGGGGCCTCCTGGCCTTCGACGCCATCTGCTACAGCGCGGGGCCCTCGGGGGACAGCCCGGGCAGCAGCAGCCGGAAGGGGAGCATCAGTAGCACGCAGGTGCGGGCCGGACGGCGGGGACAGGGTGGTGGGACAGGCCCGGGGTCTGGCCCCGGGAGGGGCCTCTCCTGGGGGAGGTGACGTCAGCCGCGTGCACGTGTCCAAGGTGACTCGCCTGGGTGGGTGGCTTCGCGGCCCTACGGGACTGGGGCTCGGCGCGGGCTGAGTCTAGAGTCCCAGGGGCCACCCAACCCTGGCTCCCGTGGGAGCGCGCCCCCCGCACATCTCAGGACAGAGGGCTTGGCGTCTCCGGTGGCATCTCCGGTGGCAGCAGTGCCCTTCTGTCCTCTGCGTGGCCCCAAAGGACAGCCCGGTGGTGGTGAGCGAGGCGTGCGGTCTGGCCGGCAGCAAGCGCCTCAGCAGGAGCAGCATCGACGTGTCCAGCGCGCCTGAGGACGAGGGGCCCCAGAGGCCGTTGCCACGGAAACAGAGCGACTCGTCCACCTACGACTGTGAGGCCGTCGCCCAGCATCACACCTTCCTGTCGAGGTGAGCGCCCCTTCTCGCGCTGTGTCCGCGGCAGAGGGGACCCGGCCTCGGAGGTGGCCTGTGGCCTGTGCCCTGCCCCTGCTCTGCTCCGGACCAGCAGGGACCCCGGACAGCTCGGCCCCCTCCCCGGGCCTCGCTGTCCCCTGCCCCGCCGATGGTTCTGAGGACGTGGTCCGAGAGCAGGCAGGGTGTGCTTCGGGAGCCGCTCCGGGAGTGTGCTCTCCGTATTCCCCCAAGGGCCACAGAGGCCCCCACGGGGGAGCTCCCGGGGTCACACGGCCTGCGTCCTCGGGCCCCAGGCCCCAGGGCGCTACCTCCTGCCCAGAGCTCCGTGTGTTGCCTGCACCCACACTCAGGACACAGGCCGGTGCTGGCCCACGCGGGGAGGGGCACCCGGCCTCTGTCCTCTCTGCTTCCTGCCCCCTTTCTTACCGTGACCGGTCCTGGGAGGTCATCACAGACTGCAAAGCAGACCTGCTCTGGGCGTGTCCGAGGCCCTCTTTTCTGCGTGGACCATTCACGTGCTTCCCGCACAGGTTTCCTTGGACAAAACCCCTCGTCTTGAGACCGTTCCTGACTTTTCCCTGGGTGATAAGTATTAGGGAGCGTTCTCCACGGGGAGAATTTCATCAGTGAGGACGTCTCACCTGGTCTCAGGACTCCAATCCGGGGCTTCTCCCAGCTCTTGGGACTTGCAGACGGAGCCCCGGTGACCCTCCCTGTGCGAAGACGGTCCGGAGAGTCAGGGCTGTGTCCCCAGGTGCCCTCCAGGAGGGGACTCGGCCAGAGCAAAGGCTCCGCGTCGCCGAGGTTCAAACCATAATGCAGTTCATGTCTGGGTTGCTAGATGAAACCCCGACCTTCCCAGTTCACCCCTTTACGAGGGCCCGGATCTGGAGAGTGGGAAGAGGTCGGTGGCTTTGCTCTGTGCCGTGGGGACGAGTGGCCATCTCTCGGGCAGTGACGTAGCTGGCGTGTGGTAGGGACAGTCCGGATCCCCCACGTGGACCGCCCAGCCCCAGCGCCGTCCTCACCGTGAGAGGCTCGCAGTGCACAGAGGGGAGTCCTGGCCTTCAGATCCAGCTCCCGGACACTCGCTTGCAGAGGGCAAGCTGCTCACCGGCACTGGTCCCGTTGTGACCTCCAAAATCCCCTCCCACATCCACCTCGAGGGTTCTGGCTGAATCTGCGTGCTGTTAACCGATGGCTGGATCGGGGGCCCCTGGACGGTCTTAAACTGAGCTGCGCTTCCAGGCCAGCTGGCAGGTCAGGGAGGCCCCCGGCTCTGCAGCCCGTCCGTCCCGGCCGTGCACTCCTGTCCCCGACAGGGTGTCCGCCTGGGCTCCGAGGGGCAGCGGTGCCTGGGGTGGGACTGGTTGGGATTTGCGGGGTTTTCTCCGCCTCCTTTCTCCACAGGCTGCAGGGGAGGGAGGTGACAGCTGGCTGCACCTGTGTCTGCCGGCTGTGAAGCCCCCAGGGCCGTGTGTGCGGGCTGGGCCTCCCCACAGAGCCAGCACCATGGGGCGGGGCTGCCCACGGGCGCAATGCTCGATGTTCCAAGGTCCTCAGCCCCGCTGGGAAAATATAGTGCTGTCGGAGGGTGACCACGTGCGTCTGTCCGAGACTCGCTTCTGGCTGCCCACCAGTCCTGGCACCAGAGCCCCCTAGGTGGAGGGCCAGTGGCCCCCAAAGCCTCCCACTTGACCCTCAGAGGACACACGGGCGGGCCGTGGCGGCCGGTACAGAGCCAGTGCAGACATGGAGGGCCGGGCTCTTCCTGCTTAGCCCGCACGCAGTCCCTAACGGCCCTGCCGGCTCTCTCCCTCCCCCGGACAGCATCCACTCCAGCGTGCTGAAGGACGAGGCTGAGACCCCTGCGCCCAGGGCGTCCCAGCCACCTGAGGTCAGCCTGGGCCGCCTGGACTTCGACGTGTCCGACTTCTTCCTCTTCGGCTCACCCCTGGGCCTGGTCCTGGCCATGCGGAGGACAGTGCTGCCCGGGCTGGACGGTGGGTGGCCTGGGCCGTGGCCCGAGGGGCCTTGTGTCTCTGCAGCAGCCATCGGGCCCTCCATCTGGGGGAGAGGGTGGGGCACAGGGAGAGAGGGGGGACGGGGTTGGGGGAGATGGCCGTGTCCCCGATGGGGCAAAGGCGCGGGGGGCTCTCACACCCCTGTTCAGAGACGCCATGTCTGCTCCCCGCTGCCCTCCTTCCCCGGGGTGCAGGTTCACAGGCCTATGGCAGCTGGTCAGCACACCCGGGCCCCCAGCCTGGGATGGCTGCCCCCCAACACACTGGCCTACAGCACACGACCTGCTCCAACCAGTGCTGTCACAGGGGATCGGGGAGTCCCAGAGACTAGGGCACCTCGAGGGGTCGCACTCCGGGACTTCTCAAACTCCTTTTGCAGCAGAGCTCCCCCAGCGTGCACCTGATGGGACAGAAGAGAAGGGGGTAGCCCTGCTGGAGCAGGCTGGGGGGTGAGGCAGAATCCCATGGCCGCCCTTGGTGTTGCCAAGGAAACCTAGGGCTCCCGGACACTGGAGCGGCCAGTCCCCTGAGCCTGGCTGGTGGGGAGCCTCAGTGGAGATGCCTGCTGGTCCGCGGGAGGAGTGTTCTGCCGCTCTGGCCGCTGGAGCCTAGGGACTGGGCCGCTGGGGAGGGTGTAGCTGTCTGCCCTGTCTGCCCAGGCAGCGGCTAAGTGAGAGCAGGACGCGTTTGCCGGAGTCTGACCAGGAGAGATCAGGGGGCAGGGCGGCTGCCTGAACAAGGACACCGGAGAAAGGGACGCTGAAGGCTGGGTGGGGAGCCACGGCGCTGGGCACCTGCTGCCATTCCTGGGGGGCAGGGGGCAGATCGGCCTTGAGTGTGGGACTCAGCGTCGTGGCTGTGCTCCTGTGGGTAGCCAGGGTCGTGGCAAGTTCCTGAGCAGGGGGTGGGAGACTCAAAGCTGCACTCGGGGGTGGGGGGGGCGGGAACTAGAAGGGCCCCGTGCGCCCTCTCACCCGCAGGCCTCCACGTGCGCCCCGCCTGCGGCCAGGTGTACAGCTTCTTCCACTGTGCCGACCCCTCGGCCTCACGGCTGGAGCCCCTGCTGGAGCCCAAGTTCCACCTGGTGCCGCCGGTCAGCGTGCCCCGCTACCAGAGGTTCCCGCTGGGCGACGGACAGTCCCTCCTCCTGGGTAGGCTCGCGGGGTGTGCGAGCGTGCTGGGCCCCGGGCTGGCCACCAGCTTGCCGATGGGGGACCAGCCCCCCACAGAGCAGGTCTGCAGGCTCTAGATGGACAGGTGGTGGGGGAAGCAGCCACCTCGCCTGCCTTCCCAACCCCCAGCGGTGTGCACCTGCTTTGTGGGAGTCGACGGGGGGGCTCAGGCCCTGCCCCCCGGTGGCTTCCCGCGGCTGGCGCCAGCATATGACCCGAGCTGCCGACCTGGACTGCAAGTCCAGGGGTCCACGCTGGGTGCTGATGCTGGAGGGGCAGGTCTGGGAGTGTCCCAGCCTGGTGGGCATCATGCAAGAGGGGGCCTTGGACCATGGCACTGGGACAGGTGGGGATAAGCTGTAGGACGGGGATCCAGAGGAACTTTGCAGGGGGAGCAGGGACCTCTGGGGCTCAAGTGGGGTGAGCCAGGTAGGGGCGGGGAGGCCTGGATTGGACGGTGGCCCAGGTGAGGAAGTCTGGCCGGAGCCTGTTCTGAGCTCCAGACCAGGTCGGGGGGAGCTGCTGGGCCTGCGATTCGTTCAGGCTTAAAAACCAGCCCCAGCCCCGATCTGTAACAGAAACTTAATTTCCAAAAGTCCTAAGAGTCAGGAGCTCCCACTGACAGAAGTGGCTCCGCACCGGCCCCCGTGCACCTTCGAATGCGTGGCCCTGCCCTGGGCTGGAGAGCCATGCGGCCCACGTGGCCCAGGGAGGTATTTGTATGAGAGAGCATGTGGTTCTGGGTCACCTGCGACCTCAGCCCGTGCTCCGCAGCTGGTGCCTGCATGACCCATGCCTTAGAAAAGGTCAGGGGTGCAGAAGGCCCATCGGAGGCCCCAAGGGGTGGGTGGTGCGGGCTGGGGGACACAGGACCACGGCCCGACTGTGACATAACCCCCGCAGCGGATGCCCTGCGTGCCCACAGTCCCCTCTTCCTAGAGGGCAGCTCACGGGACAGCCCGCCACTTCCGGATGCCCCCTCCTCGTCTCCCCAGGGCCTGCGGGCCCAGCGCCCGGAACGGAGGACGAGCCAGGACAGCTCCCATAGTGAGAGCTCAGCGTCCTCGGACAGCCTGGCACCAGTGGGTGCCTCCCACGGTGAGTGAAGGTCCTCGGGGCCCCGCCTGGTTGGAAGTTGAGGGGGCCTCCCCAGGGCAGCTGTAGAGGGCAGGCCAGGAGCTGCAGAGGAAGTCCAGACTGAGCCCTGAGCTTTGGGCCTGGACAGGGTCCTGTGGACCGAGCCCTGGCCTAGACTGACCTCAACCCCAGCCCGAGCCCTCTCCCCAGTGTTCCGTCTCCCCACTGGGAGTCCCTGAGTCCCGGGATGAGAGCGGACGTCTCTGTGGGGCCGGCGCCCACCACCGGTGACCATGTGCAGCCCCCGCCCTGGGGGCAGGCGGGCAAGGGGCTGCGGGAGGCCGGGGGCTCCATTCTTTGGGCCCACATGACCCCACGCGTCAGTCGGGGCCCAAGCAGGCCACACTGTCCTCACCCCACTGTCGCGTCCACAGTCACAGCCAGGTGGTGGGGCGCCAGGCGCATCGACTACGCCCTGTACTGCCCCGACGTCCTGACGGCCTTCCCCACCGTGGCCCTGCCACACCTCTTCCACGCCAGCTACTGGGAGTCCACGGACGTGGTGGCCTTCATCCTGAGACAGGTGCGGCGCCCCTCCCCGGAGGGCCCGTCCCGGCGCGTGGGGGAGGGCTGCCTTGCCGGCCACCCTGGGCCCCGGAGCCGTCAGCCAGGCTGGGGTCATGCGGTCAGGTGGTGGGTCGCGGGACGAGCACTGGCTTTGGGTCGGTGCTTTCTAGAAAATGCAGGAGAGAGTACCTGGGTGGACATCCCCGTCTTCGGACACAGAGACGAGTGGTCAATGGCTACTCCTCCAAGGGGCTCGGTGTCCTCAGAGAGGCTGTGGGCCAGGGGTGCCCATGTCCACGAGAAGCCATGGCTGGGCCCTCCGACGGGACTTGTTGGGGGAAACCCGTGTCTGCTGCTTGGTGGGCTGGAGAGCCAGAGCCCCGCTGTGAGGTCAGCCTGGGAGCCCAACTCAGGGACGGCAGCCGGGTGCTGGCTGTGACGGAGGGGAGGTCCCCGAACACCAGGGGGGCGGCTTCTAGGTTTGGGGAGGAGCAGAACCGGGCTGGGATGCTGGAAGCCAAGTCTGAGGTCTGGACCTGGAAGAGGGGGTGCCGGCCGGGGATCGGGGTCTGGAGCTCGGGGCAGACATGGATGGCATGTAAGGCAGTGACGGGCACGGCGCCCCGATTCCCGCGTGTGTGCTGCCCCACACCCAGCAGCTCTCCCCTCCAGCGGGATGTCTGTCAAAGCAGCCCAGCTCTGAGTCCACCTACTTGGGGGCTCCATCCGATCCCACAGGCTGGGGGTTCGGCCTCCCCACCGGGCTGCCAGCCTTCGCAGGAACGAACCCCAGGTGCAGGTTGTTGCCAGGGCCAGACGAGGTCGTCCGACATGCCTGCCTTGGGTTTGATCAGGTTGCGAGAGCAGCTCCCAGACCCCAGAGAAACCCTTCACTCATGGGATCGTCAGTGTGTTGGGCACGACTCGGGAACAGCGGGTGGAAGAGGGGCTCAGGGCGACGTGCGTGACGGGGCAGAGCCGCTGTGCCCCCGCCAGCACCACTGTCCCCCAATCTCCATGCATCCACGACCCAGAAGCTCTGCAAACCACCTCCTTCTGGGTTTCCGTGGACGCCTCACTCCCCAGCAGGACGGGTCAAATCAGTGGCTGCTGCTGGTTGATTCGACCTCCACCCCCAGCCGTCGGGGATGGGACTGGGGTTCTCCCGGCCACTGGCTCCCCGCTAGGTGGGGCCCAAATGCCCCTCACTAACAAACAAAGGACACCTACAGTCTCCCAGTGTTCAGGAGGTGGCAAGGATTTAGGAAATCTGTGCGGAACCGGCCAAAGGCCAGATCTGTGGTCACGTGCCCCCAGATGCGGAGGGAGTCCCCTGGGGAGGGAGCCTGGGATCTGGAGGACGGAGGACAGTGCGGGAGGGCAGGGCAGCAGCGGGAGGGGAGCAGAGGGCAGGGCAGGGCGCAGTCAGGGGGCCTCCTGGAGAACGGTGCTGGGGCCTAGGGCAAGCCTGCCAGCCACAGGTACAGGAGGGAGGTGGGGCGGGTGGGAGCCTTGCACGGGGTGAGTGTTTCATGGGGTATGACTGTGGGGGCCACGGAGAGATGTGGGGTATGACTGTGGGGGCCACGGTTCTGGGAGGCGCGGAGACCATTCTCGGGACGGGCACTGGAGCAGCATCTTCGGGGGATAGAGAGTACGCGCAGTGGGGTAAGGCCAAGCAGGGGTGCTGCGTGGGGAGCGTGGCGGGATCAAGGCCCGGAGCAGGCAGAAGGGGCCCCAGCCAAGCCCCTGAGATTTCTGGGGTCCTGGGTCCTGCTGGGTCCTGCCGGGTCCTGGGGTTCCCAGCCCCCCTGAGTGTCCCAGGCTGGCGATTGGGCCCAACGCCCCAGACAGAGGGAGCCGGGCGGCCCGGGCTGACCTGGAGCCCTCTTCCCTCACTGTCCGTCAGGTGATGCGCTACGAGACGGTGACGGTCAAGGAGAGTGCGGGCCTGGACCCCACGGCACTGAGTCCCGCCAAGCCCCGGGAGAAGTGGCTCCGTAAGCGGACGCAGGTCAAGCTGCGGGTGCGTGCACGGTGGCTGCCGGGAGCGGGGGCGCGGGGACCTGGGCTCCAGGGGTGGCTGGCTGGGGGGAGATACTGGCTCTGGAGGAGTCGCTGGAGGTACGGCCTCCATAGGTGTGACCTGAGTCAGAGTGCTGTCCATGACCGTGGGGCTTGTCCCCCGAGCGTGGCCTGCTGTGGTACTTGCCAGGACAGAGGGAGAGGAAGAAGACGGAGCAAAGGACTCTCAGGCCAGGCCACGCAGGGCTTCGTGAGCAAGAGTCACCTCTGCGGGGTGTTGAAGTATGAATAGGAGTTTGGGAAGCATATGTGCACGTGCCGACTCGGCCAACCATCCTCAAGTGTGGGTGAGGCCACTGTTTCCCGTGCGGCAGGGAGCGTAGGACCTAGGGCAGAGCCCCTGCCCTGGTGGGCCCCTCGAGTCTGGTGGGAACATCGGCTGTGCACCCTGAGGTGATCGGCGCTGCATGGACCGGCCATTTTTGTGAACACACGTATTGAGACAGAGCCGCGTTTGACACCACGTGTATACCTGTGCAGCTCCATGGACCTCGACGGGGTCAGCGACGTGTGCAGACCTCACTGCCGTCCGTTCTGGAACACACTCATGGCCTCGGGGGCAGACCCCTTGCTCGTGCCCCTCAGCGCCCCACCACCCGTCGATTTGCCCACCTCCGTGTGCGGGTCACACAGCGTGCTGTCGTCTGCGTCTGACTTCTCTTGTGGGGCGTCTGCGTTCCAGGCGCCTCCGTGGCCGAGCAGTCTCCCTCGCAGGGACGTACCATTGACCCGTTCACCGGCTGCCGGGCATTCTGGGGCTCCTCCTTCATCTGTTGGGAGCGATGCTGTCAGCCTTCGGCGGATACAAGTTCTCACTCTGGGAGTGCAGACCCGGCAGGGAAGGGCGGCTCGGTGGCAGCTGCCGTCTGTCTGTGGGAGGAGCCGGCGAGCTCCTCCGAGGAGGCTGCACTGTTTTGCACCCTGTGGGGTGGGGGGCAACGATGAGGGGTCCCGCCACCCTGGCAAGTGCACATGGGGTCTCCTGGTGGCGTGGCTCTGTGTTCCCCGGTGACAGGCAATACAGGCATCTTCCGTGGTTTATTTGCATGATCGACTCTTCCCCCTCGAGAGTTCTCGGGGGGGCCTATGGCGACTGTGTCTAGGTCAGGATCCTGACTGCTTCCCCCCTGAGTGCCTGGAGCCCAGCTCAGGGACCCATGCCCTTGAGGGGCCTGCGCTGAATCGCATGCAGACTGCGTGGGGGGTGGGGAGAGCCGTCTGCAGGGGCTTCCTGTCGAGGTGCTGGTGCTGGCCTGGCCTTTAGGCCATGCATATTTGGGGCACCGGGGTGAGCCGCGGCTGGGTCGGGAGCAGCGGGACGCGCACCAAAAGGTTCACACGGGGTCAGCTGAGGATCGGGACTACATCCCCAGGCGCGACAAGTCCACGGTGCTTTCCAAAGAGGGTTGGAGGGGAGCCCAGGCAGGTGTGGGGAGAGCGCTGGAGGGGGACGGTCACTGGCTTGAGGGATTCAGGTCTGGGAGCGAGGCTGGGTGTGGTGGGTGGGAGGGGAGGCCTCGGAGCCACAGGGTGAGCAGAAGCCACAAGTGCACGGACGGGGTGGCGGGAGGTCACAGACGAGAAGACTTGGTGTCCAGGAGGCCCCGGAGCGTGGTGCAGGCTCCCGCGGCCTCCTCACGCGATGGCCTCCTCATGCGCTCCCTCCACTCTGGCCCATCCCCCCCGTCCCAGTAAACGGCTGTGGGATGTGAGCCGGGACCCAGGAAGGAGGACAGTCAGGGGACCGGCCGCTGCTGTGCAGGACAGTCAGGAGCAGAGCAAGCTCGTCTGTCCCTGGACACAGCGTTGGGGTCCACGGGCCTGTTTCTTGAGGGTCCCGTGGAACCCGGCTCAGAAGATCTGCCAGGAAGGCGTGGTGCAGCAGGGACACGTCCCCCTGCCCGTCCCAGGGACAGTGTCGGGAAGAAGCCAGCCCCAGCTGAGCCTGCTCTGTTCTTCCAGAATGTGACTGCGAACCACCGGGCCAATGACGTGATCGCGGCCGAAGACGGCCCCCAGGTCCTGGTGGGGCGCTTCATGTATGGGCCCCTTGACATGGTGGCCCTGACCGGAGAGAAGGTACGGGGTCCACGCTGCCCCTTGTGGGCTGCATGTGGCAGGAGGGGCAGGGGCTGGCAGGGGCGGGGGTTGCTGACTGCCTGTGGGGGGGAGGTGGGAGCCAGGAGAAGGTCTCAGAGGGGAGCCAGGGGAAGGCGGGACCTCGGTGGGTGTGAGAGGCGGGCAGGGCACTAGGCGGAGAGGGCAGTGGGTGGAGAGCTCCCCGGCAGGGCCCTGGGCCCTCCCCACCCTGGTCTTCAGGGAGTCCCTACCCTTTGCCCTGGGCAGGTGGACATCCTGGTGATGGCGGAGCCATCCTCGGGCCGCTGGGTGCACCTGGACACCGAGATCACCAACGGCAGTGGCCGGATCACGTACAGCGTGCCGCGGCCCCGGCGCCTGGGAGTTGGGGTCTACCCCGTGAAGATGGTTGTCAGGTGAGATGCCGGCTCATCCCCACGGCCCTGCCAGCTGGGCCATCTGGAAGTGGAGGCCTCAGGGCGCCCTCCTGTGGGCCCGTGCCTGTCTGTGGGGAGAGAGGAGGACAGACGGGGCCGCCAGCCAGCTTCCTTCTGACCCCAGCCCCAGACTGAGCTCTGACCCCAGCTGCAGGCTGACCTCGGGCCTCAGGCTAACAGCTGACTCGGACGCACGGCTGACTGCAGGCAGGTGCCTTGTAGGGGCGACCAGACCTTTGCGACGAGCTACCTCACGGTGCTGCCCCGGGGCATGGAGTGTGTGGTGTTCAGCATTGACGGGTCCTTCGCCGCCAGCGTGTCCATCATGGGAAGTGACCCCAAGGTCCGGCCGGGCGCAGTGGACGTCGTCCGGTGAGTGCTCCCTCCCCGCAAGGGGGGGTGTCCTGCCGTCGGGGTGGTAGCCCGCAGCCCGGGGAGACAACCGCGTGTTCTCTGGGCTGGGAAGTCCTGGTCTCAGGGACTCAGGGTCTCCTGGAAACGCCCTGCCGCTCACGGACCCCAGCTCCCCGCTCCCTTGCCGCGTCCTCCCATCCCTGCAGCGGGTCCGGCCCGGCCTCCAGGCTTCTGATCCCAGTCAGTTGGACTGACTGATCCCACCGTACAGTTGGACACCAGGGTCCTGCGGGACTGCCCAGGCTGGGCTGGAGTTGGGGTGTTGTGAGCGAGGGCAGAGAAGCCAGCTGAAGGGGAGGGTGGGTCAGACCCTGCTGGAAGGAGATGAGGCACTCAGGGACGGGAAGGGGGGACATAGGGACAGCGGGGACAGCAGGGCAGGCAGAGCTGGCTTGTCTCTGTTAGGAAGCATGAGTGCCATCAAAGGGCCCCTGGGAGAAGGGGACAGGAGCAGAGGGGGCAGCAGTGGGGGTCAACTTGCTCGTGGGCATATGGTGCCTGTGGGTCATCTGGGAGATGTCTGGCTCAGCTCCCTGTGACTTTGGAGTCCTTCCCCCTGGTTCTCATGGGGTCTCCTCAGGAGGGCTGTGGGGTGTGGTTGGGGGCTGGGGACTGGGTTCTGCGGGGGGCTGCAGGGAGGCTGCAGGTTGCAGGTGGGAGAGTGGGTGGGGGCTGGGGTCTGCAGGTGGGTGGGTGGGTGGGGGCGCAGGTGAGGGGTAGAGGCTGGGGGGCCTGGGGGCTGTAGGCGGGAGGGTGGGGGGGCTGGAGGCGCTGGGGGCCATAGGCTGGTGTGTAGGGGCCGCAGGTTGTGGGGTCTGGCCCGGGCAGAGGCAGGTGGGGAGTGTGGCAGCTACAGGCTCCCGGGCTGGACCTGTGTGCCGTGCGCCCGCAGGCACTGGCAGGACCTGGGCTATTTGATTCTGTACATCACGGGCCGGCCGGACATGCAGAAGCAGCGGGTGGTGTCCTGGCTGTCCCAGCACAACTTTCCCCAGGGCATGATCTTCTTCTCCGATGGTCTGGTGCACGACCCCCTGCGGCAGAAGGCCATCTTCCTGCGTAACCTCGTGCAGGAGGTGAGTCCCCGCGGCCGGGCAGAGGCGAGGCCGGACCCGGACGCTGCCGCGCGCTCCTCCCCTCTGCCCTCCACCTGCAGCCCGCGCCTGCGTGTGGAGTGCATCTGTGAACCTCGTGGCGAGCCTGCACAGCTCTGCGCGGTGGGTGCTGTCCGCGGGGGCCCATGAGGACGGCCAGGCTCCCTGAGGCTCGGTGACTCACCCACAATCCCAGAGTCCCACGTTTCCACCTTTATCTCCTGCCCCCAAGCCTGAACTCTCGTCTCCGTGCCTGGTTACTCATTCAGTGGACACCTCAGTGGCCACTTTGCTCCGTCGGGGTCCTGCTTCAGGCCACTGAGCTCTGCTGTCCTTCTGGCACCGTGAGCCAGGGCAGTCCTCATGGTGGGACTCAGGCCCCAGCACAGCGTCCTCGGGGAGCTCCTTAGACAGGAGCACGCTCTGCCTCCCCCTCCTGCATCAGATACAGCACACGGGGCCCGTTCTCTACTTGGAGAGACCCTGATGGAGAGCGACCCAGGGCTCAGGGTACCCACAGCCTTTGTCTGTGGGCCTGGACCTAAGAATGGTTTCTATAGTTTTCGGTGGTTAGGGGGATAGCCAAAGGGGGATCGTGGTTCATGAGGTGACGAGGACGGGAAACACAGATTTCGGCGCCCGTAAACACCGTTGTAGTCAAGCCCGGCTGTGTCCCTTGCTTACATGGTGTTCACGCTGGGTGCAAGTGTGCAGAGCCTATGACACTATCTGAGCTTTCACAACCAAGTCTGCCAGTTCCTGATCCAGAGGAAGAAAGACAGGTAAACTGACAGCCTTGTGGTCCACCATGAGCACAGGTCTCTCAGCAAGGAGGACGGACATGACTTTGCCTGGGGAGGTGACACATTTTGAGCTAAGTCCTGAAGTGAGAGTGTGAGTCTGCCGAAGAAACAGCCTGTGCAAAGGCACTGAGGTAGACAGAAGCCTGAGATATTCTCAGGCTCATGTATACAGGGTCAGGCCCAGGTCAAGCAGGACCAGAGGCCTGGAGGTCATCAGAGGCCTGAAGGTCATCAGGAGCCTGAATGTTGGCAGGCCTTGAAAACCTTGCAAACCAGGCTGACCATAAACTCCGCTGAGGGGAATGGGGAGCCATGGAAGGGTCGAAAGCCCGGCAGCGGCAGTGACTGAAGCATTGCAGAAAGTTCCCTGCACAGTCAGACAAATGAGAGGTGGGGAGGCCAACAAGGGCGAGACTGACCCAAATCCAGGGGGTGGCCGTGGGGCTGGAGAGAAAGGCAGGGACTGTCGGGGACTCTGGCAGGGGAAGGGTCAGGTCCCAGGGCTGGTTGAGTGGGGGTCCACTCCCTGCTGGCAAGTGCAGGTGTGAGCAGGGGTGGGGCCGGGCGGGGCATCCGGAAGCCCCTGGCTGGTTCATAGCTGGGGCACAGCTGGGGCACAGTCCTCCCCAGGGCTGGTGGTGGCCAGGGTGGGAGTGGGACTCCGGCAGAGTTTTTCTGGGGAGCAGGAGGAGGCTGTGGCACCAGAACTACATGGTCCCCGAGCCCCTAGAAGTGGGAAGGTGGAGCCTGGAGCAGTTCCGGGGACGGTGTGAGGGAGGACGAGGGGCCCCGGCCTGTGAGGGCTGAAGCTGTGAGTGACTGGGAGGAAAGGAGCGGGCGTGCCATGGGGATGGGACCTTCAGAGCCCAGAGAGGCCATTTTGGGTTCAGTGCCAGAGGCCACTGTCCTTGAAGAAGGCAGGGTGGAGGCCCAGGCGGTCGGTGGGCTGTCCCCAGCGATGGTGGGACCAGAGTGGGGGCTCAAAGCGAGCAGTGTGAGGGTGGGCCTCTCCAGGAGTGGCCAGACCCAGAGCCAGTGGACACTGCAGTCCAGGCTCCTGTGGACGGCACAGGTTGTGGGTCAGGGGCCAGACAGCGCGGGCCTCCAGTCCTGGCCCCGCGTTCCCTGATGTCCCGTCCAGTGGGGTCCGCAGGCGAGCTGGGGTCCGGACTTCCCCTGCAGCTGGCCTGGGGTGCAGGGATGGTTAGGACGGGCGGCTCCTGCAGGGGCTCACCAGGTGAAGCGGCCGGGCCTGTGTTTCAGTGTTTCATCAGAATCAGCGCAGCCTACGGCTCCACCAAGGACATCTCGGTCTACAGCGTGCTGGGGCTGCCGCCCTCCCAGATCTTCATCGTGGGCCGGCCGGCCAAGAAGTACCAGACCCAGTGCCAGGTGGGGCAGCTGGGCGTGGCCTGCGGGAGCGGGTCGGGCTGCTAGGCGGGGCCTGCGGGAGCACGGGGGTGCGGGGGTGGGGGGGGTGGGGGGGTGGGGGGGGAGGGTGGGGTGGGGGTGTGGGGGGGTGTGGGGTGGGGTGGGGGGGTTGTAGGCGGCTAATGCTTCTCTCTGATCCCTAGCCCTTCATTCGTTCTGTCCGCGCTGTGGGTACGTGCCTTGGACCAGGCGCTGTGTGGGGCGCAGGGGGTGGACTCAGGTGTCCCCTCATCCAGTCCAGCGGGGTAGAGGGAACATAGAGGCCTAATGCCTGACAAGGAGCATGGGGTGGTAGCCCCCCAGGGAGGAACAGCTAAGACGGGGGCGGGGTTGGTTTTCCGGAGTTTGAAGGACTTGTTCAGGAAAGGCCTGGGGTCCGAGGAGCACTGGTGGCAGAGGTCGCGGGTGACAGCAGGAGCCCCAGCTTCCGGGGGTGGGGGCAGGGCCTGGCTTATAGCCTCTTCCTGGCGTGGGTCAGCAGGCAGGTGCTGCCCTCCCAGGGACTGAGAGCAGGAGGAGGAGGGGATTGAAGGGAAGGTGATGATCCCTTGGAATGTAGGGTGTGAGGGTGACCAGCAGATGCGGGCCAGAGATGGCACCCCTAGGGTGGGACCCAGGTTAGAGGCCGTGCCCTGCCCAGAGGGGGAACCGAGGCGGGCTTCTCTGGCTCTGATGCACACACCTGTCCTGGGGCTTGCCCCATGCAGATTCGGACTCTGGAGTCCCGGTGGGGCTGGAGACTCTGCCTGCTATGGTCCTGCAGCTGCTACTGGTCTGGGGAGCTGGGGTCTGAAGACCCAGTGGGGGGGTGGGCAAGAAGGCCACTGTGGGGGCCAAGACCTGATGGAGGTTTGTGGGGTAGGGACTGGGTGATGGGACAACCTTGCATTTGGGGGATTCAGTGGCAAGCGACAAGGACGGGGGCCTCCCCCAGACCGTGATCAAGAATCCAGAGGTCTGGTGTGCCCCACGGGTACAGATGGAAGGGCTCAGAGATCCAAGGCCTGGCAGGGAGCTGTGTGCGGTGGTGAGCTCCCTGTTCCCGCCAGGCTCCACAGCGAAGCTGGAGACCGTGCTAGGGCGGTGAGGGGTCACACTGGTGGGGGCAGCACGGGGCCCCTCCCGCCTGACACCTGTCCCCCCGCCCGCCCGCCCCTGCAGTTTCTGAGCGAGGGCTACGCTGTGCACCTGGCGGCGCTGGAGGCTGGCCACCGCTCGCGCCCCAAGAAGAACAACTCGCGAATGGTCCTGCGCAAGGGCAGCTTTGGCCTGCACGCCCAGCCCGAGTTCCTGCGCAAGCGGAACCACCTGCGCCGCACCATGTCCGTGCAGCAGCCCGACCCGCCCGCCAACCCCAAGCCTGAGCGGGCGCAGAGCCAGCCCGAGTCCGACAAGGACCACGAGCGGCCCCTGGCCGCGCTCAGCTGGGCACGCGGGCCCCCCAAGTTTGAGTCGGTGCCCTGAAGGCCGGGCTGTGTGCAGAGCAGGGGGGCCCTGCCGGCTGCCCGCGGGCTGGGAGGGGCTGCTGCTCCCCGAGACGGGCCTTTTCCTGCTTTTTCCCTCCCGTGTCTGTCCAGCAGTGTCCAACAAGAGCGGGGAGGGACCCTGCCGCGCCTGGGGGGGCTCCCCGGGCCACGAGGGGGAGATCCCAGGGTCTGTGTGCAGCCCCAGCTGCCTCCCTGTGCGGTGCGGTGACCGCAAGCCCAGGTCAGGGCTGGTGTGGGTGTGATCCTGGGGAGTGGGCCTGCCTGGAGCAGGAGGGCTGGACGGAGTTGACCATCCTGCTGTGTTCCTAAGGCTTTGGAGGTGCCGGGCAGGGAGGGGAGAAGCCCCCAGACTGGGGACCAGTGGCCCCGGCAGGCACGGCTTTCTGGCTGTCTGCCGGAGGGGTGAGCGGCATTGGCGCCATCCTTCTTGTCGCATCCCGGGTCACCGTCTTGGGCCTCCTGGCTTTCCTGGGGCCAAGTGGCCACTTTCTGGGAGTGAGAGGATATCCCCTGGGTCCTCCTGTGTTTGCAATGTCTGTTCAGGGCCTTGGGGGGTCGGGGTCTGGTGCTGACGGTCTGTCCTCCTGCGGCTGTCCATTGTCCCCGTCTTGTCCTCGGTATTGTTACCATTCTCCTGTGGCCCATGAGGACAGTCATTCCTCTAACCAGGGCCCTGCCTGATGCCCTCCCCCGTGAGGCTGCAGCCATGAGCTCAGCCATGAGCTCTGGCCCCGCTGGGCTGGCTGTGAGACCTGGAGCCCACTGCTCGCCCTCTCTGGGCCTGCCTTCCATATGGGATTGGGTGGGTCTCCCTGCTGAGACTGGTGCGGGTTTCTGATTCCTGGGCTGTCTTGCACTTGGAGCTACACAAAGCCTGGTGTAGCTGCACACAGCCTGAGGGAGGCTCTAGGGGCCCCTTGCGGGCACCGAGCACCCCACCAGTTCACAGGAAGCCCCTGGGAGGGGGATGGAGATGGGAAACTGGGAAGGGCTCCCTGCTCCACGGGGTAGCTTGCTTTCCACTGCTGCCCAAACCATGTGTCCCAGGAACAGGGACATTGCCCCAAGGGCACTGATCTGACTCGCCCTTCCCACCTCTGCTCAGACTGATTCTCACTCTTGGCTCCTGGAGGGCACAGAGCTGAGACCCAAGCATTCTGGGGGTTCATGTGATTTTGGCTCAAACTGTTGTATTCTCTTTGCTTCCGCCTGCCACTCCACTGGGTTTGGTGCCCTCATCCTCCTGGCTCATCCCATGAGGTTGGCAGGGCTTGGCTCCCAAAGTGGGGTGCCCCTCAGAGCCTGCCCAAGGCATCCTGCTGCGAGCCCCTGCAGGGGGCCTGGGTCTCCTGCACCCCAGTTGCTGCCCCCTGGGCGGCCATGGCCTGCTTCGGGGCCCCCTCTGGCCGCCCCAGAGCTGGCTCAGCTCCTCCAGACAGGGCTGCGCCCCCGCCGGGCTGCCCCGGAGCCTAGACGTCTGTGTCCGCCGCAGGCAACCACGTGGGCCCCATGTTGCTTCCGCTAGGCGTCTACCTCTTATAGCTCCCGCGTGGCCGGCGTTCTCCCCAACAGCGGCTGCTGGCGGGGAGAGCTGGCACTGCCCTGTGAATTGCGGGGCAAAGCAGGCCTTCTGCTGGGGCCGGAGGGGGCCGGGCTCCCATCCCCCATCCCGCGCGCTCCTGGACGCGATTCTCTTCCAGCGCGGCAGACGCGCGCCCCACCTGCAGGGTGTCCTCCCCCGTCCGCCCCACCTTCGGGCAGCTCCCGCTCTGGCCCTGCCGCCCGGCGGTCCGCGGGGGCCACTCCTCCGTCCACATTCCATACGTGGGGCGCTCCGCGAGGCCGCAGCGTGCGCGCACAGCCGCTTCCACCGTTTCCAGAACATGCGACGCCGCACCGCGGGCGTGCCCTTCGCGGAACTACTGATGTGGGTGATAACAGTCTTTCGGGGGAGCTCGGCCTTCTCTGCCCTGCCACCCCCGGGCTGGAAGCCAGAGAGATGGAGACAGAGACCGCGCCAGGACCCCGCAGGGAACCTGCATCCCGTGAGCGGGGCTTCGCGGCCTGGTCTGGAGCTAGGGTGGGGGACCGGGCAGGAGGCCACCCCGCTCCTGTCCCGAGCTCGGAGTACTTGCGCAGGCGAAGCTGAAGCCAGGCGCAGGCGCAGTGGGGTTCTGCGCGGGAGCCCCCCACCCACGCTTTCCCGGCGACTGCAGCCCACGCGCAACCCGTGGATCAGCTGCCTGTTCTGTAGCGTCGGTCCACTCCAGTCGGAGAGAAACAAAGCACCCCGTGGTGCTGTTGTCTGGACGGGGGTCCTGCCTCTCTCCGGAGCCGTTCCGCGACCCCGGTGTGGCTGCTTTCCAGAGAACCCTTCCAGTTCCCGGTGCGCCCGCTCCCGGGGGGCCGGTCGCCCCTCTTCCCGCCTGACCAAAGCTCCTCGTCTCTCCTGTGGCATGTTTGTTCTTCCTGACCCGGGGGCTGTCCTTGCCGCAGAGCTGCCTGACGCCCTCCTCCGCCCTCTCCCTGCCGGGGTCGCGCGGTGCTCCCGGCCGGGCTGCTCTCGGGCATCCTGGGTTTTCTTGGGAAGTTCTCGCGACTCCTCCCTGAGGCTCCACAAAACACGTGTTTCAAGAAGCCGACTCTTCCTGCGTCCGGGTGAATGACCTCCTGTCTGGGCGCGGGGCGGAGAAGAGCAGGTGTGGACCCCGCATTCCGGGGGTGGCCGGGGCCTGGGCTCCCAGAAGCAGGGAGACGCTCGTCCTACCACCTGGGAGCTGAGTCAGCGCCCCCGACGGGGCCTGCAGGCAGAGTACGGCGCCCTTTTTTAAAAGAAAGTCAGACACCTGAGCTGTTGGCGGCAGGTGCCGAGCTGGCACTGGTTCTGCTCGGACGCCCCTGCCTAGCTTCGGTTCCCGCCCTGCTTGGGAGGGGCGCCCAGACCTCGGAGGAGCCTCGTGGCTTGACCCCGCCTTAAATAACCAATGTCCCGCCGATTCCCGGGGTTTGGGTGCCACGTGCTCTGGAAACCTATTCTCTTCGGCTCTGCCAAAAGAAACCACCCCTCTCTCCCTCTCTCCTTCTAGGCTTGGGGGAACTTTTGTAAAAATCACAGCTAGGGTCAGGTCCCTGAGCAGCAGTGAGGCCTGGCCCGGTCCTGCTCTTGGGGCCAGGAGGGAAGGTGGAATCTGACCTCACCCTCCCTGGGACAAAGAGTGGCCGGTGACACAAGGAGGGGCAGGACAGGAGCAGCCTGCTCATGGGGACCCCCACCCTGGGACCCCACTATCCGTTTCTATTTGTTTACTCCGCGGGGGGTGGCCTGTCTGACCTTGTCCGTGGCCTGGCTGTTCCTCAGTGTTACCTGTGCGGGATGGTTCTGTACTGACAACGGTTTCTCCCACTCCTCATGGCTGCCTTGTACAAAATCCGTTGGAGAACATGTAAAATACCAGATTTCTAACCAGACCCACGCCTAGCACTATGGAGTTCAACAATTTTTACAAACTGGTCTTGATTTTGATGTGAGCTGGTTTTTAACTCTCGAATGTTGTCACTGAAATAAAAACCTGATTTGCCTTTAAGGTGTTCTTGGTCCTGAGCAAAGCTGAGGGGACCTTTTCTGTTCCTCGTTCCCCGTCCCCTGAGCTGGGGGCCAGCGGCTTGGCCTGGGGAGGATGAGGGGAGTCCAGCCCCGCTGCCCCGAGTGGGGTGTGCGTGTGTGCGACACAGAGAACAGATGTCACAGAGGCAGAGTCTTTATTATGAAAAAGCATCATTATCTCCAGAGAAGTCAACTGATAGTTTGTTTTTTTTTTTGAGTAAAATGACAAAGCAGATTTCTTAAATAATTTGCCGACAGCAGAAATGGCCACTGACCAGTGCTACCCCTCCCCGCTCACTCATGATACCCTGTGCTTGGGCTAAATAGGGATCTGTGGGCCCAGGGGCTTGGGGCTCGGGGGAGGGGTTGGCACAGGGACAGGAGCCAGGGTCCCTGGAACTGGGCAGTCCAGGGGCTGATTCCTCAAAGGTCTGCCTCCTGGGCGCACAGCTCAGGGCCCCCCGGGACCTCTGCTACTTGGGCTTCCCATTGTAGATGCAGCCATGAAGTGTGGGGTGAGTTTCCAAACCCAAAAGGGGAGGTGAGTGAACCACCCCAGACTCTCCCCACGTGACTCTCGGGCTGGGGTGGGCGGTCAAGGACAGAATCAGATGTGGCCAGGGCAGGAGCAGGGGCCCCTCCAGCAGCCTCCACCTGGGTCCTTGTTAGCAGTGGCCCCAGGCCATCCTCGGGAGCTCGGGGGGACACATGGATCCCGGCGTGAGGGCACAGTGGTCAGATGTGGCTTGCTTCCCACAATACACAGTTCCCTTCATGCCCCCTCTGTGCTCAGAGCAGGGAAGTATGGGCGCCATGGTCATCCCCCCAGAACCAGGAGCTGGAAGGTGGCCGGTATGCTCGGCTACTGATGTGGTCTGTGAGGTCAGCGGCTCTGGCTCCAGGCAGGTGGGAAGCCTTGCACACTCCTGGCTCTGCTGGGCCCATCAGCTCTGTGGGTTTTTCCAGAAAAGGCTCTGTTCGAGCACTTGTTTGTGCATGAGGAGGAGGAGGAGGGGGAGGAGGAGGAGAGCCCAGGGAAGATGTCTGGGAGGAAGGCATTGTCTGCAGGCACGTCCTCAGTCACGGATGAGAGAAACGGTCATGTCCGTCATGTCGCCGCCACTGGAGTTGGGAGGGCAGGAGGGACAGAGGCTGATGGGGCCGCCGGCTCAGGAGGGGACCTCCCGCCACATACCCGAGCTGGCTGGGCCCCACCCAGGAGCCCATCATGGCCATTGTATGAGTGGGGGACTGGCCCCAAGCTGGGGCAGCTGCAGATCCAAGACTTGCCTCCAGGGCCCTGAGCAGACAGACCAGAAATGCCACCATGGCCACAGAACTCTTCCCAATTCCACGGGCAGGCAGGAGAGGGGAGCCATGGGGAATGTTGGAGGAAGGGTGAGTCTTTCCTGGCCTGGGGGGGGGTTCCAGGTGATGGACAAACATGGCACCAGGGCCCTACGTGTTTTGTCCCCCTCATGTTAGAGATGAGCAGAGGGAGCTCCAGCAAGGGGCAGGGGTAGGCCAGGGTCACACAGCAGGATAGAACCAGGGGCAAAGAGGTCCCCCAGAAATGCTGGCTCACCTCTCTTCTGCCACAATGGCCTCATCTAGCTCTTGGGACAGCTGCTGGAGATGCTGAAGTCCTGCTCCCATAGGCTCTAGGTCACTGTCAGACTCGCTGAAAGAGGGAGAAGCCGTGCCGGTGACCCGTGGGAAGCTGAAAGGAGCCCCTCCCGAGCTGCCCTGGACCGGGCGATGTCCAGGGGGCTGGGAACACCTTGTCCCAGATCCTCCCCCCCCCAGGAGCGACACAGGCACAGCTTAGAGCACCTGGCAGAGAACAGAGGCTCGAGGCCCAGATCAAGGGCAGGTGACCTTGCAGACAGGTCAGCCCTGCTGTTGCCCCCATGGAAACAGAGCCTCAGCCTCCAGCTGCCGTCTAGACTTGCTTCGGGCTCATCGGAGACTCATGTCTTGACAGATAGGGAAACTGAGGCCCTGGAGGACCTCCCAAGGCCTCCGGCTGGCAGGGGATGGGGGTGCGGAACGCGGCTGCTGGCAGCTCCAGGTGCCCCTGGCAGCCACAGGAGGGGGCTCAGCTCGTGTCAGGGGGCCCCAGCACTGCCCCCTCTTACCTGGGGGAGCAGAGGGGCTCTGTGGAGGAGTAGGGGCTGCGGAGGGCAGCCTCCCTCCTGGACCGCCGCAGGGGGTAGGTGCATGGGCCCCCACGGGTAGAGAGCCGGGGACTGTCCCTCTCCCATGGGTCCAGGGCCGCGTAGGCAGGAGCAGCTCCAGACAGCCGGGGGCCCTTCTGTGTCCCCCTCCTCCTCCTCCTGGCTGTCACCTGGGTCTCCACCAGCCACTTGGTACCACTGTGGCAGGACTCCTGGATTCTCTGTGGTGGGTGCAGGGATAGGTGAGCTTGGCCATCGCCAAGGGGCGCTCTCCAAGAGCCGCGACAGCACCTGCCGCCCCGTGGCCTGCCAGTAGGCAGACACCAGCAGCTCAGGGGCCTGGGGGAGGAGCGTGGACGAGTCCCTGGGAAATGGGTCCCGATCTGCCGCAGCCACGGGGAGTGAGTCCGCATTGACCCAAGTCCCTTCCCAGACCCGTAACGCCGCTGACTCTTCCAACAAAGCCCAGAGACTGGGCCTGCCACCCCCACCCCGTGGACCAGCCCCTGGTCTCACCCAGCAGTTCACGCTGCACGCGGGTACAGTCCTCTCCGGGCCAGCGGTCAGGACCCAAGGTCTCGGAAGCCGTCTGGGGCTCCTCACTACCTACAGCAGCGAGCCCGAGTTCCAGGGTCTCTCGGACCCGCCCGGCTCCTCTCCACCAGAACGTCTGCCCCAGCAAAGCCAGAGGCCGGAGGTCAGAACAAGACCCGAGTTCCGTATGGCAGGTGGTGTGGCCAAGGGCCGACCATCTCATTTCGTGTCTCCAAGCCCCGGGGGACAAATCCGTGCTGGGGCTCCTACAGACCAGACTTACACTTGGCTCAGAACCTCTCAGTGGAAGGTCTGGGGATTTCGGGTCCCCAATCAGACCCCAAGGAGACGTCTGGCCCCATTCTCTCCTTGGGGGTGGGTCCATCCTCACGGCTTCTGTCCCTCCTGGGTGACACCTTCCCTCATTTTGGGTCCCTCATTGGGACCCAAAAATGTGTCCTAAGGAACACATCCTTGTTTCCATCCTTGCTCTCCACCCTCTGGCTACACCCAGGCTTCCCCCCAGCTCTGGAGAGGGACTCACACTATGTTGCTTGCCCTCCCGCTGCCCCTCTCCTGGGTGGTTCTGTGGTCACCTCCAGAAGCTTCCTGTTTGGTGTCCCCCATTACGCCCTTGCGAGTCACCCCACCACAACGCAGCTCTGGCCTCTTGCCAATGTGGGGCTTGGTTCCTCTGGACTGCGCACCTCTCCTCATCGGCTCTGCCTCCTCATAGGGGCCCTTGGAGGCAGCTATCTGATGCCATCTGAAGCCTGAGCTAAGGGACAGGTAACGCTGCCGGCCTTACCTGGGACACGGCACCCAGGGCGCTCTTAGCAGAGCGAGCCGCAGCCTGGAGACCCTGCTGCCCTGGCCTGGGGCTTTCCAGGCGTTTCCAGGAGGGCCCTGGCCCGAGGTTGAGGCTGACGGCTCTCAGAGGCAGCCTCCTCTGGAAGTGTCTGCACAGGGAGCCCAGGGTCCTGCCGGAGGTCTCCGGATGGCCGGCCACAGGCCGTGGCCCGTCCTTCTCCTCCAGCTGTTCCTGGTCCTGGAGCGGTGTCCGGCGCACTGAGGTCCCCACGCCCGGCCACTTGGAAGCCATCTGCCTGGCCAAGAGATTGTTCAGCCCACCAGATCCTGGGGGGAGGTCAAAAGGGAGGTCAGCACGGCAGCCCCCTTACCCTCCCCGGGCCCCACGGACACAAGGCAGCTGGGGCTGGGTGTGGAGGCCCCTGGCAGCTGTGGGAGCGGGAAGGAGGGTGCGTCCTGGAAGAGAGGTCAGAGGCGCAGAGGAGGGCGGAGGATGAGCAGGGCGCTCCGCCGTCCTGCACTGTCCACAGCACCCCTCTTCCATACAGCCTCCTTTCGGCTCTCCGCCGCAAGCGGGGAGGCAGGACCGGCCCTCGCCGACCTCCCTGCGCCAGAGCCGCGTCCGACGCCCTTTGGCAAGCTCGCGGGGGCCCGGGAGGCTCCAGCCGCGCACTCACCCCCCTCCAACTCTCCGGTCTGCGTCTCGCAGCCCCCGACGGCCCGGCATGCGCGCCCGTCCTGCCCGGAGCCCCCCGCCCCGTCCGGTCCCGTGGGAACGGAAGCGCCGCCGAGCCCCGGGCCGCACTCACTCGACAGCCCCCCGCGCCCCCCGCACGCCTAGCTGGCCGCTCCGCGCCCACCCCGCCGGTTTGAATCTCCGCGCGGGTCCGCCCTCGGCCAGTCCTCGCCGCTGACTGGCTGAGTCCGCGCAGCGCGGCCGCGCCCGGGATCCAATTGGACCCCGCGCTCGCGGCGGGGCTGCTGCCCTCCGATTGGCTGGCCCCCGGTTCCCGCGGGAGGGGGCGCAGCCGGGGGCCGCCCCTTTGTCTCCTCAGTCCGGGGGCCGCGCGGGGGGGGGTGCTGTCTGCCCGGAGCGCTCGCGGCTGCCCGCTCCCGCGTGGGTGTGTCCGTCTCCATCCTTTGCCCTGTGTTCCCCAAACGTGCCTCCGCACTCGACCTGGGAGATCCTGGAGGAGGGGCCAGAGCGGCGTATCTGCCCCCGCCCCGCCCTCCTCCAGTCCAGTCCCCCTCAGGGCGAGTCCTCCCCCAACCCCTGCAACCGCACAAGCTCCAAAACTCGCCCTTTGGGAAGCCCCTCCCTCTTTCCCGCGGCCCCGCTGCCAGGCCGCGTCCCCCACACCCCAGGCTTCCTCGCTGCGAGCCTCACCCCCCCACACCCCATAGCTCTGCCCCGGGCCCTGCAGCGCGCCCCATCTTCGGCGGGTCTCTGTCGGCTCCCCAGCCCTTCCGCGTAGCTCGACCCTGGGCCGCGACAGAGCTGGGTCTCCCAGGCCTGGGGCTCAGGAACCTCCCTCCCCGCAGCGGGGGGGATGGAGGGATGAGGGAGGTGCGTGCCGCAGGTGCTGGTGTGCCTGCCCAGCCCTTCTGTGAAGACATCGCTGGACCCTCAGGGCAGCCTAGGAGTAAATGAGGAAACTGAGGTCAGGCGAGGTTAGGTGGGCCCCAGTGGCCCTCAGTTAGGGGACCAGGGTCCTTGCGCCCGCTCCTCAGATCTAGCGTGTGGGGAGAGACACGGCGTCCATGAACCGAAGAAACAATAATCAAAGAAAATGACAGTGAAGGCCCCCTGGGTCGGGTCGTTTACAGCTGGGGCCTCCAGAATGAGCTAAGGGAGCCCAGAACGTATTTGAGCATGTGGGGGGAGACTCCTGGCACCGAGGGGCCAGCGCCCAGGTCGGACACCCACCTCACAGATGTGTGAGACTCAAGTTTCTGGAAACGAGTTGGACTCTGAGCGGTGGGCTGGGATGTTCTGCTTTGCTGTTTCATTGTCTGACCACGGCTCTTCCTGTCCCTGCCTTCCCCACGAGGAGCCTGAGCTGTGGCCTGTTGGGGACAGGCGTGTGGATGGCATTAGGGGATTGGATTCCCGCCTTTCCCCAAGGACACAGGGGAAGGCGAGTGCCCTTATTCTCCGGAAAACTAAGCTGGGTGTGGGAGAGAGTCACTGAAGGGAAACCGTCTCAGGTTGGCCAGGCTGTTCCCTTCTGTGTCCGGCCGTCAGAGGACAGTCCGCACTGGCCCAGCCCTGACCCGGGTCAAGTGCGCTTCCTGCCCTGCCGCCCAAGGAGGAGCTATTTTTACTCGCATTTGGATGACAGCACAGATTTCCAAGGCTGAAGTGTCTGGCCGGAGACAGGAGCGCAGAGTCAGCAGGAACCGAAAAGTTGGGTGTCCGGCTTTGCATCCCAAATGCCCAATCTTTGATCACAGTACTTCCTCAGGGTCAGAAGTGAATGGAGGGATGTTTGGCCGGGCCCCCCTGCCCATGTGGGGCTTTACATCCCCTCCCTCAAAACGTTCCCATACCCGCCAGCCCAGGGGAAAGGACGTCAGTGTCTATGACAATGGGGGGGGGGAGGAGGAGGAAACGTCTTTTTCTGAATGAGAGACTCTCCCTTGCTGGGAGCAGAGCAGGCCAGGCAGGGGAGGAATTGTATGCCTGGGAGGGCAGCCTCCTAGTGGAGAGGTGGCAGGGACAGGGGCAAAGCCATTCCTAGGCAAGGGCTTTCTGGGGTCCAGCCCCACCTGTGCCTCTGTTGCCAAGGAGGACAGAGGAGGAGGAGGGGCCCCAGCCCTGCCCCGTCCTGGGGGATGCCCTGGCCAACAGCAGAATTTCCTGCTAGTTCCCACGACCCCCTGGAATGGCCGGTGCTGGAAGAAGCAGACCTATGCTGGGCCACATGCTGCAAGGGAGGCGTCCTTGGGGTGAGGAAGGCGGCGAAGGGGTGTGGGGAACCCCACGTGAGCAGGGGCAGGGTAGACTCCCTGAGCACGCAGCAGTTTAGCAGAGGAGCTCGGGGACAAGATGCAGGGTGGAGGGGGGTGGCGAGGCTTTCCTCAGCTGGGGCCTGCCAAGGCCGGTGTCAGGGACCTGGCACCGCCCATTTCCAGGACCAAGGAAGGTGGCTGGCGGACTGAGGGCGCACCACCCTGGGGATGGGTGGCCTGGGGCAGGGGTGGCTCCACTGGGCTGGGGGTGGTGGTGCTGGGGTGTGTCCTGAGGGGAGCAGAGAGTCTTTGATGGGTTTTAAGAGGGGTGGGGTTATTAGGGTGGCCTTTTCCCAAAATCCATTAGGAGGTTAGTCTGGGGCTAATCGTGGCTGGGGGCCTGTCGGGAGCTGTAGCCTGAGCACCTCCGTCTTCTGGCCTCGGCTTCAACAAACACCCCCAAACCCCAGTCCCGCTCCTCTGCACCGGGGCCCAGATCTATGCCTTCTATCCCAGCACCCACACCCCAACTCCGTGCCTCTCTGCCCTCCGGAGCCGAGCAACCGATCACGGGTTACAGCGAGAAGCCAGCCGTCCCCGGCAGGAAGTCCAGCATGTTGAACACAAACAGAGCTGACAGCCATGCTGCTGCTGCGGGGGAGCAGCCAGCACTGCCAGGACCCCAGAAGCAGCCCCCCACTCCTGGGTCCTCCCTCCCTCTCTCCCTCCCGCGATGTCCATGGTAATTGCGTTATTTCCCTCTAAGCATCTGTCTTGCTTCCTGTGCGTTCAGACCCCTCTGCGTGGCTGTGTGGACAGAGAAGGACCCCAGGACCCCTGTTCCCAGAGAGGGCCGGATGGGGGCCCTAGGGGGTCTGAGCACCTTGGGAGGGGCCTAGGGGCCTGATCCGGCCGCCCCGGTCTGGGCTTAGGGGCTCAGGCTTGGCCTCTATTTCAGTGGTTCTTTGTGGGAGACTTTGGGGGGGCTGGAGAGGTGGATCTCCCCATTTTGGCAGGGCAGGTGGAGTTAAGGAGGGTGACAGACACCCAAGGCCACACGTTAGGAATTGAGAAGTGTGGTCAGGGGCTCTATGTGGCTCCTGATAATTCAGTGTCCCTTCCTGCTGGGGTCACAGAAAGGAAGGACCCTGGGAACCCGAGCTCCCATTGGCCACAAGGTGGCGCCAAATACCACACCTTCAGGCCACCTGTCCCTTTGATTCCTGAATGCGGATCCCAGGTGCAGGGACTGAGCTCTGCAGGGGTCCCCGAGCACAGGGGTGAGGGATGAGACCCTCCACTCCGGGAGAGAGATCCCTGCTCCCCACAGTCAGAACCTGGAGTGGGGGCTGCAGCGGGGCTGGAGGACACCCTTAACTTTCCCCAAATTTGTCCTTTCTCTCACCTGGTTTTAGAAGCCCCCAAGCCAGAAACCTGCTCCCCGACCCCCACCCCGCATCTCATCCTCTCCTGCACAGTGTTTGGGGGGAGAGGAGGAGGAAACAGGAAAGAGGGAAGACAGGGACTGTAGAAACCACAGGACCTTGGCATGGACACCAGGACGTGGAGGGGGCTTCAGGCTCCCCTCCTGTTCCCCTTTGCTTTGCTGAGGCCTCTCTCCTGCTACACCCCTCCCCATCTTCTCTGAGAACTTTCTGGCCTCTTTCTTTCTTCTTGGGATGGGAGAAAACCCTTGGTGGCTGGCCGGTGGGGGCCTCACCTCCCCCTGCGGAGTAGGGAGGAGGCACTGCCTGCCCGGCTTACTCCTGGCTCACACCTGCCCCGGGGGCAGGGTCAATCCCCAGGTCTGGATGTCTTCCTCCCGGGAGATTACTGAGCCTGAGCCCGGGAGCCATGGAGGCCGCTCTGCTCCTGAACATGGAGGGGGTCAAGAAAACCATCCTACATGGAGGGACCGGGGAGCTCCCAAACTTCATCACCGGGTCCCGGGTGAGTGGACCTGGTCTCCTGGCACCAGAAGGGGGCTCCCTGTCTGCCGACTTCTGCATTCCCGCTGTGCCTCTTTTGGCTCTGCCAAAACAGGGCTTTTGGCGAGGAGGGCCCTTCCCAGGATTATCAGCCCCCAGCACCTGGGAAGCTCAGAAACGGCGACCACTCTCTGGATGTCTGTGATGCTGGCAAATTAAACTCCGGCATGGGCTGGGGGAAGGGCTTTGGGAGTTTTCTGATGCTCAGTGTAGAGTGGAGCCTTCAGGGTTCACAGTGTTGTCCCCAAATGTCTGGTGGGCTTCCCTGGATGACGGAGTGGCGGGGTCTGTGGCCTCAGATCTAGGGCTTCTGTAAGCCGGGCTCTGAGGTCCCGCACGCTGCCAGGCAGCGGGACAGCCAGTGGCTCGGGGCCCTTGGGGCGGGGGCGAGGGCAGGCAGCACGGGGTCGCTGTGGGGTCCTGGCATCTGGATGGGGTGCAGTGCGCTGAGCCCAGAGGACAGCCCCGCGAGTGACGGTGGGAGGTTTGTCTGAGACCAGGGTCCTCTCCTGCCGACCAGGTGATCTTCCATTTCCGCACCACAAAATGCGACGAGGACCGGACAGTGATCGATGACAGCAAGCGTGTGGGCCACCCCATGCACATCATCATCGGGAACATGTTCAAGCTGGAGGTCTGGGAAGTGCTGCTGACGTCCATGCGGGTCGGCGAGGTGGCCGAGTTCTGGTGTGACGCCATCGTGAGTAGCCCACGCCCGCTCGTGCGGTCCGCGCCTCCAGCAGCCCTGTCCCCGCTCTGCGGGGCAAAGTGGGGTGAAAACGAAACCCTGCATCCCTTCCTCTGCCTCTGAGCCCACGGAGGAGGGTCACTCCAGACCACAAGCCCCCAGAGTGGCCGTCGGTGGTGTGGTCGCCTGGGGGGCGGGGTGGGATGGGGCACCAGGATGGCGCCCCACACATAGTTACTGGGTCCTGGGGACTTTTGGTCACTGGTCACCTTCCTGCCCTTCTGCCTGTGCCCGCAAGCCATGTAAAATTATTCTCAAGTCTGTGACCCTCCTGGGATCGCCTCCTTGTTCTGTAGCCCAGATAGAAATGGCAAGACTCACTTTTTTTTTTAAAAGATTTTTTATTTATTCGTTTGAGAGAGACACAGCCAGAAAGCACAAGCAGGAGGTACAGCAGTGGGAGAGGGAGAAGCAGACTCCCCGCTGAGCAGGGAGCCCAACATGGGGCTTGAGCCCAGCACCCTGGGACCATGACCTGAGCTGAAGGCAGGAGCCCAACCCACAGAGCCACCCAGGCGCCCCCAAGACTCACAGATGTTTAAACAAACATTTCTTTCTTTCCTTTTTAAAGATTTTATTTATTTATTTGACACAGAGAGAGAGAGATCACAAGCAGGTGGAGAGGCAGGCAGGGGTGGGGGAAACAGGCTCCCTGCTGAGCAGAGAGCCCAATGTGGGGCTCCATCCCAGGACCCTGGGATCATGACCTGAGCTGAAAGCAGATGCTTTAACCCACTGAGCCACCCAGGCACCCCTAAGCAAACATTTCTTATGGAAACTTTTCAATCATATACAAAAATCGACAGAAAGCCCAGAGAAGTCCCCAAGCCCATCCCCCACACCAGCCCCCACTGGACCCCAGCCAGGCTTGCCTCATCCCCCCACCTTCTCTCCCTCATCCCACACAGCTAAACCACGCTCCAGACTCCCTACATTACAGCTGCAAAGACAACTCTGTATTTGTAAAAAGGGCATTAAAGTAACATCATCTCAGTGTCATTATTACGTCTTTTGAAAACCCCTGTAATTCCTTCAGGCCGATGGTCTGTTCACATTTCTCTAGCTTAGTGGCCGGCTTATTCCAATCTCGACCCAAACACAGTCCATGCACAGGGGCTCCCCACATTCTAGAAAGCTGGTTGATTTCCATGGGACCGTCTTCCATGTTCCTCTGTCCCCACAGTTTCTAGAAATTGTTCTGCCAGCTTCCCACTGGGTGCCCGGTCCACTGGCCTCTTGCGCTGGGAGTCTCTTCTCACCGTGATTGGCTGACCGGCTCAGATGTCGCGGGCCTGACCCAGCCATTGCCGGGCTCCCCCTTGTCTATCACCCAACGGGCGCACCAGCCCTTGATGGCGGCCACTCCGACCCATCACATCTTTGGGGCCGCTGACCCTTTGAAGGAGCAATTTGGGAGAGAGAGAGTTTGAGATCTGAGTTTGAGCTCTGTGGCCCCGGGGAAGCCCTTTCTCCCTGGGACACTCTGTGTCACTCTCTCGATGCGGGGCAGCCAGCCCCATGACATGATTAAGGGAGGGCAGACTGCTTCAGGGCCCAGGAGATGGGCAACCAGTGCTTTACGGTCTTGGGGGAAAGTCTCCAAGATGACCTTGAACTGGGTATTGAAAGATGAATAGGAGTTCACCAGGTCTGCGGGTAAAGAGCAGGTGGCATCCAGGCCAGGAAGTGCAAAAAGGTTTGGCATGCTTAATTAAGTTGGCCCCTTTCCCCTCCGGAGGCTCCTCTCTGTTTAAGAATCCGAGTTTTGGAAAGACACAGGCAGCCGTCAGTGGGATGATCATATTAGGAGGGACTGGCCTTCCCCCCAGCAGCATTGCTCATCACTCCCTGCAGACCCTCCCCCTGACCAGTCCTCTCTGCGTCAGTCTGAAGAGGAAGAGGCCCCCTCTCTCCCTCCCCTGCCCCTAGGGAGGGAGGCAGGGCTGCTCTGGGGCTGGGAGCTTCTGCCCTGCCCCCAGGCAGGACGTTGGTCTCTATGTGGGATTTTATGCCAGTGCCCAGGACCGTGAGGCCACGGGTTGCAAACTAAAATTCCACGAGGGGCCCGGAGCTCTGGCTGTCTGTGGATTGTCTGCCTCATCCAAAGGGGCAGCCAGTCCTTAGCTCCGCCTGGATGGTCTCCTGGTGAGCGCCCCCGATATTCGAATGTTGGTTAACTGATTGATAACAGCTCCGCAAGGTGAGTGATCAGACAAAACCAGTCTGCGAGCTGAGTATGGCCCATGGCCCAGAGTTTGCGGGGTCTCCTATAGAGACAGATCCACAGGCAGGAGACTCGGTGTGGGGGTCCCAGGGTCCCCTGCCTCCGTCACAGGCGCGGTCTTGGTCCCCAGGGCCAGAGGTGAGCTCCACGGAGCCCCACGTGTGGCTCTGGCTGGTCTGTGGTCCCCAGCCAGGCAAGCTGTCCTCAAGACTGGCACTGAGCTGGGACTCCTATCTTCCTTGCTCCCTCCCTCCCAGGAGCTGCCACACCGCTGGGCGCGGGACTCAGGGACCCTCTTCAGGCCTTTCTCCTCCTTCCTGGATATTTTCCAGCTCCTGGCGGCACCCCCAGCCACAGTGCTGCCCTTGGGAGGGGGGCTCTGCTGGTGCTAGGGTGTGCATGTCAAGGGGCAGAGTCTCTACCGGAGGTCCTGCCCAGGCAGCCACCTGGCCCTGAGGCCCAATTGCTCAGTGCACTTGCTGGGATGCAGGACCTGGGGCTGCCTGGAGCAACAGCTGCTCCTGAGGCCTCTCTGGGCCTTAGGTCAGCCTTGATCCCAAGGGGATTAACTACCATCTGGCCTTCTTCCTCACAAAGGAGCCATTCTGGGCTAATCCTGGCTGGTGGGGGCTGGGCAGGCTGACCTTCACCCCCACGCTGGTGACTTGGAGGACAGGCTGAATTGTTTCCGTCTCTTCAGTCCTTGGAGCTGCCACGAGGGTGTCTGAGATGGGCCGTTTCTGGACTTTCCGAGCAGAGAGGGGCTCTCAGGGACAGCTCACAGGCGGAGCAGCTGAGGCTCAAGGGGCTGGTTTTCTTAGCCCTCCTCCTCCTTGAGGGTGGCGAGCCCCCTGCCCAGTGCAGGGAGAGGCTGGGGCAATCGGGGCCTACCCCTGTGCCTCCTCTGACTCACCTCAGCTCCCTGACCACAGGTGCGGCCAAGGGGGCTGGAGCTCAAGACAGGTGCCCAGGCTCCCTGCTAATCAGCAGCCCCCTGGGGATGCCAGGCCAGCCCTCTGGCCCCTGGAGCTCGAGCCTTTCCCTCCTCCCCACACTTCCCTCCCTGCAGGTCGCCAACCCATGGGCTCAGGTCTCCCCGAGAGAAATGGGTCGGGGCTGAGCACGAGGGCCAGGAAAGGTGAGAACGTGCCCCCTGAAACCGGGCGTGAACCCGGTCTGTGTCGTTTCATTGCTGGGTGACCTTTCGCAACTGGCTTCATGCCTCTGGGCTCCAGTCTCCCACCTGTGGAGTGGGGATAAGGGCCTCCCTTGCTGGGGCCTGTGGAAGGAGCTGATGGAAGGAGCTGGGAGAGCGCTTGGCCTGGAACACAGTGCACCACAGTCCTTCCGGGGGCCTGTTGGGGGCAAACAGCAGGAACAGCCCCAGGCTGGTGAGGCTGTAGCAGGACTCAGAGCCGGGGCTCTGAGCATGCAGGCCAGATGCCATCCGCCGTCTTTCCCCCCAGCACACAGGGGTCTACCCCATCCTGTCCCGGAGCCTGCGGCAGGTGGCGGAGGGCAAGGACCCCACAGAGTGGCACGTACACACGTGTGGGCTGGCCAACATGTTCGCCTACCACACGCTGGGCTACGAGGACCTGGACGAGCTACAGAAGGAGCCACAGCCTCTGATCTTCGTGATAGAGCTGCTGCAGGTGCGCCCTGGGGGCGGCAGGGGCAGAGGGCTGTCCCAGCCTCAGAGAGCACGCGGTGTGGGGAGCCTCCCCTCGCTAGTCCCAGGCATCACTGCCTTCTCTCTAGAGCATGAGAGGGCTCCTAAACCACTGCCGCGTTTGTGGGGTGGTGGGAGAGGGTCTGGCCTGGGTTGGGACTTGGGTATGGCCAAGAATGAGGTTCAGCCCAACAGCTACATGGGTGAACAAATAAGGGAATGGTGTCAACAATAGGGCCTTTGCGGGCCTGCTAGGACAGTTGTGCGGTTTGTGCACTGCACAAGGGCCTTACTCTAAGGTGTTCATTTTAGACCTCGTAGATCTGAACTTTCATGACAGCAATTTCCCAGCAGGTGGCTATAACGTGTCTTGTTCTAGCCAAGTGAGTATGGAGACCGCCTTCTGAATATTGGAAGTCCAGTGTTGACAAGGGCTGTCTGTCTGTAACTTGCATAAAGGTGCTGATTTAGGGCGGGCTCAGCCCGTGGCTTCTGTCCCCTATGCACGTGCATGTGACCAGCAAGCATGCTTGCAGAGAAGGCAGAGGAGGCGGGTCCCCAGCTGCGGGAGCGCAGGTCCCTCGGTCCCCGCCTCACCCACCTGCGCTGTTGGGCCAGGTGGAGGCCCCGAGCGAGTACCAGCGGGAGACGTGGAGCCTGAACAACCAGGAGAAGATGCAGGCGGTGCCCATCCTCCACGGAGAAGGGAACCGGCTCTTCAAACTGGGCCGCTACGACGAAGCCTCCAGCAAGTACCAGGAAGCCATCGTCTGCCTGAGGAACCTGCAGACCAAGGTGGGGGGCTGCCCGCGCGGCCGGAGCTGGGGGACGGCGACAGGGGGGGGGGCAGGCTGCCCAGCTCACGGGGACCGGCGTGCCCCCCGCCCCCCCGCGCAGGAGAAGCCCTGGGAAGTGCAGTGGCTGAAGCTGGAGAAGATGGTCAACACCCTGATCCTCAACTACTGCCAGTGTCTGCTCAAGAAGGAGGAATACTACGAGGTGCTGGAGCACACGAGCGACATCCTGCGGCTGCACCCAGGTGTGGCGGCGCGGGGCGGGGCGGGCCGGCACGTGCGGGCGGGGCGGGCAGGGACGTCAGGTGCGTAGGGCGGGGCGGCAGGTGCAAGGCGGGACGGGCAGGGCCGGCAGGTGCGCGGGGCGGGGCGGGGCGGGCCTGCAGGTCCCGGGCAGAGCCCCTGAGGGAGGCCTTGGTGCTCACGCGCAGCCGCCGGGACTCGCAGGCAGCAGGCCTGCACGCTGGTGCCTGGGCAGCTGGTGCCGCTGGTGGGGAGCAGGTGTTTGCGAGCGAGGTGCGGGGGGACGGTCGTGCAGGATGGAGTGACTGCAGGTGCGCTGCGACATCGCTCTCCTGCTGTGCGCAGGGGGCTGGGCTCCCTGTGCTCCTCACCTCCTTCAGTGCCCGGAGTAACCCGTGGGGGCGGAGACGGGCGTCTGGAGCCCAAGCCTTGCGGGGAGCCCACGGGACTGAGTAGGAGATTTCCGGTTTGGAGTTAGTTCTGGGGCCTGGCAGGGTCCCTGCAAGGGAGGGGAGTAGGTCTTGCTCTTGCTGCTGTCACCCACATGTACAGCCGAGGAGGCGGCCCCAGGGGCACAGAGAAGTTAAGGATCCCGGTTAAGGTTAAGAGTTTTGTCAGCGGCGAGGTCGCGCCTGGAGGGGGTCAGCAGGGGCAGTGTCGTCCTCCCCTCAGGGATCGTGAAGGCCTACTACGTGCGGGCCCGGGCTCACGCGGAGGTATGGAATGAGGCGGAGGCCAGGGCGGACCTTCAGAAAGTGCTGGAGCTGGAGCCGTCCATGGGGAAGGCGGTGCGCAGGGAGCTGAGGCTTTTGGAAAACCGCCTGGAGGAGAAGCGGGAGGAAGAGCGGCTCCGCTGCCGGAACATGCTGGGCTAGGGTGCGGAGTGGGCCTCCCTGGCCTCCCCTGGGTACTTCTGCAGCTGCGCACACTTCCTCTAGAACGCTCTCTCAAGTCCATGCCACTCCCTTCTGGGCGGGACAACCACTGGAACTTTACTCCCCCCCCCCCCATCCCGCCCCAACACCCGGCTTCTGTCTGCAGTCAAAATTACGTTTTTTGTGCTTTGTCTGAGGCCTGACTAAAATGAAAAAAAAAAAAAACAAACAAAAAACACAATAAACAGTGTAAGTAAGTTTCCCCACAGGCCCCACGTGGCACTGTGGTCGTGGTTCTTTCTCCGTGGTCCCCAATCCATGGGCCCAGGGCCACCAGAATGAGGCTGTTCCTGGTGACGGGAGTGGCTGTGAACACTGTGATGTTTTCTTTCTCCTTCCCCTCTTTTGTGTCACCAGGAGGCTGGAGGTGTCAGTTCCCCGGCCCTGCCCACAGAGGAAAAAGGGTTGATGTTTGGTGGGTTCTGCTTGTGGCTAAGGGCTGCCTGGCCGGAGAGGGGGGGTCGGTGGCCGGCACGGCCTGGGGGGAGGTCAGAACAAGGGGATGCTTCGAGCTGGGGAAGCCAGAGTGGGACAGTTGCCTGCCTCCTGATGGCCCCGGGAGGCTGGACAAGCAGGGGCCCCAGTGTGGGTCAGAGGCAGGGGCCCCAGTGGCTCAGAGGCAGAGGCAGAGCCTGTCTGAGGACCGCGACCTCCGGCCCGAGGGCTCCCGGCCCCCGCGTTCCTTTCCATTTCCTGCACGCACCTTCCTTTCCTCTCTTCTGAGGTCCATGAGGACCTGCCCCCAAATGTGGTCCCCCCCAGCAGGACTGATGCCCGAGTGTGTCCCACGACCCTGCCTGGTCCTCTGTGTGGACCAAATGGTCAGCCCAACCGTCTCCCCTCCTGATGCCCCAGGACCTTTGCAAGCCCAAGAGAGAGGAGGGGCAGGGCCAGGACACGGAGGGCTGTGTGACATTAGTGCTCCTGGTAGGGATGGCCCTGGGCAGCCGGAGATCCCTCCCCTCGTTGCAGAGTCCACAGGGTCCCTCCGGCCGCATCATGCAGTGGATTAAGATCAGTCACAATTCCACTCTCGTCTTTCTAGGTCTGCTTTCCCCCAGCCCCGCCGGCCCCCAGCCTGTGCACCTGCCCTTTTTGATTTTACAGTAGACACAAGGCCAAGGGCAGGACGACTGGACCCTTTCCAGGAACCATCTCATGCCCCATCTGGCTAGTGTGGGCTTTGGGGAGCAGCCCCGGGGCCCCCGTAGCACGTGGCTACCCCGTCCCCCCCAGGGGCCTCTGGCCTCCACACCTGCTTTCCCACCTCCTGCAGCTTCTGGAGGCCGACACCCTCCTGCCTCTGAGCCCCCCAGGCGGCCATCAGGACCCCTGGCCTGCCTGTGCCCTCCCTTCTCCCTCTTACCAGCACCCTTCTCTTGTGCCGGCTCACCCGAACCATCGGCACGGTCCCCCCACTCAGCGCACTTAGCTGGGTCTCATGGCAGGTCCCTCTGCCGCAGCGGGTCACCTGTTCACGGGCTCTGGGGATTAGGCCGCCGGCCTCTTTGGGGAAGGACTGTCTTCAATCTCACCTGTACCCCATGAGCACTTTGCCCACACGGTCTGGGGGCCCCTTCCCCGACCCTGCCCGCTGCAGGCTCCGTGGAAGGTCAGGGCGAGCCTCGTCTTCCTGGCACGCGTGTGCAGAGCTCCTGACCTCAGGTCCTCGTCAGCGCGAGGACCTGATGAACAGACTCCTGCCTTGCCTTCCGCTACCAACGCAGACAGCGTCGAAGGATGTCCTGGGCGTCTGTCTCTCCCCAGCAGTGTCAAGGCCAGCGGCCACTGCGGACGGCGCAGTCCCAGGCAGGTGGCCCATTGTACCCATGGGGGTCGGTGTCAGCCACCAGGACAATGCCCGCTGCGGACGGGGGTGCAGGAACACTGGCTGAACCGGAGCATTTGTCTGTGGAGAACATCTCCGTTCTCACATGTGCAAGGGCCCTCAGTAATGGTCAGCCCAACCTCTCACTTTGTGGGTGGGGAAACTGAGGCCCACAGATGAGAACGGGCATAGCCGAGGTCACCACAGTAATCACAGACAGAACCAGGGCTGGGGACACTTGTCCACACTGACCGGGGAGCCTCAGGAGGGAGGGAAGGAGGGCCCTGCACTCCAGCACAGCGGAGGGGCTGGGGGAGAGACGCGGGGGACGGGGTCAGGTGTCTGAGGCTGGGCTCCATGCAGCGGCTCGTGTGACTGGGGAGTACTCATGCCACGGTCTCCCTGGTGGTCCGGTCTGATGAGGGCCCCGTGCAGAGAAGGGGGAGGAGGCAGGAGGAGGGAGGGGAGGAAGATGAGAGGGAGAAGAGAAAGAGCGTGTTTAAGAGGACACAGCGTCCCCTCCCAGCGAGCCGACCTCAAGGCCCAACCAGACCCTCCCTCAGGGAAGAGCGGGGGAGGGGAAGCCGGTGTCTGCAGCCCCTGCCACTGGGTGCAGAGTGACCTGGAGCCCACAGCCGGGGCACCGCGTCCCGCAGACGCCCAGGCAGGAAAGGGAGGGCAGCGTGGTCCAGCAGCTTTGAATTTAAGCAGCGGCGATGATTTCAAGTTTCCTGGCGGCCAAGCTAAAAAGGTAAAGAAGAAATAGGTGACGTTAATGTTGACCCAATACGTCAAAACACTACCGTTTTGCTCTAGATGAGATGCTTTGTGTTTTGTTTCTGATATGGTCTCTGGAGTGATCCTGACTCGGCCAGCGTGTGGTAGTGGTTCCCCCCCAAGCCCTGCCCCACACACTACAAACTAGACTCCTTCTGGGGCTTCATGTGAACGCGCTCCAACAGTGGAGTCCCCTCTGTGCTCTCTCACTGTTAGTGCATAAGCCTGTGGGTTCAAGCAGAGGTGTGCTCCTGGTGGTCTTTGCCGCAGGCGTGGATGGGGCCAGGGTGGGGCCAGGGAGACAGACAACAGACCAAAAGATGCCACCTATCCTCACCGTCATTCTGGTTGTGATGGGGCCCTGTGCAAGGCCGCTGGGCTGCTACTTACAGTTGTGTGTGTTGTGCACTGCACAATCCAGAGGGCCCCCTGTTTATCTCCTTGTCATCTTAGTAGATGTAGTTACTGCAAATTCCCAGCAGATGTCAGGAAAGTGTTTTGGGGAAGGTGCAGCTTTTCCTAATTTGCTCGGTTGCTGTATTGGCTAATGCTGGCCCTGTGTTTCCGCTGGGTTGGCCTGGAGAAGTCAGTTTCTGAGGCCGGGCCTGAGGATGTCCACATCTGACACTGCCCAGTACTCCTTGGCCAGGGCATGCCAGGAGCAACGGTCGGCCAGCGAAGCTGGGGCCCCTGGGTCCTTCTGTCAGCCAGCAGAACTGCCTCTGGGACGGGTGGCCCGGCTGGGGTGGTGGGTAAGCCAGGACAAGGGCACGGTCACCCCTGCAGACCGGCCCACGAGTGCTGCTGGGGCCTGGGGTCCTGTCCTGAGGGCAGGGCTATACCCCGGGGAACTCACACGTGGCCGAACTCTGGCACAGGACGCAGGCCGGCATCTCTGTGTCCCTCCAGCCATGCTCTCTGACCTCCATTCCCCGACCACACTGTCCTTTCGGGGTCTGGTAACCGTGCCCCGCCCCCCGTGTTCTGGGGCTGTGCCAGGACCCGGCTGCTGCAGTCTGGGTCCGTTCCCCATGGATTCCCTGCGTCCTGCCCACAGCTTGGTCAAGTCCCCTCGAAGAACCTCCCTCAAGACCCCCACACTGATGGTGTTTCAGGATCCCGGCCAAACCCCAGCTTATGTGCTCACCCAGCCAGTTCAGTCTTCCCAGCACCCCGCCGAGTGGCTTTCTCACCCTCTCCGCACCCCTGCCTCCATACAGTGTTCGCAGAACTTGAGCGTGGGACAGTTTCAGTGACCTGCCCGCGGCTGCCCGGCCAGGTCCCCGCAGAGCTGTGATGGGAAGCAGAGCTGACTCTCCGACCTCAGCACCGGCCCCAGGGCTGTCCCTTCGTGAGGCATTTGGCTTCTGGATGGTGACTGTCCTCCGCGGGCCTCCTGTCTGACACCGGGGTCCCCACGGCCATCGATTGGGTTGTTCGATGAAGGCCAAGCACGGCTGTCACGTATTAGCCACGGTGGTCACGCCAGGTTCCCAGAGACCGACTCCTAGAGACCGCTCGGTGTATCGGTACCCAGCGAAGGGCCAGTGCTGTGGCCTGGGGTCACCTCGTCGTACGCCTGGGCTGCACCACAGCCGCCCCCGCCCTCCGCAGGCCTCCTGGGAGCCCGTATTCAGGTGCCTCTGTTTTCTGGGTCTAAGTGAGCCTGAATTTTCTCCGCCTGCTTGAGCCCCAGCAGCTCCTGCCTGCGTGGGAGGAGGGATCCGCCGCCTGGAGAAACCTGGTGCGTATTTTGTGCCAGTGTGAACCGTGCGACCTTTCACGGGCGTCCCCGTTCCATCATCAATACCGCAGACGGCCGACCCCGAGGCTTCACCCTCTTCACACAGCTTTTTGGGAACCCCGTGGGGAATTCAGAGCAAGAACAGTGACCCCTGCCTGGAAAGTTTATATTCACCCTGAAGACAGGTTTGCCTTTGTCTCTCAAAAAAGCCTTTTCTTTCTCCAGGACTTGGCATCTCTGGCCACCCCGTGGGCCACCCTGCCAGTTCCTGGGCCCGGCGTGCCCAGGGGCCAGCTCTGGGCTTGCCCCAGAGTCCAGATGAGGAGGGAGGGGAGTCCTGCAGTGGGGGTGGCAGCAAAGAGGCCCCTCTGATTCGGTGAAGCCAGCAGCCGCCTCTCCACACGCTCCCTCCCCCTGTGCCTCGTGCCTCATTCCGGCTAATTGAGAACAGCTGCCCACAGTGGGAACCATTTCTGGCGGCCATGCAGAAGCCGGCTTCCCAGGAAGGCTGCTGGAGGGGCCCGGTGGTTAGCTGGGGATTTAGGGACGGGCTCTCGCGGGGCAAGCAGAGGGGCAGGGCAAGCAGAGGGGTCTCCTAGACTCCTGGGGAGCACGCACGCGGCCGGGACCCTGCCGCAGCGGTGGAGAGAAGCTCTTGTCACGCAAGCCAGACAGCTGCGGGCCTGAGCCTGGTCTGTGCGGCGTGGTGGGGGTGGGGGGTCCCGAGGACCGCTGGGGGTGTGGCCGCACCGCCTTCCCACCTGTGTGTGGGGGGGTGATCCCATGTGCACATGCATGTGTGTGTACAGGACGGAGCCCCGCACCGAGGGTCCTGGGACCGGGACTACTCACCGCTCGGCGCTATAACGTGAGTCGTCTGTTGGATGATGCTGGGGGCAGACAGAGGGCCGGCCCTGACGTGCGGTCAGGGTCCAAGCAGAAGGCGGGTGCTTGGGCCAGCGGCGCACTGCATGGGGATGCACCCTGGCAGCTCCACGGGGCCAGGACCCCCAAGCGCTCCCTGACCGGAACTGCGACCTGCGGGGTCAGAGTCATGCTGGAGGAGGACGATGCTTCCCCGGCGTGAGGTCAGGCCGAGACGACCACGGAGAGCGGCGGTCCCCTCTGCGGGCACACGGCATGCCTCGGGGCAATTCGGGTGAAGCCCCGGGCAGCCCCCGCAGGGGAGGGAAGGAATCGGAGGCAGAACCTGGACACCCTCCTCCTGCTGAAGAATCTATGCCTGTGCTGGGGGGCGCAGAGCCTTCTGCCCAAACCTGCTTTCCAGTCCCTTGTTGGTGGCTGCGACCTGGTGGAGGAGGCCCGGGGAAGACATGCCCCATTGTCCCCAGCCCGGTCTTTACCGACCACGTCCCTGCCTGTAGTAGCCATTCCCTGAAAGGAATAAGGCCCAGCGGACGCAGAGTTGGCCGCCGGTGGTCAGGGGCTGTCTTCGCTGGAATGGGGGAGCCCTTGTGAGCTGCTTCCTCCCTGCAGGGATGAGAGCAGACGATCTGCAGGCACGCCCGTGGAGGACAGTGAGTTGAGTCATGGTCCCAGGTCCTCGAGCGGTCCTCTTTCCTGACCTCACTGGGGGTCCTGGTGCAGCAAATGGCTTCCTTAGGCTCCTGTCCCCGTGAGCTTCCCTGGAGGCAACAGTGGCCTCGTGCAATCGGAGGGACAAGACCACTGGCCGCCCCTGAGTGCCAAGCGGCTCCTTCAGACTCAGGATGCACACGCAGGAGGGGACAGGATGTGGGGCAGCTCAGCCTTGGAGGGGGGAGGGGGGAGGGGCGCCAGGCAGAGCAGGTGCCAGGCAGGGCGCCCGTCCTGCCGCACTTGCAGGCAGAGGGCGAGGAGCCAGGGAACCAGGCGGGAGGGATGAGGCGCACACATGTATGAGCACACACACGTATGTACACGAACACACGAACACATGCAGGTGCACGCGTGTACACACAGGTACGTACACCTGTATGCACGCCTATGGTATGCTCCTGTGTGCCTATGCCTGTGTGCGGGGATTATCATCATCCCGGCTTTCAGATGAGACGAGGAGGCTGAGGCGCTCATCGGTGATGGCAACCAAGTCAGCGATGAGAACGGGCACTGCCGATGGTGCAGAGGCATGGAGCCCCACAGCCCACGGTGTGCCGTGCTGGGACAGCCGGTCTCCTCCTCCGTCACCTGGGTGTGCAGGTGAGAAGGGGTCGGAGCCTATGTAAGTGTCTGAGGTTTGCCCTGACCGTGCATAGGAAGGGACAGGCTTGGGGGCTTCAAATGACCCTCAGCGCCTTTGCTCTCTGTGCATTTACCATTCCAAGTGCTGGTCCCCATCTTGCTTTTCCTTGTTCCTGGTGAATCTCTTTGCTGAGCTCCTGGGTAAGGAGCTGGTCTGACAGCATCTCCAGGCCAGCAGCGGCTCGAGGACTGGCCATTGGAAACCCTTCTCTCCAGCTCCACGTCTGCATCTGCTGCTGCCTTGGGGGCCGGGACCCCGTGGCTGAGGATTGAAATCAGTTGCCCTCGATGTGGGGAGATGACCCTGCGTGTCTGGCAAGCCATGGGGACCACCGGGTTCCATGGAGGGGAGGAGGGGGGAGGCCACCGGAGATGGGCCACTGTGAGAGGGACTCTACCACATGCTGCTGCCTGTGAAGGTGGAGGAAGGGGCCACGTGCCAAGGGACATGGGTGCCCCCCAGAAGAGAGATTCACCCCTAGAACCTCCCGAAAGGAACCCAGCCCTGCCAGCATCTTGATTTGAGCCCGGTAAGTCCCATTTTGGACGTCTGAAGCCCAAGACTGTAAGGTAGTGAGAACTGTGTTAAGCCACTTTGTTTGTGGACATCTATTACCAGGGCCGGGGGCAGGGAGGTCAACGGCAGCGTCCAGGGCCTGGGCAGAGAGAGGGGATTGGTCTGAGCATCTCCCTGACCAGCCCCTCGTTGGTCCCACGGCCTCGTAGATCAGAGACCTTGGTCTCCAAGCCTATTCTTGCCTTTCTGTTGCTCAGTTGTCTCCCAAAAATATTGTACCCTCCGCCACGAGAGTCTGACCTTCAAACTATTTGAGACTGGCACCCGGGGGAGGCAGGGAGGTCCTGACCAAGAATGGGGTCAATGATGCCAACGAGGTCCCATGTCCAGGAACTGTCCTTTTACACCGAAGACGGCGAGTACCGCTGTGTTCCAGAGGTCACGGGCGGTCCCAGGCGGTCCCAGGCGGTCCCAGGCAGTCTGGTAACGCGACTGTCCAGCGGCCGTTCCTCATGTCACGATGTCCTGATTCCCAGGTAGCTTCCGCACAGACATAGCAGCCGACATCTTAGGACGTCCGTGAACCCCGCGGTGTTCTGGGCACGAGAGTCCCAGGAGCCAGCCGGGAAGAGTGGCTTTGCGCCGGTGTCCCCAGCCTCACGCCTGGCGGGCCTTCCTTTCCTAGCCCAGCCCAAGGAAAACAAGATGCGGAAGCGGTAATCACATTCACCTGCGAGATCGCTGTCCCGCCAGACCTGGGATGTGCTGTACGGGGGGACGCATCTAATTAGAATTATGATAATCTGTCAAATTTGCACCCCCCCACTGCACCGTAGGATTCCAGCTAATTTTATCATTTTTTGATTGCCGATTTGAAACTACATCTGCAGGAAGGTAAGGAAAGCTCGGATTTTATTTTCAATTTTAGTTTCAATCTTCCTTCCGTGGGACATCTTTCACCAGCGGGTTTTTTCTGGCAACTTTAGCAGCCGCATTGAACGCTACACGGGACAGAAACACTCATCCTGATTTAAATAAAGAAAAAGTAAAATGAGTAAAATACAAACTATAGCAAGGGACACAGGACACTGGAGGACAGAACCTGGAGAAACAACTTCTGTCCATCATGTGTTTCTACGGCGGCAACATCGCCGAGTCCCATATGTGTGTCTTTCAGGGGAAAAAGTGCTTTAAAACAATACCATGGGGGCACCTGGGTGGCTCAGTGGGTTAAAGCCTCTGCCTTTGGCTCAGGTCATGATCCCAGGGTCCTGGGATCGAGCCCCACATCGGGCTCTCTGCTCAGTGGGGAGCCTGCTTCCTCCTCTCTCTCTCTCTCTCTCTGCCTGCCTCTCTGCCTACTTGTGATCTCTGTCTGTCAAATAAAATAAATAAAATCTTAAAAAAAATACCATGAAACCACGATCATCCTTCCGTCCTAATGAGGGTCCAGCGTGTAACAGCATTTTCCAGCAGACAGCCCGGGGTCTTTCAGTAGAATTGTCTGCTAGCTGAAATAGTATGCCCTTGGAAAAGCGCGGAATTCCAGGGAAAAAATAGTGCGTCTTTCAGGAATGAACTTCCTGGCACGCAGTGTGTAGAGGAGAGAGTCCAAGTCTCCCTTTCAACACATATTCGAGCATGAATTCCAGAGCCACAGTGGGAACCACGCGTCCAGCGGGGCTGGCGGGTTGCCCAGCAAGCACAACGGTTAGTCTGGGTTTGTCTCCCTCCAACTCACGGACTCACTGCCGTCCCGCCGTGCTGGGGCATCTGGATATGGACTCCGCCTCGGTTTCCCCAGATGCCCACAGACCTCCTCCCTCACCCCCTCCGGTCCCCTCTCCGTTGGGCTTTCCCTGGCTCCTCTGGCCGGAGGGGAACCCCATCTGCGCCCGGCACCCCACTCGTGAGCGACTTCCAGAAGCTGCCTAGTTCCCGCACTAGACAGTAAATCCGCGAAGGTGTGTTTATCTGCCGTCCTCGCTGCCGTGCTCCGGGTGCCGAGAGCAGTGTCCCGCCCATGGGAGGCACCGAGACGTAATTGTCCCAGGACAGACTGGCTTCGCCATCCATGCGTCTACCAGGGACTCCTGCCAGACCTCCGCGGGCACCTGCCTCCCTCTCAGTGTTACTTCCCCTGCGATCCACCAGCTTCCGATCTCGCCCTGGTGACATTCCTTCTGTTCCTGCCACACAGCTCCCCTCGGGGACACCCTTTGGCTCACACACCCCCAGGAGCCCCCCGTCTTTCTCTTCTGTCATTTGCTCCTTCCTTTCAGGGATGGAACATTCTCCAGGCGTTTCCGAGAAAAGGTGGGTGGGAGGCGACGCGGGGCTGAGAGTGTATTTACTTTTCCTTCACGCTCCGTGGTGCTTTGTGGCCCGCCTGCCTCTTCCCCTCCCTCTGTGAGCTCCAGACCTCATCCCTTCTGAACCTCCAGTGCCTCCCACAGCACCCGGCAGTGACAGGACAGCGGAGTTTGGGACCAGACTTTGTTTATCTGTGGTTTAACACCACGTGCCCCGGGCGGTGTATGTAATTATCTTTTTCTTTGTGAATTCTTTGTTTTTTAGCAATTAATCTCTCTCTTTTTTTTAAAGATTTTATTTATTTATTTGACAGACAGAGATCACAAGTAGGAGAAATGCAGGCAGAGAGAGAGAGGAGGAAGCAGGCTCCCTGCGGAAGCAGAGAGCCCGATGCGGGACTCGATCCTAGGACCCTGGGATCATGACCTGAGCTGAAAGCAGAGGCTTTAACCCACTGAGCCACCCAGGCGTCCCATGAATTCCTTGTTTTGTTTCGGTGATGTTTTTCCAAAGATCTGTTCTTCCCTGGTGACGGCGTGCCTCTCTGCAGAGGGCTGTGGGGCTGCGAGACCAGGCTCACGATGCAACCAGCAGCTCCCAGCCCAGCTGTCTGAGCCCCACCTTCTCACCACCTTCCGCCTCTGTCAGGCAACTGTCTCCAAATCCAGCCGAGTCCTCCCTCCAGGGGCGAGCTGGACGGCCAGGCATGGCCCCTGGGGTCAGACAGGTCAGAGCTTCTGCCGTGGTTCTGTTGTCCGCCCCCCCCCCCCAGTCCTCACCTCCCCAGGCTGCCATCCCTCGTCTGCAAAGTAGGGATGAGAGTGCATGCGGGGGCCAGAGGAGGTCAGGCATAGGGAGCGACTGGCACAGTGTGTGACCCGTGCAACCGTTCCTCTCACTAGCGACCGCACCTGGTCCTCCGCGGTCGGTTGAGCGTAGAGCACGGAGAGCCAGGCTTCCGTAAACGTTAGCTGTGAGGAAGATGAGCCGTTAGCCCCTACGGTCTGTTCGTTCTTGTTCCCGCAGCCTGTCCCACGGCTTCTCGGTTTTACCTCTGACCACCCAGGGTCCCCCTTTATTGAGCACCCATAGCCGGCCAGTGCTGGAATGAGATCCCCGTCACTGGAGGTGTTCAAGACTACCCGATGACGTCAGGCCCTGGGGGGAGGGGACCCTCACAAGTGACACGAGGTGAATGAGGTTGCCACCCAGGAAAGGTTTCCGCTCCTTGAACGGCAAAAGCGAGGCGGAGGCGCCGTGTGCTAGCGGGCTGAATCTGGGAGAGAGCTCCCCTCCTTGTTTGCGCTTTTCAGCTCTTCTGTTGCCATGGGAACGGCAAGTGATTGCAATCACCGCTGTTTGCAGGGGGAGTGGCACCCGTCCACACGGTTCCTGAGAAACAAGACACGCAAATCTTGACTTTGACCCCCCCGCTCGTGACCTTTCAGAACAGACACCCCAACCCCAAGAAGTCCCGTGGCCTCCTCCCCGGCACAGGGGCTCCTGTTTGGAAAGTGCCCCCAGCCCAGCTTCCCTGGAGGCCGGATTCTTCCCACAGCCCCTCCCTCTCTGAGGATGTGCAGGGACCTGGCCTCGCTCCCCTCCCCCCTGCCATTCATGTTCTTACCTACAGGGACTCAGTGGACCCCCCACTTGCCTCCTCCTCGCCCGTTCTCTCTGCTGGGTCTCTATCCAGAGGCTGCCTGAGGCCCCCCACCCCAGCCTCCCTGAGGGCCTGGGCCTCCCTTCCCAGGGCTACGAACCGCTAAGGGAGTGGGAAGACGTTGGCCTGTTGCCCGAGATAATCAAACAGGAGAGACTCCCAGGAGCCTCTGACTCCGCCCCCGGGACGCCTGGGGATTAACTCCAGTGAGGGCGCAGGCACCCACCTGGCCAGAGGCCCCAGGACACAGAGCATCCCCCAGCCCTTGTCTGGGTTTTCTGCAAATCCCTCCCTCCGTGCCGCGCCTCAGGGAGCCTCATTTATAAACTCCAGCGAGGATAGCAACTGTGTCTTTGCAGCTCACCCAGGCCTGGGATTGGTCTCCTTTAGAGAAGATGCACCTTGTGATAAAGTTTTTTAAAAAATGAGCTTGGAGATGGGTACTTAGTGACACGGTGTTCTCGGGGCCAGGCCCCGGGGAGAGGACGGCCCCCACGGAGTCCAGACTCGGCCCTGGTGTGGCACTGGGGTCCCACCTCACCTCGTGGGCCCCGGCTGGAGGGCATGGAGGTGACCACGTCTGCCTCGTGTCACTTGTGAGGGTCCCCACGAGCTCATGGATGTCCCTGCCTTTCCTAAGGTATGAAGAGTCCTCGAGCTCCTATCAAGTCCGACCTTCAGCTGTAGGCAAGGCTGGGGTCCCCAGCCCTGCCCCAGTGGCCGCTCAGGGTATCTGTGTTTACTCCTCTTGGGGGTGCAAAGGGTTCCCTGTGACTTTGCAGTTATCTAGGGTTCTCTGGTTTGGATGAAGGAACCCGTGGAAGATGAGAAACCCCCAGGGTCCGGGCTCACTCTCCCATCCAGCCAGTCCTGGGGGCCATCCGTGTGTGGGCCCCGGGCCGAGCTCGGGGAGTCAGGAGAAATGGACAGAAGGCTCGCGTCTTGGGAAGCCTCTGCTGACGTTGTGTCTCTTCTAGTAGTGCCCCCAGAGGGCTGGAGTTCTGGCGTTTGGGGCGTCTGTCTGAAAACTCAGAGCCTCAGGGAGGGAGCTCGTGTCGTCTCTTAGAAACAGCTGCATTTCTGTTTAGAGTGGACCCTGGTTCTTCCCGGGCTGGGGCAGAGTCCTGTGGCCGCCAGTCTCCCCGGATGGGATGCAGAGCCTGCCATGCAGCAGAGGCTCGGGAAGTGCTGGCTGGACGGGTCCGGGGCCACGGGCCAGCCCATCACCAGGACCTGCCTCCTGTCTCCCATGTGGGGCACTTGCCCAGCCTGACACACGTTTCCACGTGGGCAGGGACACAGGAAGGGGCATGGAAGTGACGACGGGCTGTTTGGGCGGAAGGAACTTACGAGGGAGCGTTCCTCAACCCTCTCCTTACCCCCTTTGTCTGCGAGGAGCAGGGGACAAAATACAGCCCACAGGCAAATCTGGGCCTGCTGTGGGTTTTTGTAAATAAAGTTTGATGGGAACCCAGCCATTCCCGTCTGGGACCTGTGTTTGTAGGTCGAGTTTACTGGCCCGTCGCCATGCCCATTTGTCTCAGGGATACTCTGTGCCTGCTTCCCGCTACGGTGGAGGTGGCAGATCTGAGAGGCTGTGACAAAGGCATTCTGACCCAAAATATGTGCAGAAGAAGCTGGCGGAGCGGGGACGGTGGGACACGAGGTGGAGGGAATCGGGTCCCTGAGTCTCTGTGAGGAGGAAATGCATCACTGCTGGGAGCACTCGCGGGGAGCACCCCGTGCGTGGGCGAGAGGAGGTCTTTCAGGGTTAGGGCTGTCCATGTTGGGGGCTTACCGCAGTCGACGGCCGAGCTGCTCAGGGATATGCTGGGGGTCCACACGGGGTGCTGATGGCTTCCAGACCTCCTGATGCGTCTGTCCCAGAGCATGTGCAGAGCGGGCCCCCCAAGCTCCCTCACCCAGCCGCAGGACGGAGCCAGGGGCTCAGGGCCATCCGAAGTGCCTCAGCATTTGGGGAGGCCCGGAAAGGGTGCACGAGGGCGCGGGGGAGACGGGATCCCACAGCCACCTGGGGACAGGACAGGTGGGTGGAGCTGGATGGGGACAGTGTGTGGGCTGGGTTGGCGGGGACAGGCCCCAGGTCTGCCACCAAGCGGAACTGACCTGTAGGGTTGATACAGGGGACAGATGGAAGGTGCTTTGCCGGGTGATGGATGCACGGGGACGCCAGTGCGGAAAGCCCCGGAGAGCAGAGTGTCGGTTTCTGGTGCACAGAGAGTGCACGGGGCAGGGAGAGGAGGTGGTGCCCCTGCTCCTCCGAGGCCCAAGGTGGATCCATCCTGACTCAGCACCTGCCACGTCCAGCCACATCAAGTCCTGTCCGTCTTCCCTCCTAAATCCTTCCCGATGCGTCCATTCCCCTCCTCCACAGTCTCCGCACCTGCTGCGCAGGCCACAGACCCTCCTGCCTGTTGTACGGCACCCTGCACTGTCCCCCCCGCCCACCGGCCCGGATTCTCTCCCTGCAGCAGCTGCTGATGTCTCCTCTGGATGCAGACCTGTCCACGTCCCTCCCACCTCAAAGCCCTCCCTGATGGGGGCACAGCTCCTTTCCAGGGCCACTGCTCTGCCTTCTCTGCCCTCGTGAGAGGCCCCCAGACCCCAGGGGTTGCCACAACCCCTTGGTCCCAGGGCCTTTTCATATACCGTTTCCTCCGCGCGGAGGGGCATTCCCTGCCTTGCTGTGTTGCTGGTGATGTCTGGGTCTCCGGAGAGGCCCGTCTTCCTTGGGGAGAGTGTCTCCAGCAGCTGGTTTAGAACCTGGCGCCCCGTACAGGATCAGCCCCTTCCTGGAATTTTGCACTTTTGGGGCATGTGACCATTTGGGTAGTGGCTGTCTCCTCCTCCAGACAGCCAGGGTGGGAACGCACGATTACGTGGGCACATCTCCTGCTGGGCGTCAGGAGGGCCGAGATGGTGTCTGTTCCTGCACACCCACAGCCCCGGCACGCAGCGGAGAGGCCAAAATGGATCAAGGGCAGGGCTGAGTGAGGACTCTGGTCAGGTTCCTCCCGGCGCTGGCCGGTTCCTGCCATGGTCGCTCGCTCGTGGATGCGCCCACTGGACACGCAGTGTGAGCAGAGAGGTCTGGGCCCCACTCTGGCTTCCGCCCTGCCAACTCCTGCTCACAGTGTGAGGCTCCTTCGGGGAGCTCCTTCCGTCACGGGCTCTACCCACGGCAGGTCCTCCTGCTCTGTTGGCCTGCCTGTCTCTGTGCCTTGCCTCTGAGCCATGGACTCACAGGGGTCAGTGATCCCATCTTCCTTACCCCCAGAGTTACAGTGCCAAGCGCGGGCTCGTGGGGCACAGGCCAGAGCCATCGCATGGAGCGAGGGAAGGACAGGAACCAGACACAGGCCTCCCTCGGAGAGCTCACGGCTCACCCGGAGAGAAGGCCGAACGGGAGCTGCCAGGATGGCAAGGGCCTGGGCAGGGCCAGCTCTGCTCCCGGATGGGTGAAGGAGTTGATACGGCGTCCGGGAGGGGGTGCTGCCTGGCAGGATCCCCCAGCACTCTGCACCCCCCAGTGAAAACCGGTTCCCATGCAGGATGTTGCTGGGGATGAGTGTTAGTGACTACAGGGGGGTCTGGGTGGGACTCGAGAGGGAGGGGCAGGAGCTGGCCCAGCCTGGTCCCAGGGGAGGGAAGGCCGCCGACACCCCAGGTCCCGGGTGGGTCCCACCGGGAGACGTGGCTGGGTGTCGCAGGTCCCAGTGGACCCTTGTATGGCCTCGGGGCTCAAAACTTTCAGGCCCGGCCCTGCTGTCCGGTGGGGGGGGGCAGCTTTCCGGAGCAAATTTGTGCTATTGGGCCAGCCAGGACGCACTTGGTGGCTGTGTGGTCTGTTCTGCCGTGGCCCAGCTCTGCCATCCTCCCATGCACGCAGACGCTGACGATATGCAGCTGACCGGCTGAGTTCCAATAAAACTTTATTTGTAAAAACAGCTGTCTCTGGAGGGTGGAGCGCTGGGAGCCCCGAGGAGTCAGTATTTATGGTCCTGGCTGGCAGGGGACTGAGAACACACAGCTTCCGGGTCTTCATCGGCTAAATGGGAAGATGTCCCCTGCTAGATTCCGGGAAGCTCGAGGTTCTGGCTGGTCCCACCCGCCGGGTGCTGGGGGCGCAGGGGGACCTCGTGGTTCCCTCTGGTGACGGGCACGTGGGGAGCTGGGGTGAGATCCGGGAGACACACTTCCCAGGGCAGCCTCGGGCGTCCCGCCCTGGTGATGGGGTGTTGGGTGGGGGCAGCCCAGTCCCAGGCCCCTGCTCTGATAGCCAGCACCCCAGGGGGAGCGGAGAAGGGGCTGGCTGGCCCCGTGGGGGCGGGGAGGCAGCCGTGTCCCCTCTCCTCCACTCCTCACCGAGGCTCATGTGCCCAGGAAGCCAATTTTTTGTCAGAATGACCAGGTTCGCTTTGGGCATATTGGAGAAAAACAAAAAGCTATTTCCTAGTGTCTAAATCTCATTAAAAAAGCAATTTTGCAATCAATTACCATGCAATTTAGCCACTAACTGTTTAATTATATAAATATAGAAAACAGGGGAGATGAAGAATAAGCAGAAGTGGGTTTGTCCTTCCTGTCCTTGCATTTATGAGCCCGGCCGGGAGAGCCCGTCTTCGGGGGACCCTTGGGGGCAGAGCCGAGCGGCTGGCGTGGCCCAGTCGCACCGCGAGTTAGACTTCCCAAGTCAGTGTATTACACGCGCCCGAGGAGGTCGTGGTGTCCAGGCCTACGGCAGGGGTAGAGATTCGTTCCCTGCAGGAGCTGGGACCTCCCGTCTTCAGCCATGCACTCTGAAAACCGTGTCACTCCATTGGCTTTTATAAAGGAACGTTATTTCTACAAATTATCTTTTAATGCTGCGGGAGCGCGTGCCTCCTGGAACCACCGCAGGAGAAGCAGGGATGAGAAGAGAGCGGGGATGAGCCCCAGGCGTACAGGCGTTCCCGCCCCGCCCTTGGCATCCCTGCACGCTCTGTAACGAATATGGGGGATCCGAGGCACAGACCCTGGCCTCACCCTGAGCCCCCAGGGACCACCCCTGCCTCAGGCCCGTTCCGGCTCAACCCCGCCTATGTTCCTCGTCCAGGCTCAGCTACCGTGAACCCCCTCTGCCCTCTGTCCCCGGGCTCCATTGTTGCTGGGGTGGGGCATGGGGTACAGAGAGCCCGGGCGCCTGGGTCTTTGGAAATATCCGGGGGAGGTTTCTCTTTCCAGGAGTGAGGTTCGGGACTGGGCCCATCGAGGGTCTCTGGGCTGGCCCCGTGGCAGGATGGGCTTGGCAGGTGCGCTGGCCACGGACGTTTGTGGTCTCCCAGATAGCGTCTGAGGGAATGGCGTGTGAAACCACAGAGGGAAACGACTCACGTCTGTCCCCGGCGCCCCGGCTCTGGGTGTGGGTTTCGCCTGCTGGAACTTTTCCATTGTACATCAGAGAATCCCATTCCTGTCCTCAGGGGCGGTTGCAGCTGTGGCTGCCGTGTGGGCCCAGGTTCCGACGAGAGGCTGCGATCCGCTCCATTTCCCGTCGCGGGGCTTAGGTCCAAGCGCTCACCCAGCCCGTGTGCGGGTCTCCACACAGTCAAGGCAAGCCCGGCCTCCTTCGTTAGCTCGTGCCCCCAGAAGAGCGCAGTCTTTCTCTCCTGGAACACGACTCGAGTCCGGGTCCTGTGCGAGACCAGAGCCTCCATGGGGGCAGGGATGACAGGCTCCCCGAGTCACACCTGCAGCTGACAGACAAGTTACGGGGAGGCCCGGGGAGGATGAAGGCAGAGAGCACGGACCCAGACCCAGTAGGGTCGGGAACCTGCTCAGGACACCACCGCCCAGGCTCTCGTCCCCTCGCCGGGCCCGAGTCGTGTTCCCCCACATCCGTATGTTGAAGCCTGTCACCCAGGGTGATGGTTTCTGGGGGGACTCGGGAAGTGTTGCAGTGACAGGAGGCCGTGAGTGTGGCCCCAGGTGCGATCATCGCCCTTGTGATGGGGAGAAGCGGGACGACGGCGGTCTGCGGACCCCCTGATCGGGTACTCGGAGCCTCCAGAACTGTGAGACGTTAGTCACCGGGTCAGATCTCACCAAAGTGCAGACAGACCCCTGGCGCGTCCCCTCTCCGTTCTGCGGGCTCTCCCGACGACCCAGCTCCTCCGGCGCTCTTCCAGAAAAGCCAGAGGGAATGCAGAGGCCAGCGGCCCGGCTGCCCGTGGTGCCCGCCGTGCGGGCCAGGTGCTGTGTTTGCATTGCACCTGTCATCTCAGGGAACCTCGCACACAGCCCCGCTGGCCACTGTTCTGCTTTGCTGATTTTCCCCAGGGACCGGTGATGGCCAGTGACCCAGTTGGATGAGAGCTTTGGCCTCTCTGGTGTCATAGAGGGTGATTTTCAGCTCCGGAGACCCTGCCTGGGAGGATCCTTCCCCGCGGGGAAGCCAGCAGGTGGGGCACAGGGTGGCTGGGCCACGTTGCGCCCTCCGTGGACCCCCGGGGAGGAGCCCAGCAGCCATCACTCCCGGCTCTGCCTGTCCCGATGGGTCCTAGGACCTAGGTGTCCGTGGGTGAGGCCCACGAGGAGGCCACGGCTTCAAGATCTCCGGCGGGACCTGGGCCCGGCTTGTCCCAGCCAGCCGGGGGGTGTCCTCGGCTGGCTGGACAGGCCATGACCCCGAGGCTTCGGCTCACTCTAACTCCCAGGCAGCCTGGCTCTGGGCCCCACCGCACAGACAGGACATGTAATTATGCCCCGATTTCCTTCCAAAGATGCACGGCCTTCGGACAGTGCTGCCCTTCGGGGGAAACACCATCTGAGCGGGAAGGGGGCTCCATTCGGGGAGCAGTCGGGGAGCCTGGCTCTGGGGCAGCGGGGCAGGGTGCAGGACGGAGAGCCACAGGGGTGCGGAGGGAACCCACCATGGCCCTGGAGGACTCGCAGGCCTCGGGGACCCCGAAATGTGCTCTCAGCCTCGGCCGATGGGTGAAGTGAGTCGGGATTCCACGTGTGGACTTGCGTGTCCCTCCTCCGTCAGTGCGATTTCTGGCGACTCCCCTCCCCGTGATTAAGCTTCGTGGAGCTTTGCCAGATGGCGTATTCTCCCACTCTCCCCGTCCTCCAGGGACCGTCTGAAATACAGGCCAAGCTCTCTTACCTCCAAATTATATTAAGGAGTTTAATTAACAGAAATGACTCCATAACCCATCGATCACAGTGTGAGCGTGCAGACACACACGGGCTCCGGCTTCTCCCTTTGTCTCCGGGGACCCGGCCATGGCCTCCACAGCCATTGGACCAAGCTGTGACCTTCCTTCGTTTCTCAGGAAAAGCTCCGAGGTGCGGAGGGGGGCACAGATGTAAACATTCAATCTTGAGGGTGTGCATCTGTCCCAGACCCCCACCGCCGGGTGGCGGCTCGGAACTTGCCCAGCAGAAGCTCGTTCTCAGGGCGAGCGCTGGAGTTTGGAGCCAGGAGTGGGCCACCTCCATGCCCTCAGGACGGAGTCTCTGAGCCACACAGGTGTGGCAGGCGGCCTGGCCGGCCCCTTCCCAAAGGCGCTGCACCGCTGAGTATTCCCCCACTGACGTGGGCAGGAGACACGGAGCCACCAGCTCGGCGATCTGCCGGGAACCTCACCTCCTTCTCTTGTCACCGCCCTGCCCTTCCCCCCAGTCCTGGGCTCCTGCTCCTTTTGTTTCCTTGTGTCTCCCTGGGGGTCCCCACGGGGGGGGGGTGGTTACTTGTGGCTTCCCATAGCGTGCATTTCAGTCATAACCACCCCTAATCTGATGGGGGCCCCTCAGTCTCCAAAGATGGAGGGACGCCTCGCTGTCCTGCTGTCTGTGTTCTCGACAAACGACCCCTTGCCCTCCTGGGCTTCAGACCTCCAGCCAGACATTCTCGTAGGGAGTCCGACTGCATGGGTGTGAACCCAGGACGTCCACCCATTTTGGCTGCGTTTCATCTACAAAGAGTCCAGGAACGCAGCGAGCATACAAAGCTGGGAATTTTGTGTTTCCTTTTGTTCCGAATGTGCCCACCAGTGGTTCAGCGTGTTGGCAGCCATTCCCGATGGAAACGAGGCTCTTCGTATCGGCGTCACTCATGGAACAGTCCTGTGGGACCCCGCATGTCCGTGCAAAGGGCCGATGGCTTCACACAGCCTTGGGGCCCAAGTGCACCCTAGCGTTTCCACACTGAACGCTGGAACACGTGCTGTTTTACCAGGATTCGCTTCTCGTTCCTTCTCACCTTATATTAGGTTGGTTGAGGGATTCTGAGTTTCGGTTGGGCTATTTTCTGTGTTTTTATTTGAAGGGTCATAAAGGGTGCCATGGCCGTGGGGGTGGTTTATGGCTGCAAAGTCCTGCCAAGGGTGCACGTGGCTTTACCACGTGGTGGGCCACTCCTCGTGTTCGTGGCAAAGCCCACTTCTCCACGCGTCCTTGGACCTGGGCTGGCTGGCGACCTGCTTTGTCAGCAGATGACGTGGAGGCTGGCCTCCCGATGACTTGCAGCTTCTAGGCTGGTCACGTCCTTGGAACGCCGCGCCGAGACCACCGGGCTGGGAAGCCGACAGCCAGACCCGCTGCCCGCGAGTGTGAGCAGAGCCACTGGGTCCCCGGCCCCGCCCGCATGTGGGTGCAGGGTCGCCGCAGGGTCGCCGCAGAGTCGTGCACAGGCAGGAGCGGGGACAGGGTGCCGTGCGCTCAGCCTCTATGCTCTGGGGCAGTCTGTGCTCTGCCGATAGTTAGTGGGCACAGGGGCCTTACAAAATACTTGACTTAAATTAAGGGTTCCGAACCGCGGGCAGACGGCGGCCGCTCCTCACGCATGCTGGACGCGTCTTCCTCTTGCGCCGCTGCCGGCAGGTGACCGCCGGTGTGCAGTTCACATCACTGGGTGAAGGGGCACCATTGCTGGGTTTGTCCCTCGTTCCTCACTTTCATTCCTAGGTGTCTGCTTTTATTAACTCATTGCAGATGGTATTATATTTTATTTTTATTTTTTCCATCTTTGTATTAATTATTTTTATTAACATAGAATGTATTATTAGCCCCAGGGGTACAGGTCTATGAATAGCCACAGCACTTGCCATAGCACACACCCTCCCCAATGTCCACAACTCCACGACCCTCTCCCGACTGCCCTCCCCCCGGCCACCCTCAGTTTGTTTTGTGAGATTAAGAGTCACTTATGGTTTGTCTCCCTCCCGATCCCATCTTGTTTCACTTATTCTTTTCCTACCCCTTTAACCCCCCATGTTGCATCTCCACTTCCTCATATCAGGGAGATCATATGATAATTATCTTTCTCCTATTGACTTATTTCGCTAAGCATGATACCCTCTAGTTCCATTCACGTCGCAACAGGCAAGATTTCATTTCTTTTGATGGCTGCATAGTATTCCATTGTGTATATATACCACTTCTTCTTTATCCATTCATCTGTCAGTGGACATCTAGGTTCTTTCCATAGTTTGGCTATTGTAGACATTGCTGCTGTAAACATTTGGATGCACCTGTCCCCTTGGATCACTACGTTTGTATCTTTAGGGTAAATACCCAGTAGTGCAATTGCTGGGTCACAGGGTAGCTCTATTTTCAACTTTTTGAGGAACCTCCATCCTGTTTTCCAGAGCAGCTGCACCAGTTTGCACTCCCACCAACAGTGTAGGAGGCTCCCCTCTCTCTGCATCCTCGCCAGCGCCTGTCATTTCCTGACTTGTCAACTTTAGCCATTCTGACGGGTGTGAGTGGGATCTCCCTGTGGTGCTGGTTTGTATTTCCCTGATGCCCAGTGATGGGGAGCACTTTTTCATGTGTGTGTTGGCCATGTGGTATTTTAAAACATTTCCATTTTCTAATCTTTTGTCGCTAGTACACAGAACAATCATTGTTTATTTATTTATTTGAGAGAGAGAGAGAGGAGTGAGAGGGTGTGCAAGCAGGAAAAACAGGGGGAGAGGACGAGGGGGAATCTCAAGCAGGCTCGCCTCTAAGCGCTGAGCCAGATGTGGGGGTCCGTGTCAGGACCTTGAGATCATGACCTGCACTGAAATCAAGGGTTGATGCTTAACTGTTTGAGCCCCCCAGGTGCCCCTCATTGACTTCTACAGGCATTGTATCCTGCAAGGTCAATAACTCAATTATCCTAGTGTTATTTTTTGTAGATTCCACATCCGTGCATTTAGTGAATCATGACAGCTTTATTTAATTTCCAAGATTTATGATTTTTGTGCTAGAATTTCCAAAATCTAAAGTTTTCAAACTCTAACATTTCTAAAATTTAATGTTTCCAAACTCTGAAATCTCCAAAATCTAAAATCTAAAATCTAAAATTTCCAGTACAATGTTGAAAACAATTTCCAGGGACTTTTGCTACTGATCTTATGGGAAAAACATGCAGTGTTTTACTATTTCGCAGGATGTTGTTAGCTCTGTGTGTGTTTGACGCCTCTCTCAGGTTAAGGACGTTCTTTCACAGTTTCCTTTTTTTTTTTTTAGTGACCAGAGTAGATGTTGCACTTTGTCCAATGTGTTATCTGAATTATGTGGTTTCTCTCCTTTATATGATAAGGGTTGCAAATTACACTGATTCTTTTCTCCTTTATGTTAATTTAGAAAATATCACTGGCTTTTTCAAATTTATTTCAGCTGGATTTTTTTCAAACATTTTTCCCAGGGTTGAATTAATGTTCTGTTCTTGAGACAAATATCATTTGGTCATGACAAGTTACACCTTTATATACCACTGTGTTTAATCTGTTAAGAGTTGGATTGAAATTTTTCTCTCTCTAATCATAAGGATTGCTGGTTCGTGATTTTTTTTTTCTTATAATATCTTTGTCAGCTTTTGGTACCCAAATTACTCTGATTTCGTTCAGTGATTGTGGCAATGATTCCTTCTCCTATTTCTTCCTTAAATGGTAAAATTCCTCGGTAAATCCACCTGGACTACTTTTTTGGGTGAGGAAGTTTTTGAATTGAATTAAAACTTATTTTACATATAAGGTCACTTAAACTTGTGCTTTCGCATCAGGCAGTTTTGGCAATGTTTCTTCTTCAAAGAGCTTGGATACTTCACCTAAGTTGGCGACTTATTGCTGTAGGGTTGTTAATAATAATCTCTATTTTTTTTTTATTTTTAAATTTAAGGTAGGCAATGTAGAGTACATCATCAGTTTCAGATGTAGTGCTCCAGGATTTACCAGTTGTGCGTAGCGCCCAATGTTCTTTCCCACATGCTGCCCCCATGCCCGTCACCCGGTCACCCCATTCCTGCACCCGCCTCCCCTCTAGCAACCCTCGCTTTGTTCCATTCTTCTTTTAATAGATACAGATTCCGCAGGACACCCCCTCTTTAGTGTCTGATATTGGTAATGTGTGTTTTCTGTCGTCTTTTTTTGATGAGTCTCCTCGGAGAGGCTAGTGAGTTTATTATCTTCCCAGAGAGACAACTTTGACTTTGGCTGATTCTCATTTCTTTGTTCAATTTTTATGTCATTGATTTTCTCTCTTCTTGTTTCCTGTTTCCTGCTTACATCGAGTTTTATTTGCTTTTCTGCTTTGCATTTATAGGCGAAAGCTGAGGTCACTGATTTCACGCCTTTTCTCTTTATTAATACAGGCATCTAGGGCGCCTGGGTGGCTTAGTGGGTTAAGCCTCTGCTTTTGGCTCAGGTCATGGTCTCAGGGTCCTTGGATCGAACCTGAGGGGAGCCTGCTTCCTCCTCTCTCTGCCTGCCTCTCTGCCTACTTGTGATCTCCTTCTCTCTCTGTCAAATAAATAAATAAAATCTTAAAAAAATATATAGGCATCTAGAGCTCTAACTTTTCTTTTAGTCCCTGTGTTAGCTGTCGCCTACAGTTTTGAATAGGTTTTGCTTTCATTATCATCTAGTTAGAAATATTTCCTAGTTCCCTTGGTTATGTTTTTCACTGGCCGATAGATTATTGAAGTGTTTTGCTTAATTTCCTGATATTTGGTGATTTCCGAGATGGCTTGCTGCCATTAGTTTTAAATTTAACTCCATTATATTAGGGAATATAGCTTGTATGATTTCAATCTTTTAAATGTTTTGAGACATGCTTTATGGCCACAAGTATGGCCTGACCTGCCATTCCTGGTGTTCCTGAGAAGAATGTGGATTCTGCCGTTTCATGGGGTGACCTCCCAAAGTTAGTCAGGTGAAGGTGGTGGGTCGTATGGCTCAAATCTTCTATAGTCTTACAAACATGATGAAAGAAGGATGGCCTAGGAGGACGCGCTCTGTGCTGCAGGGGGAAGGGTTGCTGGGTGAGGGTTTACTTGTAGGGGACGAAGCTTTGGCGTAACCTCTTATTTAGGACCCACATATCTCACAGTCCGTCGAAGCCGGCAGAAAAAGATTACTCAATTGGCTTAAGTCACCTGCTTCCTAAGGGCCTCTGGTGTGTCTATCCCATCTCTGGGGAGCTTGAGGAGAGAGGGTAAGCTTTCATCAGGAGATAGGGTTTGATAGGGTTTGATTAAGTGTGCCCAGTGCCCTGTCCTTTACGACTGACCATACCCAGTGAGACCAGCTCTGCTCTGCACCTGGGATGAGGCCCTGACTGCCTTGGGACTGAGCTCACTCGGTGGGTGCTTCTTACGGCCATCGAGCACACACAGTCCTTTTGGATGCTCAGCTCCAACCCTTGGGGCTCCCGTCCTGTAGGACCGTTGGAGCCCAGCAGTGGTTGAGCGACAAGCAGCAAAGTCTGGGGTTACCCAAACCAAGCATTCATTGTTCAGATGGGGAGCCGAAGCCCAGAAGGTGACAGAGGGTTGATCGAGGTCACACCATGAGCGGTGCCATGCAGAAGATAAGTGCCAGCTCTCCTGCACCCTCTCCACGCTCGGCGCATTACAGAGCTTTGGCCTCAGGCCAGAACGCGCGAGAGCCCAGCACGGCTGACGCTCCACGGTGTGCAAACCAGAGGGTCAGATGAAGTCGGAAAACCTCTCTCCCCAAGATCCCTATCAGGAGAGACGTGCCGGGAGAGGAGCAGGGCCTTGGCCGTCTTGCTGTCTCCAGGCAGCATGAGAGCCTCCCTGAAGTGTTTGCTGCCGGGACCGATCTGCTCCGTCTGTGACGGGGCACAGGGACATGGGGTCTGGGGATTCGTGGCTTAATTGCCCCCAAGCCGTTGGGAAGGCGAGGAGGAGGGAGAGTCCCCTGGTGGGAGCAGGTCATTGCTTGGGCGCAGAGATCATCTTGCACTTGCTGCAAAATGTTTGCAGACCGTGGAGCACCGGCGGGTGAGCGTGCGTCCGAGCGCACGTCAGCTCCAGAGATGTATCTGGCCGATCTCTCAATCGGTGGGGAGAGCTGTTGCCATGAGGGCCTGGCGGTTTGTTTTTTCTGCTTAAGCAAAACATAAATTATCCGGCCCATTAATATCCGGGTGCTTTAATCCATTATTAGAGGAGAAAAGTAAAAATCCTGCACCAAGATGAATGTGTGCCCTCACGGTGATTAATAACACCCAGCCCCTGGTCCATCCATCACTCCGCGGCGGCCCCGGCTGGGAGCCTACGGAGGGAACAGGTGGGAATCCGGCAGAGTCACTACCTGGAGGCTCGTGCCACGGCATCTCCCCTCCTCAGAGCCCTCGTTCGGTGAACTCCCTGCCAGAGCACCTACTGTGTGCCGGGCCCTGTTCCGCGGGCGAGGCCCAAGCAGCGGAGGGGGTGGTCTCTGCTCAGAGCATCTCTGTGCATTCGGGAAGCGGAGTCAGTGCCCAGCACGAGAGAGTGAGGACTTAGGCGTTGGACCTGTGGGGCCAACTCAAGGACTGTCAGAGCCCAGAAGGGAGACGCGGACATGCTGGGAATGCTTCCTGGAGGAGGCGGCTGCTGCTGGGCCTTGGGACATGAGATGTGCGTGGTCAGCACAGTCAAAGATACCGGTTCTCCAGCATGGGTCTTCGCCAAGGGTCACGTGAGGGGCTGCTGTTATAGGACTGTGTCGTAGCCACGAGGTGGGCTTCCTGGTCCCCAGGGGCAGAGCTTGGCCTGGGAAGTGTGGGCGTGGGAGCAGCAGAGGAGCCCGCAGGGTGGGCAGGTGCGCTGGGCCGCCCTGCGTAGCGGGAGCCCTGAAACAGGGTGGCCTCCTGCTCTGGACCTTAGTGGGCAACACTGCGTCCCCTGGTGCTGGGATGTGTCCTCCACCTGGGGGAAGAAAGAGCGCACGGGCTCCTCCCTCCGCTCTGCAGTGGGATGACGGCTTCCCCTACTTCCCCTTGGCCCTTTCCGCCCTGGCTCTGTGTTGTGCCATCCCCTTTTCCAATCTGAGAACTTCTGTTCATGCCCCAGCCTTGCCCCAAAGCTGCCTCCTTGGGAGGAGCGCTGCAGGCAGAAGGGGCCACTCTCCCAGTCCTGGGCGGGGTTCATCGTTCCCACCCACCCTGGACTCTGTCTGTTCTCCCCAGCTTGTCGTGGGGACATCGCCGCCAGTCCAGGGGGCCAGCGGACTGGGACAGGAGTGGGCCGGACCCACGCGGGGGGTTGGGGGAGCAGGACGTGGTGACACAGCAGACTGGTGCCTGGGGCCTGTCCTCCGGTGGCATTTCAGCCACTGTCCGGCAGGCCATGCTGGGCTGAGCACTCGGTCAGTGCCAAGCTCCAGGTGGGCATTCAGGACCCAGGCCAGTGACACGGACGTGCCCTGCGGCCCGGCCCAGGCACAGATGTCAGCACGGACAGGCTGCCCTGCCGGGGACTTCGGGGATGCTCTGTCAGAGCAAGACAGCTGGGAGCAGGGGTGGCCTGCCCCCGGTCCGTCTCTGAGCCCCCATGATGCTCACGGAGATCAGGTGCACCTGCCTCCCATGAGCCAGACCCCTGGTGATAGGCTGGGCCCCCGGTGCATTGGCGGCCGGCCTGGGGAGCCACTGCTGGGCCTGTCAGTGTCCTCCTCATCCTTGTGCTCCTACTGCAACGGAGCAGTATGGTTTCTGTGAGTGCCGCTCCTGCTGGTGGTCAGCCACTCTGGAGGCGGGGGAGGTCTCGGGGACACTGTCCATGGCCTGTCCTGAGGGGCTTCTGCACAGAGAGCTGGGCTCCATTTATGACCGATGTGTTGCACATGGTACAGTTTTGAACTTCCCCAGCGAGCTCCTTACACATCCGCAACGATCTGAATGGGCTGGAGAAAAGTCCTGGGCCTCTGCCTCAGCTGGGCCAGCCTGGGGGGCTGGGAACACACCCTGTGTCAGGAGGGGCCACGGCACAGCCCCCGGCCGTATGTCAGGACTGGGGACAAGGCCCTGGCCTCTGGGATGGAGAGGGGCCGCTTTCTGGTGGGCGAGCAGAGGAAGACGTCCCCCGGGCTAGCAGGAAGGACACACCTCGGAGACCCCATAGCGAGGGCCAGACTCTGCTTGGTGACTGGGGTGAGCCCCCGTGCAGGCTGAGGTGTCCAGGGCAGACCCGGGTGTTGGGGGCACAGGGAACCTCTGAGCTGTAGGTAGGGTCCCCTCTTAGGGGCCTTGCTTGTAATCTAGGGGATCTGGGCTTATCCCCCCAGTGGTTCAATTTCTACTTTTTCAGTTATAGAAGTCCTATGCGCCTGTGGTAGCAAATTCTGACGTCCCAACTCTGCTAGCATTTGGATGCTTCCCTAGCATTTCCCCCGCAGATTTATTTTTATTTTTATTTCATTTTGTAAGATTTTGTTTATTTATTTGACACAGTGAGAGGGAGAGCACAAGCTGGGGGAGCAGCAGGCAGAGGGAGAGAGAGAAGCAAGCTCTTTGCTGAGCAGAGAGCCCGATGCGGGGCTCGATCCCAGGACCCTGGGATCATGACCTGAGCTGAAGGTGGACACTTAACTGACTGAGCCCCCCAGGCGCCCCTCCCTGCAGATTTTTTGCAGTCACGAGCACCAGTTGTATATGTGATTTTGTATTCCTGTTTTATGGTACCAGAACGTCCCGTGCCCTCCTGCACATTGCTGGCAGTCTGAGCTACTTTCTCTGCAGTTATGAGCCCTCAGGAAATGTGCTCATGGTCCGATGTCTCCACTCTGGGGTTCTGGGCTCTCAGACCAGTGGGTCTCACCCTTGTGGCCATCACTCGCAGGGTGGGGGTGTTTGTGTCAAGAAACCCTGGGGTCCAGGCATTGCTGGCTTGGGAAGGAGGCAGGACGTTTCTAGGAGTCGAGGGTCTCTGGAGGCCTGGGGAAGAGGTTCCCCCCACTGTCCCCGTATCTCCCCGCGGCACATGGCATCAGGGTTCCAACGAGGGTGGCCTCATCCTCCCTGGCTCCTCTCTCCCCTTCCCCACCCTTCCTTCTGTCTTTGCCTCTCAGTGTCAGAAAAAATCCATTAGACTTTCATTGGCTTTAACAATAATGTTCATTTTTCTTTTATTTATAACAGGAAAGCCTGGAAATTGTTGCAAGAGCACGAAAAACTGTTTAACACACACCCCTAACCCTCACCACTGTAAGCCCCACCCCTACTACACTGCATGGTACGTATTTATGTATTTGCCACGTATAAACAATCAGCATGTAATTTAATCGTGTATATTGTGAAGTTTGCACTATTTTATAGACAGCTTTCCCCCGACTTGATGAATGATTAGGAACATTTCCACTGCTCCAAGAGTTCCTGGAAAAGATGACGTCTAATGGCTCACACATTCCATTGTATGGCTAGGATACCAGATTTTCAATCAACCGTCACGCATTTGGATAATTTTTTGCCATTTTTTAGTTTCATAAATAAGCCCCCCATGAGCACACTCATGCGCAAATTTTTGTGCATATCTGTTTTTCTCCTCTGTATACATATAGCTGTGAGTGGAATTTTTTGAAGATTTTGATGATCATATGGAGTTATTCTATGGCAATATGATATATATGTATGTATTCACATAAAATGCCAAAAGTACTGTGTTCTGTAAAATCATGCAATAAAAATGACATAACTTACAGGAAAAATATGTTTAAGACAGATCACTGAAAATTATGCTCTGCTGTAACCACAACACTAACAGAAACTAACCATCTTAATAAAAATGCTATTTAAAAATTAATTAATTTTCTAACAAAGAGAGCAAAAAATACTTTACTTGTAGATGCTGCTTGCTGGAAAGGGGTGTGGGGACGGTCTGGAGATGAAGTGTTAAGCGAGGGAGAGGAGGTCTGAATGCAGATGGTGCCTCCCAGGCAGAGGGCGGCCAGACGCGGCCCAGGGGCACTCCGGGGGGCGGACAGCTCGGGGTCCCCAGCTCAACTGTGTGCCTCTGGTGGCAATGTGAACACAGCCCGGGGAGAATTGCCTATGAACCGATGTGACCCCTGGACTCCGTCGATGCTCCCGCCATCGCATACACCCTCATTCCCATCAAAGAGCAGGACGGACAGACTGCTTTGCAAACCTGCAGGCCAGCTTGGTGGCTTGGGTATCCTTCCATTTACAGCGCATGAGCATCCTTGCCTGGACTCTTCCCAACACAGAAAACTTTGCCAATTTGATAGACATGGGATCTTGGTTTTCAATGTGTGGGTTTTGTTTTGTTTATCACCAGGGAAATGGTTATCTTTCATATGTTCCTCAGCCAGTTCTATGGCCTGCGTGAACCTCTGGGGCCTGGGTGTTGTCCGTTCTTCCACTGGGGTGTTCATGGTGTTCTTTATGTATGGAGGTTATTAATCCTTTCTCTGTCAAGACATGGTCAGATACTCTTTTAGCTTGTCATTTGCTTCTTGGTTTGGTTTAGGATGCTTCTTTTTTTTAATTTTTAAGAATTTATTTATTTGAGCGAGAGAGAGAGAGCACAAGTAGGGGGAGAGGGAGAAGCAGGCTCCCCACTGAGCAGGGAGCCAGATGCGGGACCTGATCCCAGGACCCTGAGATCGTGACCTGGGCTGAAGGCAGACGCTTAACCAACTGAGCTGCCCAGGTGCCCCTGGTTTAGGATTCTCCTGAGGCACAGAATTTTAAACATTGTCATCATATCTTTACTACTTTCTCTGTGGCTTTGTGCCAGCTGGCAGCTGGTGAAATGGTGGCATCATCTTCCAGACTTTTTAGGTTTCTTTTTTTTTTTTACAGTTAATTTTTAAAAAATTAGTCTAGGACTTATTTTAACAAATTGTGTGATGTGATGATCTAATAATTTATTTTCCCCATACCCCAAGTTGCCCCCAAACTGAAAACATTCTATGTCTTCCTACCAGCTGCTGCTACAGGAAACATACAGGAAAAATAATGAGAGTACTTACTCATTATTAACAGACTCATTTAAGGGGTGTGTGTGTCCTGTCTCATTGATCTGTTTGCCGATATATCTCCTGGTTTCCTCATCCTATGGGTTTAGAGATTTTATATATGTAAGTATCTCACGTACAAACCCTCATTGTTCCTTTACCCAAAGCTTTCTTAGCTGAAGCTTTGTCCTATTCCTGCTTCTCCCAAGTTTATCTGTTGGGAATTTTCATTAGGGTTGTATTAAACCAAGAATCGGCAAGCTTTTTCTGTAATGGGTCAAATACTGATATTCTAGGCTTTGTGGGACACAGGTGTTTT